>NC_064646.1:325039661-325643507 GCF_023864345.2 Schistocerca serialis cubense | reverse complement strand
GTGGCGCAGTGGTTAGCACACTGGATACTCATTCGGGAGGACAACGGTTTAAACCCGCGTCTGGTAACCCAGTTTTAGGTTCAAAGATTTCCCTAAATCTTTCCAGGCAAGTGCCGGGATGGTTCCATTGAAAAGGCACGGCCAATTTCTTTCCCCATCCTTGACGCAATCCGAGCTTGTGCTCCGTCTCGATGTCGACGGGACGTTAAACCCAATTTTCCTTTCTTCCTTCGTGTCAACACAACACTTCTATATGAGCCTTATTACAGATTGAAGTTGCGACCACGCACTCAAGCCGTTCCTTGTAAGTTTCACCTGATTACCTACCACAAGACCTTTATTTCGCTATTCGGTTCCATTCAAAAGTTCCTGATAAAGCGGCTCCGCAGCTGCAACGGTAGGCGTTGTTCCCGTGCGACGAAACCTATGAGTTCCATTATCGGCCCATCTCACAGCTCTCCAATGCCGAAGCACTTTATCGCTTGCGGCCCAGAGGCTCAATTTGATAGCCATGAAGCGCTGTGTTTTGCATTAGACGCAGATCAGCGACACACCATTGACAAATTTCGGATTACAGCGCAAGAAGTAGCAGCAGAAACGCCTTGTTATCCCCTCCTCCGCAGGGTGTTGTCTGCTGTATGGCAGGGTTGGCTGGAGCACTTGCCTAAGCAGAGCTATCTCGTGTTTCTGTTTTTTGTTTGCTGTCAGTAAAAGCTGAAGCTGGAGATAAAAAACTGACTGAAATGAAAAGGCACTAAGAGTCATCGCCTGATGATACTGACTGGGGTTTTTTTCGTCTATGTTCCCTGGTTACATGAAGGTTTGTGACAGGTGTAAAACTGAACTGAAAACTAAATTCCTGTTATTTCTGAATTAGCTACTGGGCGAAGCCAAGGAGAATGTGTCGGAATTTTCCTTACCGTAATAAACGTATTACATTTGATCAAATCAGAGTTCACTACCCACAGCTACACCATCGCTGATAATTTATCTCACTTCAAATCCAGTAATGTTCTTCTGAATACTCCTCAAATTGAATCATATACTACTCTGCGAAACTAGTCAGTTGTAGAAATACTATTCTACCTTTATCAGTCCGTAATCGTTATTTATGTACATACCACACTGATTAAAGCATTATACTAGGTGGCTTTACAAAAAACAAAGTTTACATAGTGGTATTTTTAACGTCTTCTACACAGTTTCACCAACGTGCCTTATTGTAAAAAGTAGCTTTCTAGGAGGAGAAACAGTAAGTAAAAAATTTGTCTCCTACTTTGGTAGAGTAACTGGAAGTAGTACTCGTAAAAGTTGAAACTGTCTGCACTCCTTTTGTAGAATTCATGAAATCTGCGATTCGTGTTGGGACAGCTCACGACAAACGCAGCTAAACAGTGTTTGATATTTATAGCATTGTGCACGTGCACCAGGTACTTCCTTATTTTCTTCTTCTTCTTCAATTTCTTGAGCTATAAATAATGGTAAGCTACAACATCATCCACCCAGAAGAGCTCATGATTGCCATTGGAACTGAAACACGTGTGTGATTTGTGCTGGCTTGATGGTTGTCATAGGGCTTCGTGCAACGTATCGCATACCGCACCAGCCCGTTGGGAACATTAGTGTCATACCAATAAGCGTCACATCGTTCCATATTTATTGCAACGTTTAGAATCACATGTGTTATTGTCTCAGAGTTGTGCAACATAATTAAAAACAGTCCTGCCTACATTCATGGATGGGCTTCCTTGGACTGTGCTACCACTTCCTAAAAGTTGTCACACTTAGAAGCAAAGAGGAGGTTACAGAAAGGCACAACACAGAGACTGTTCTACGAGAGTTTTCTTTTCTTTATTGTGATTTCATTCCCCTGCCCCATATGGGCAGGGGAGGGCTGTCAGCAGCACAATCCGCCGCTCTTCAGCCGAGTGACATGACCACTAATACGAGAATAAAATGTTACGTATAAGACGATAAAAAATGGGGACATAAAACAGAGTATGGGGAGATAATGGAGGTAAAAATACACTGACGTTGAGACGTTTATGAGGGGACAATTAAAAAAGTCGACATAAAGTTAAAAAACACAGTTGGCGAGTCTTAAAACACAAAGGCGACACTGAAGGCACCCGCACAGGTTAAAAGTCAGCCACAGTATTAAAAACACTCAACACACTTTAAACCCACTTGGAGCACACACGATGAAGAATAAAACTGCCAGGTGGGACTTGCCGAGGGAGAGGCCGGAGAGGATGTAAAAGGAGGGGAGAGCAAGGTGCAGCAGGGGAGGGGTCAGGATGAAAAGAGGAGGGCGTCAGTGGTTACACCAAGAGGCAGGAGACTGGTGGGGCAGGAGATGAAGAGGGAAGACAAGGCAGGAGGGAGTGCAGAGACACCGAAGGGGAGCACAAGAGAAGGGAGGAGGAGTAGGAGGGGAAAGACGCTCAGGAGAAGGGAGGGGGAGGAGAGGGAGCCCTGAGGAGGAGGCAGGAGGAAGATGGGGTTAGAGTTGGTAGGAAGGGTAGATGTCAGAGCGAAGCTCATCATCTGGGAGAGGTAGACAGTGGAAGTTGCGTTGGGAAAGGAGGCGGAGGGTGTGGAGATGGAGAGAGGGTGGGACACAATGGTAAAGGCGTGGCAACGGACTGGGGGTGGAGGGGAAGGGAGACACCAGGGGGTGAGGGGGATCAATGCGGCGGACAATACATAGTGTGCAGATGTGTTCAAGGAAAAGGAGAAGGTGGGGGAAGGGGATGAGGTCGTAGAGGATGTGCGTGGCGGACGGAAGGCGGATGCGGAAGGCAAGACTGAGCACATGACTTTCGAGGATTTGATTTATAGAACCTGGGAGGGGCGGAAATCCAAGCCACGCTGGCATAACAGAGGATGGTGCGGATCAAGGATTTCTAGGTGTGAAGGATGGTGGAAGGATGCAGACCCCATGTCCAGCCGGACAGGAGTTTCAGGAGGCGGAGTCTGTTGTGAGCTTTGTGTTGGATGGTACGGATACGGGGAGTCCAGGTGAGGTGGCGGTCGGGGGTGAGGCCAAGGTATTTGAGGGTAGAAGTGAGGTGGATAGGACGGCCATAAATGATGAGGTAGAAATCATGGAGACGGAAGGAGCGGATGGTGCGGCACATGATGATCGCCTATACGAGAGAGGAGCGATAGGAAAACATATATTTTGTTCTGGCGCAACCACAAACGCCGGAACGAAGACGAAGATCGGAAAACCAGAAAAGGCAGTGAGGAAACGTCAGCCAATAGGTTGCTGACAAGGACCGAGCTGCGCCATGAGCGCCCCCTGCAAGAAGTGAACATAGGCGCAGCTCCTGCCAACCTCAGCCGCTCAGGTCGGCTCTGTATACGGACAAGACTGGACACGATTCGCCGAGTAGTATCAGTGACGTGTGTCAACTTCCAGGAGCATTCATATAGCCAAGGACTCTAAATTATATTGCATGTCGCCACTCGCTTGCGACTACTACTTGTAAATCTCAACGTTAAGTATTGTCAATCTGCTTATTTGAAATAAAACCACTCACGTTGTTTGAATTGTTGTATAGCATCCCTATAAGCGACGAGTGGGCACGATCCCACGTCTTTACTCTCGAAGGATGTGTGGGCAACCATATGATTGTAGTAGTATGATTCTAGGAAAAATAACTGCTTATTTAATGACTCAAAACAACATTGAAATAATACACGTAAAATTTTTTACTGTCGTGTTACAAATAATATGATAAACGAAAACAGAATACTAACTACTCCAATATCCAGCGATTTTTAACAGAGTTTATACTTTACTGCATGAGATACAACGTTGAGATATTTCTTTGGGAAGTGCAAAGTAGGATCAGAGCGAGTAGCTCGTTGGATTGGCTGATGAAACTCTGCAGATTTGATTACTAGAGCTGGTTGTTTACTTGAAGCTGACGTGTGTGATCTAGGATCCGTATTCTTCAGCAGGAAGGTTGGCTTGAGTCTGTCGCTGGAGATGGTGTTCTGATCATCCGGTGTTTCAACAACAAAGTGTCTTTCATAATGTGAATATATCAGATATGCTCCACTGCAAGTAGGTAGGAGAGGTTTCCTCTGTGCATCATGTGCTATGAAGATACGAGGGTTGGAACTTCAATAATGGCAACTATTTATTCACAACCGATACAAAAGAGTTACATGTTTGCACTTGTTACTGTCCTTCAAAGTAGTCACCAGCGTTGCGTAGAACCCGTTGCCAGCGATGTGGAAGGCGTAGTATACCGTTAGCAGAGCCTGTTCTGTTGATGGTGCGAATGGAGCGGTCTACTGCCTGTCGAATCTCCGGAACAGTTCTGAAGTGAATGCCACGAAGTGGTTCCTTCATCTTTGGAATCAAATCAAAGTCACAAGAACTTAAGTCCGGGGAGTATGGTGGATGGTACAGTACTTCCCAGTCCCATCGGCCGAACAGAGCAGCCACAGCTTGCACTGTATGCGCCCGCGCATTGTCGTGCAAAATGATGAGTAGGTTGCGCAGAGTGTGTCGCCGCTTCTTTCGCAAAGCTGATCGCAGGTGATACTCCAAAAAAGGACAGTAATACTGTGCATTGACGGTTTGCTGTGAGAGAACGTATTGCGTTAGGATAACACCATCACAGTCGTACACGAGAATCACCATTACTTAAGATCGCTCCATTCGCACCATCAACAAAACAGGCTTCGCTAACGGTATGCCTTTCACATCGCTGTCAACGGGTTCTACACAACGCTGGTGACTACTATGAAGGACAGTAACAGGTAAAAACATGTAACTCTTTTGTATCGGTTGTGAATAAATAGTTGCCATTATTTAAGTTCAAACCCTCGTATATGAAGGGGTCTGATGTTCAAGATGGATGTAGGCAAATATTGTAGTATGATCTGAAACATTTCTTAGTTTAAGTGACGCCATGTGCTGTTTTAAATTGAAAATGAAAATGGGGATGTCACTCTTCCCTGGTGTTGGATAAAAGAAATAAGCTGGAATTCTAGTTGTCATTCCGCAAGTCATTCCTGCAGCGGTGGTGTTATATTCTGGAATCACAAAAGCGCAGAGGCCCGTTAAAGTTATCGGTAAGTTGTCGGCCCAGGTATCTGAAAGCCAGGCTCTTAATGCTGCCTTGATGTTGCAGTATCACCATTCAACTCTGTCATTCGATGCCGGATGTGGTCTTTGTGAGGTGAGTGGAACGACTGACAATCAAACTGCCGTACTCTCACGGTGGTGAGGATTTTTTGGACTCCAGAACAAGATTCCATGACAGTAGGAGAGTGCTGGTAACACTTTCATCAGAGACATCCTTCAGTGGAAGTGGCTCTCGCTAACGTGCAAACCAGTCAGTCATTGTTAGGTAGGTGAAGCCTTGAGAGCAAGGTAATGGTCCCCCTAGATGAAGACGGGTAAGCGAGAAGCGATTGTCAGCATCACTGATTGTTCCACAAGAACTGGTTAGATGTTTTGAAATTTTTGATCGTTGGAAGCGAATATATGCTTTTGCCCACAACTTTATATCTCGTTTCAAAAAAGGCCACATGAAGTGCTGTCGATTCAAGTCCATTGTGCCTTTGATCTGAGGATGTGCCAAGTCATGCAGTGCATGAAAGGGTTGAGGTCGGTAGGATGTCTTGAATTTATCAGAAGATTTACCTCAAATTAATTGTGACCCATCAGGCAACAATATTGTTACAAATGCTAAGGAACAGGAGTCTGAATTCTTCGCTTTGGTCAGTTCTGAGTCATTGATTTGTGCCTTAGCGATACCTTCATATGAAATGCTGGCTGGTAGCATGACGTCTGCAATTCTGAAACATGTATCAGCAGGAATGTTCCCTGCTCGGGAAAGAATCGATTATCTGTCGTGAGCTGACTCTGAAATTCCAGATGACGTAGTTGTCTGGGGGTTGCTCTTTGTGGGCGCTGTTTAGACGTAAATGTTAATGGCTTGTGGTCTGTGAATATTGAGAATTCTCTGTCTCCCAGAAGACAATGAAAGTGTTTGCTGAATGTGCACCAACAATTCACGATCTTAGGTGCTATAGCTATGCTGTGTATTCCTTCTTGCAGCTGGTGTAAAGAATCTCTTATAGCACAATTCGAAGCATCAATCATCAAAATTAAGGGAGTATCTGTTCAGGGATGAGCAAACTGACAATAAATGAGTTTTGTGAAACTAAGCGGGTATGTACAGGGGCCACAATAAAGCAACACGTAGCCTACTTTATATTTTTGGCCAGTTTCACTTTGAAGGAGTAAAATACACCCCAAAAGATAATATGGCATGTTTGCTTTAGAGGGAATATCTTCGAGACCATGAAATATAAAAAATGTTTCATATAAAACTTGAAATGTAATTAATGCTTTTGAAAACTGTATAATCAAAGTATACCTTGAAATGTAATTAATGCTTTTGAAAACTGTATAATCAAAGTATACCATCACCACTATTAATTCAGTACACAAAATGAAAGCTTTTGTTTTAATGCAAATTAAAAAAAGCGTCCACACCATATCCACCAAGTGTAATAAAGCTGATTTCTGAAATGCCATTTTTGGAAAACAAATTGTACGCAGGGTACTGTTGGAGTATTCTCAACATACCTAATTAAAATATCTAAACGTTCATTGTTATTATAATTATTAGTTTTACTTATTTTTGTTTTATGTTTTAAATCGCTATTATACTTTCTGCATCCATGTTTCTTTTTGTTTTTTTAGTTTACCGTTTGACGTACATGTTTTTGATAGCTGGAAATAATAACTAACTCCTTTTCATAACACAAAATCATTACGACAGTGATAACATGCAAAGAAATGCTTGAAAAATACCGTCTTTTTTTACACCAGGCACATCAAATGGAGGCACTTCCTTCACATAATATACACGATGGACAACACAATATAAAAAAAATGTTCAAAAGTGTGTGAAATCTTATGGGACTTAACTGCTAAGGTCATCAGTCCCTAAGCTTACACACTACGTAACCTAAATTATCCTAAGGACAAACACACACACCCATGCCCGAGGGAGGACTCGAACCTCCGCCGGGACCAGCCGCACAGTCCATGACTGCAGCGCCCTTCTGTTGGAGAGTTGGCGGTTGGTATCTTGTAAATGTGACATTGCATGGCAGCCTGACAGTGTGATAACAATTAAAGCTCTATAATCTTCATTAGGACAGCAAGTTCCATCTTGGAAGACGAGATAAGTGGCGTGTTCCAAGGCTGTTAATCTATTAACATTAGATGTTTTCTTAGTTAATTTTCTGGTGCACTGGGGATCCTGTAGTTGTGATTATGTGTTGCATGTTAACTCCAGGAAAACCGTAATTAGGTTCCTCTGTGAGAATGTTAGGATATCTCTTTAGCAAATATCGATATTTGTGCTGCAGATCAATCAATGAGACTAAACTGGGTGTACTTCTGTTGAGCCTGTGCTAGCGATTAAAGATTGTCGGTTAAGTAACTTTTTCGACTTAACATGAAGCATTAGACCAAAATAGCTCAAAAAATCGGCACTAATAATTTCGAATTCAGTAGGCGCTCACCGGTAGGTACAACAGAACCATTTACAGCGTAGAGTCGCCGTTTCTGAACATTTTTGTTGTCTAGTGCTTTTGCCGGCTACTGCTGAATCAACCAAAAATCGAAGCTCTGGGTTAGGATCAGTTATGGACAGACGAAGAATCGTTTAGCCTCCTCACACAGTGCCGCACGAAATTGGTAGCATTCTAGTTTTCTGTCTGACAATGAAAGTTAGCTCACTGTTGAGAAACAAGGTGGCGTGCATTTCTTCGTGTTCAGCTTTTATTTGTAATGATACCAACACATGGGATGTTTCTGTGCACACCGCGGTGATTTCGATCCGCTTCGCAATCGTTTCCAAGTTCGTAGCTTCTGAATCTGCCCCTTTATTCGTGAAAACTGCTTTTCCAGATGGGGAAGTCTGTCATCTTCAGAAGGAGGCGAAATAGATGCAGCACTATATACGAACTGAACTGGCCGTCGTAATTTCTACGATTTTCTCAGCCATAGAAGGTGATACATCGAGACTAACATTTTCACTAGCTGCTAGGACAGAGTGCGCCTTGGTTGGTAGCCCCTGAAGAAATATTGCTCTGAAAAATATCGTCGGTTAATTTAGCTCCGACAAGAGCATACATTTCTCTCAGCAAAGTTTATGTCTGTCTCCTAGTTCTACTTCAGCCAGCAATTTTAAAAATGTACGTGATACTGATTCTTCGAATTCTGAGGTACGGAGTGTTTTTGAGACTGATGGCTGATAGTGGCTGTATGAAATCCGAAATTCTCAGCAACTTTTCTGTCTTTTTAACCAAAAATATAATATTTTGTCACTTCATTGATCATATTTGGGGTAACAAACACCTAGGTTTCCATGATGGTGTGTTTGTCATGAAATCGCGTACTTTATTCGAGTAGTGAAATTGGAATAATGTTTGTGATTTTTGTGTACTCTCCAATCATGTTAGCAATTCACCAGCCAAATTTCTAGTAAAAATGACTATTTATTTAGTCCACAATACAAAACTACAGTATATTTTTTAGTCGTGTTGTAACGGATAGGTAAACAAAAACAGAAGATTATTTTCTCCGATATGTAGCGATATGCTTAACAGAGTTTTTGCTTGACTGTATCAATAACATAAAAGGAGGGTTCTCTGCCACGGTTAATTGTTTCCTGCCTTGTACCACAATAGCTGTTACTGTGGAAACGTGACCCTCAGAGACTAGCCGGGCAATATCTGAGACCGGGCCATTTTAGCAGCGTAAGAGGAGAATTTCTTGCTAAAAGTCATTAGTTCCACAGCCATTGGTATGGAATTCAGGTTGCCCGGCACTTGGCAGGCATGGGTGACGCCCATCGCCTGCTTCGCTTTGGGAGTTATCGGAGCAACTTTGTAAGTAAACTTACTATTTAAGTAAGCTCTTGCCTCTACTGACTGTACCACGAATTCGGAGAGTATTTCACTACTGGTAACTTTCGTAAGTCTCAATTTTTAAATTTCTTGCAGAAAGGAAAAGTTTCGAATTAATGGAACGAAACTCAATAGACTATAAAAGCTTGTACTTTCAATAATCAGAAGTTATAGCAAGAATGGTTTTGGAGTTATAGCAAATATTTCAGGTAGCAGTTTTGTGGGCAGTTTTGAGGTAAAGAGTTCGTGTGTAGACATGAACAATTTTCAGTGGGTGCAGAGGCACAGTTGTTCCAAGATCATGCATGCAATTCATCAAGTGTGCTTGAAATCCGAATTGTCGTGTTGTATAACTGACATTTTCAGTTCTGATTTCTAAGTGGAAAGAGCCTGCAATTTAAAGCTGACTTTCTGTGACCATATGCATTTACACTACTGGCCATTAAAATTGCTACACCACGAAGATGACTTGCTACAGACGCGAAATTTAACCGACAGGAAGAAAATGCTATGATATGCGTATGATTAGCTTTTAAGAGCATTCACACAAGGTTGGCGCCGGTGACGACACCTACAACGTGCTGACATGAGGAAAGTTTCCAACCGATTTCTCATATACAAACAGCAGTTGACCGGCGTTGCCGGGTGAAACGTTATTGTGATGCCTCGTGTAAGGAGGAGAAATGCGTACCATCACGTTTCCGACATTGATAAAGGTCGGATTGTAGCCTATAGCGATTGCGGTTTATCGTATCGCGACACTGCTGCTCGCGTTGGTCGAGATCCAATGACTGTTAGCAGAATATGGAATCGGTGCGTTCAGGAGGGTAACACGGAACGCCGTGCTGGATCCCAACGGCCATTATCACTAGCAGCCGAGATGACAGCCATCTTATCCGCATGGTTGTAACGGATCGTGCAGCCACGTCTCGATCTCTGAGTCAACAGATGGGGACGTATGCAAGACAACAACCATCTGCACGAACAGTCAGACGACGTTTGCAGCAGCATGGACTATCAGCTTGGAGACCATGGCTGCGGTTAGCCTTGACGCTGCATCATAGACAGGAGCGCCTGCGATGGTGTACTCAACGAAGAACCTGGGTGCACGAATGGCGAAATGTCATTTTGTCGGATGAACCCAGGTTCTGTTTACAGCATCATGATGGTCGCATCCGTGTTTGGCGGCATCGCGGTGAACGCACATTGGAAGTGTGTATTCGTCATCGCCATACTGGCGTACCACCCGGCGTGATGGTATGGGGTGCCATTGGTTACATGTATCGGTCACCTCTTGTTCTCATTGACAGCACTTTGAACAGTGGACGTTACATTTCAGATGTGTTACGACTCGTGGCTCTATCCTTCATTCGATCCCTGCGAAACCCTACGTTTCAGCAGGACAATGTACGAGCGCACGTTGCAGGTCCTGTACGGCCCTTTCTGGATACAGAAAATGTTCGACTGCTGCCCTGGCCAGCACATTCTCGAGATCTCTCACCAATTGAAAACGTCTGGTCAATGGTGGCCGAGCAACTGGCTCGTCACAATACGCCAGCCACTACTCTTGATGAACTGTGGTGTTGTGTTGAAGCTGCATGGGCAGCTGTACCTGTACTCGACATCCAAGCTCTGTTTGACTCAATGCCCAGGGGTATCAAGGCCGTTATTACGGCCAGAGATGGTTGTTCTGGGAACAGATTTCTGAGGATCTATGCACCCAAATTGCGTGAAAATGTAATCACATGTCAGTTCTAGTATAATAGATTTGTCCAATGAATACCCGTTTATCATCTGCATTTTTTCTTGGTGTAGCAATTTTAATGGCCAGTAGTGTATCTAAAATAACTTTGCACACCAATGTACAACCTGAATATGTCGATATAATACTAGGTTACATGTTACTTGTGAATACCTTAATCGACTTCCTGGGAGATTAAATCTGGGCACTGGACCAACACTCGAACGCGGAAACATTCGTGATTGGGGTAGAATCTTATTAACGACTGAGCTATCCTCTTTTTTCCTCCATACATCCCCTTATAGCCCATGTCATTCGCTCTCTGTAACTGCGTTCTTTAGCTAACTTCATGTAATGTACTGATAAGCGGGAATATGTTTCTCTTTCCTCATTCCGTAATTGAAATATGGGACTAAAAGTCTCTGTGTTCAAGAATTGGTATACACTCCTGGAAATTGAAATAAGAACACCGTGAATTCATTGTCCCAGGAAGGGGAAACTTTATTGACACATTCCTGGGGTCAGATACATCACATGATCACACTGACAGAACCACAGGCACATAGACACAGGCAACAGAGCATGCACAATGTCGGCACTAGTACAGTGTATATCTACATTTCGCAGCAATGCAGGCTGCTATTTTCCCATGGAGACGATCGTAGAGATGCTGGATGTAGTCCTGTGGAACGGCTTGCCATGCCATTTCCACCTGGCGCCTCAGTTGGACCAGCGTTCGTGCTGGACGTGCAGACCGCGTGAGACGACGCTTCATCCAGTCCCAAACATGCTCAATGGGCGACAGATCCGGAGATCTTGCTGGCCAGGGTAGTTGACTTACACCTTCTAGAGCACGTTGGGTTGCACGGGATACATGCGGACGTGCATTGTCCTGTTGGAACAGCAAGTTCCCTTGCCGGTCTAGGAATGGTAGAACGATGGGTTCGATGACGGTTTGGATGTACCGTGTACTATTCAGTGTCCCCTCGACGATCACCAGTGGTGTACGGCCAGTGTAGGAGATCGCTCCCCACACCATGATGCCGGGTGTTGGCCCTGTGTGCCTCGGTCGTATGCAGTCCTGATTGTGGCGCTCACCTGCACGGCGCCAAACACGCATACGACCATCATTGGCACCAAGGCAGAAGCGACTCTCATCGCTGAAGACGACACGTCTCCATTCGTCCCTCCATTCACGCCTGTCGCGACACCACTGCAGGCGGGCTGCACGATGTTGGGGCGTGAGCGGAAGACGGCCTAACGGTGTGCGGGACCGTAGCCCAGCTTCATGGAGGCGGTTGCGAATGGTCCTCGCCGATACCCCAGGAGCAACAGTGTCCCTAATTTGCTGGGAAGTGGCGGTGCGGTCCCCTACGGCACTGCGTAGGATCCTACGGTCTTGGCGTGCATCCGTGCGTCGCTGCGGTCCGGTCCCAGGTCGACGGGCACGTGCACCTTCCGCCGACCACTGGCGACAACATCGATGTACTGTGGAGACCTCACGCCCCACGTGTTGAGCAATTCGGCGGTACGTCCACCCGGCCTCCCGCATGCCCACTATACGCCCTCGCTCAAAGTCCGTCAACTGCACATACGGTTCACGTCCACGCTGTCGCGGCATGCTACCAGTGTTAAAGACTGCGATGGAGCTCCGTATGCCACGGCAAACTGGCTGACACTGACGGCGGCGGTGCACAAATGGTGCGCAGCTAGCGCCATTCGACGGCCAACACCGCGGTTCCTGGTGTGTCCGCTGTGCCGTGCGTGTGATCATTGCTTGTACAGCCCTCTCGCAGTGTCCGGAGCAAGTATGGTGGGTCTGACATACCTGTGTCAATGTGTTCTTTTTTCCATTTCCAGGAGTGTAGTTTCCCTCGCTATGCATTTCTTGTCTCTTTATGTTTCCGTTTCCTTGTTTACGTCTCATTTGCTAATCTTGCCCTCGTATGTCTTGCACCTCCTCTGAAGCGTCAACTTCTTCTCCACACTGATTCCTTCCGTACCATTGTCACACGTTTCTGTTAGATGTAAGGACTCACATTTTGCAGGGACATAATGAGGAAACTGGTCAGTGTTAATAAAACTGCCATTTCTTAAATTCCTTATATTCATTACTATACGTATTATCTCCCTTCTTGTTTTACGTACGAGCCACTAACTCTTTCTCCTCTCTTTTCTTCCACATTTCTCTCATCCTCTCTGGATGTTTCTCTCTTCTTTCTTCTGTCAAAGTGGCTCCAGTCTTTTTATTTTGTTTTCCATACAAAACTTGGGAATTTTGCAGTATCTGTCTGTCTATCGTTCCTCCGTATCTTGTGCCATAATGCGGAGGTTGCCTACGTCCCTTTCAATATCTTTGCAGCATGTGTTATCTAATTTTAATTTACGGAAACAAGTGAACAGTCTTTTTGTCAGTCTGTTGGGATTCAACGTTTGGTTATGGCCACTGAAAGTTATTCTTCTTTTTATGTCTGTTATATTTTCAATATGTGTATAAAGTTCACTGCTATGACGTCTTCTGTATTGTGAATTTTAATGTTTTACTTGCTGTAGTTCGAGTACTTCCACAATCGCCTTTTTTTGGAGCTAAACGTTCTGCTGCATAAAGTGTTTCTTGGTGAATGACTGTCAAGTAGCGTCTATAGTTTAACATTAAGGGATACTGATTTCTTATTAAACACGACATTAGTGAAACAGTGCAATGTTTCCATCTTACTAACTCTTGATTTAATGCCTTCTTTCTCCGAAATGTCTTGTTCGCTTACCCCTCATACCTAAGTGAATTTTTTAGTTCTCTCAGTTTTTCCATATTTAGTTTTCGGTATCCTGAGGACTGCCTTAATGTTTTTTATAATTTTCATTTTGCCGAAGGAGATTTGTAAGCCTGGTTCTTTCAGCAATTCTACCTGTCTAGTAGCTTTTCCCACGGAATCTGAAAAAAATAGCTAGGTTGTCTGCAGACGCTAGACAGCTTATTTGCAGGTTCTCCCTTTTGCAGCCTAGTTTAACTCCCTCATTTATTTGGCTTTCTCCTAATGACATTCTGCATTTCCTTATGGATTTTTCTAGAATACAGTAAAAGAGCAGTCAGGAGAATCCGTCTCTCTGTCCGACTCCAGTTTTAACCTTAGAACTTCTAGAAATTTCATGTCTACATTTCACGTTAGAATGGGTGTTTGCTAATGTATCACACAAATTACAATGTTTACTCCATGAAAAAGCCTGGTTATATGTAAAAGAGGGCTTAGAGGTCCTACTCTTGTCAGACAATAGAAATGCCTGAATAAATAAATCCATACACATTTAAAAAAATGGATGTATGTATGCGTGTGTGTACGTTACACATGCCCTCTTAAACCACTGGACCGATTTCAACGGATCTTGGTACACATATTTCTTATTATCAGGCAACAGTCACTGCAGGGGTAAGAATCACCTACCTATCATAGTTAAGGAGATAGGACGTCATAAACACTGAGCTGCGTGAGAAACTGCCGCATAATGTATGACGTATAAATTTATTATTTCTTTACTACCAGCTGAATTTCGCAGACAGTATCGGCATATATCGCTGATTTTCCCTATACAAATAAAGTATATCATTGTATGACACATAGTTCAACAGATACGTGAAAAAATGCCGCATCATGCATGGAGTTATAGTACATTTATTCTTTAGTATTAAGACACTGCTACAGTTGAGTCAATTAAAGAAAATTCCTGACACCTGGTAGTGCTTTTGACAGGTTGCAACAGCCGGCCGGTGTGACCGACCGGTTCTAGACGCTTCAGTCTGGAACCGCGCGACCGCTACGGTCGCAGGTTCGAATCCTGCCTCGGACATGGATGTGTGTGATGTCCTTAGGTTAGTTAGGTTTAAGTAGTTCTAAGTTCTAGGGGACTGATGACCTCAGATGTTAAGTCCCATAGTGCTCAGTGCCATTTGAACAATCAGCACGTTATCATGTTCCCAAATACCATTCTACAGTCACACTCTCCAAGTGTAAATTCCTGTGCATAATAAGTGTTTTGACCATTAAACATTTTAATCGTACAGAGAGCTCAGATCTAGGTGGTAGTATGGTTAAGGCACATTTACCCCGTGTTCAGGAGAAGACGGGTTTAAATTTCCATCCAGTCATCTAAAAGTATGAGACATCATACTTTTGAGCCACAGGTTGCAACAGCGTAGCGCAAACGACTATAGGCGAAAACAATATCCGTCTATAGAGCTATGAAAAGGTGTTGCCACAGAGAAGTTTGCAAAATTGCGTCCTAGACAGGCCAAGCAGCTGCACCCAGCTGCCTGGACATGTGACTAGAAATACTGTTTATAGTCATTTTCTGATTTAAGTAAACATTACAGGGAATTTGTATTTTGCAATCTATGTTTCTTAATTTTGATACTGTACTTATAAATTTGTAGAGTATGCGTATTTCTTAATACTAGTGTCTCATTATTTCGATGGAGTTTTCACGAATACGTAGAAACGAATTTTTTTCGATATGACGGTTCATTCTTTGTTTCCGTTTCTAATAGAAAATTAATACGCAGTCAAAGCCGGGTTTGTCAGCTAGTACACTACTGGCCATTAAAATTGCTACACCACGAAGATGACGTGCTACAGACGCGAAATTTAACCGACAGGAATAAGATGTTGTGATATGCAAATGATTAACTTTTCAGAGCATTCACATAAGGCTGGCGCCGGTGGCGACAGCTACAACGTGCTGACATGAGGAAAGTTTCCAACCGATTTCTCATACACAAACAGCAGCTAACCGGCGTCGCCTGGTGAAACGTTGTTGTGATGCGTCGTGCAAGGAGGAGAAATGCGTACCATCACGTTTCCGACTTTGATAAAGGTCGGATTGTAGCCTATCGCGATTGCGGTTTATCTTATCGCGACATCGCTGCTCGCGTTGGTCGAGATCCAATGACTGTTAGCAGAATATGGAATCGGTGGGTTCAGGAGGGTAATACGGAACGCAGTGCTAGATCCCAACGGCCTCGTATCACTAGTAGTCGAGATGACAGGCATCTTATCCGCATGGCTGTAACGGATCGTGCAGCCACGTCTCGATCCCTGAGTATACAGATGGGGAAGAATGCAAGACAACAATGGCTGCGGTTATCCTCGACGCTGCATCACAGACAGGAGCGCCTGCGATGGTGTACTCAACGACGAACCTGGGTGCACGAATGTCAAAACGTCATTTTGTCGGATGAATCCAGGTTCTGTTTACAGAATCATAATGGTCGCATCCGCGTTTGGCGACATCGCGGTGAACGCACATTGGAAGCGTGTATTCGTCATCGCCATACTGACGTATCGCCCGGCGTGATGGTATGTGGTACCATTGGTTACACGTCTCGGTCACCTCTTGTTTGCATTGACGGCACTTTGAACGGTGGACGTTACATTTCAGATGTGTTACGACCCGTGGCTCTACCCTTGATTCGATCCCTGCGAAACCCTACATTTCAGCAGGATAATGCACGAGTGCATGTTGCAGGTCCTGTAGGGGCCTTTCTGGATACAGAAAATGTTCGACTGCTGCCCTGGCCAGCACATTCTCGAGATCTCTCACCAATTGAAAACGTCTGGTCAATGGTGGCCGAGCAACTGGCTCGTCACAATACGCCAGTCACTACTCTTGATACCGAGCGAGGTGGCGCAGTGGTTAGCACATTGGACTCGCATTCGGGAGGACGACGGTTCAATCCCGTCTCCGGCCGTCTTGATTTAGGTTTTCCGTGATTTCCCTAAATCGTTTCAGGCAAATGCCGGGATGGTTCCTTTGAAAGGGCACGGCCGATTTCCTTCCCAATCCTTCCCTAACCAGAGCTTGCGCTCCGTCTCTAATGACCTCGTTGTCGACGGGACGTTAAACACTAACCACCACCACCACCACTACTCTTGATGGCCGGCCGCGGTGGTCTAGCGGTTCTAGGCGCTCAGTCCGGAACCGCGCGACTGCTACGGTCGCAGGTTCGAATCCTGCCTCGGGCATGGATGTGTGTGATGTCCTTAGGTTGGTTAGGGTTAAGTAGTTCTGTTCTAGGGGACTGATAACCACAGATGTTATGTCCCATAGTGCTCAGAGCCATTTGAACCATTTGAACTACTCTTGATGAACTGTGGTATCGCGTTGAAGCTGCATGGGCAGCTGTACCTGTACACGCCATCCAAGCTCTGTTTGACTCAATGCCCAGACGTATCAAGGCCTTTATTACGGCCAGAGGTGGTTGTTCTGGGTACTGATTTCTGAAGATCTATCCACTCAGTTTGCGTGAAAATGTAATCACATGTCGGTTCTAGTATAATACACTCCTGGAAATGGAAAAAAAGAACACATTGACACCGGTGTGTCAGACCCACCATACTTGCTCCGGACACTGCGAGAGGGCTGTACAAGCAATGATCACACGCACGGCACAGCGGACACACCAGGAACCGCGGTGTTGGCCGTCGAATGGCGCTAGCTGCGCACCATTTGTGCACCGCCGCCGTCAGTGTCAGCCAGTTTGCCGTGGCATACGGAGCTCCATCGCAGTCTTTAACACTGGTAGCATGCCGCGACAGCGTGGACGTGAACCGTATGTGCAGTTGATGGACTTTGAGCGAGGGCGTATAGTGGGCATGCGGGAGGCCGGGTGGACGTACCGCCGAATTGCTCAACACGTGGGGCGTGAGGTCTCCACAGTACATCGATGTTGTCGCCAGTGGTCGGCGGAAGGTGCACGTGCCCGTCGACCTGGGACCGGACCGCAGCGACGCACGGATGCACGCCAAGACCGTAGGATCCTACACAGTGCCGTAGGGGACCGCACCGCCACTTCCCAGCAAATTAGGGACACTGTTGCTCCTGGGGTATCGGCGAGGACCATTCGCAACCGCCTCCATGAAGCTGGGCTACGGTCCCGCACACCGTTAGGCCGTCTTCCGCTCACGCCCCAACATCGTGCAGCCCGCCTCCAGTGGTGTCGCGACAGGCGTGAATGGAGGGACGAATGGAGACGTGTCGTCTTCAGCGATGAGAGTCGCTTCTGCCTTGGTGCCAATCATGGTCGTATGGGTGTTTGGCGCCGTGCAGGTGAGCGCCACAGTCAGGACTGCATACGACCGAGGCACACAGGGCCAACACCCGACATCATGGTGTGGGGAGCGATCTCCTTCACTGGCCGTACACCACTGGTGATCGTCGAGGGGACACTGAATAGTGCACGGTACATCCAAACCGTCATCGAACCCATCGTTCTACCATTCCTAGACCGGCAAGGGAACTTGCTGTTCCAACAGGACAATGCACGTCCGCATGTATCCCGTGCAACCCAACGTGCTCTAGAAGGTGTAAGTCAACTACCCTGGCCAGCAAGATCTCTGGATCTGTCCCCCATTGAGCATGTTTGGGACTGGATGAAGCGTCGTCTCACGCGGTCTGCACGTCCAGCACGAACGCTGGTCCAACTGAGGCGCCAGGTGGAAATGGCATGGCAAGCCGTTCCACAGGACTACATCCAGCATCTCTACGATCGTCTCCATGGGAGAATAGCAGCCTGCATTGCTGCGAAAGGTGGATATACACTGTACTAGTGCCGACATTGTGCATGCTCTGTTCCCTGTGTCTATGTGCCTGTGGTTCTGTCAGTGTGATCATGTGATGTATCTGACCCCAGGAATGTGTCAATTAAGTTTCCCCTTCCTGGGACAATGAATTCACGGTGTTCTTATTTCAGTTTCCAGGAGTGTAGATTTGTCCAATGAATACCCGTGTATCATCTGCATTTCTTCTTGTTGTAGCAATTTTAATTGCCAGTAGTGTAAGTACATAAAAAATCTGCTGTTCGTATAAACCAAGTCCTCTTCTACGAAGAAGGAATATTCTTTCTCCATGTCGCAACACCTTTTGTAGAAGTACCGGTACATTACGCAAAGCAATAAACCGAAGTTTAACTTTCTTCGTAAAATAAAAAAAATTCTTACCTTTAAATAAGGTCTACTTTACGCAGATTTGAGACAACGGTGGAAAATAAATGAAGGCGGTAATAATTTATATTTTATGTACAGTCGTGCTCAAAAGTATCCGAGCGACCTGAATTGCATTTCGCCTGATTCGCATGCTACCCACATAACGCAGCTGTCTAGCAGCTCCTCTAATCGCTCCTTGGTACAGTCGTTTGACTATTGAAAATGGTTCCAACAAGTCACCACTAGAAAACACTGCTCTGTACCGCAATAACTCAAGATGTAAAATAATACCACGATACTACAAATATCAGGGAACACCTTATCATAGAGAAGACTGTCCTTAAGGCTTGTCAGGTCACATTTATTGCAATTAATGACATACCTGAAATGTCACCACTCTCATTATTGCGTCAGATAGGTAATGCACGTAGTAAGCTCGTCGTATTCATGATTTCCTCTTCGAAGTAATATACCGTACTTGTTATTTAACATAAAATGACATTAAAAATCTAAGCTATTCACGAGCAGCTAGTTGAGAATATGTATGAACTTCAAATGACACGACGAACCGTCTCGTTCTGCATATGGATTCAAACCCAGGTCACGCAGAATAAGATTTCGTGACTGACGGAAACCAACAGTCATTCCTGACTAGGCATACAGAGAGTGATATACCTCGATTTTAGACAGTATCAGTTAGCAAATATCAACTTTAAATTACATAACGCAAAGATTTTTAACGGACGCGAATTCCTACACGGCATGTATTGTCCTTGTTAACGAACTACGAGAGATGTTAAATACTGCGTCTTCACAAGTCACGTACTTGAAATGCAGTGAAGATTCGAACCCAGAACCTAATTGGACTGTTATCGAAGCAGGCGCTGCAGTCTGGAACCGCAAGACCGCTACGGTCGCAGGTTCGAATCCTGCCTCGGGCATGGATGTTTGTGATGTCCTTAGGTTAGTTAGGTTTAACTAGTTCTAAGTTCTAGGGACTAATGACCTCAGCAGTTGAGTCCCATAGTGCTCAGAGCCATTTGAACCATTTTTTTGTTATCGAAGCACAATCAACTGTGACATATCGGAGTTTCTCGGCAATAGCTTGATGTTTTAACTGAAATGACGAAACATTAATTTTTTCCTTCCCAGGACTCCAACCCAGCACCTATCGCTGTTATATTCTAGACAAAACGAACGTTAAATATGGGTGTGTTACACCAGCAGCGACATGTGAGCATATTTGAAGTAAAAATAATATGATGAAGAGTTCAGTGCTGACTGGGAATCGAACCCCACACATATCGTTGTTGACTACACACAAAGAGACGTCAGCTACCGAATTTTTCTCCACCAGCAGCTCGGGATAACATCCTTGAACGTACAGTGACGTCTCAAATAGTTCTGTGTCCCACTGGGAGTCAAAAACGTCAGATATCGCTAGTGTTGACAACGAATGAAAATGCATTAAAAATCAAAATTATTATCCACCAGAAGATAGCTGTTCTCATGCTAGAGCTTGATAATACATAATGAAAAGTTTAGTGCCGGGCCAGGATTCGAACCCATTCATGCGCAATATGTGGAGATGTTGAGGGATCTGCAGTTTTGAACAAACAACAAATTGTAGTCGAGCTGTATTGTCACGAAGGGCTCAAATTCCGCGTTAAGGGCGGTCTGAGTTGCATTCCAAGTTGAGAACCAATTTTATCACCATATGGAAGCTCAAATAAAATATGGAATTAGTGTCCTGTGACCCTACATAGCGTTTGTTTCGTCACTAGAAATAAATAACTAGTATAAGAAAGGTTACTGGTGATAGAGTTCCCCCATTTCGCCACTCCTGGCTTTATTGAGGTTCAACCTAACGTCTACTTGGTAGAGAAGGAATCTCATGTTTAATGTGATTTTCAGACCACAATGCCATTATACCTTCTTCACTTGGCGTAGCCAGAAGAGAATATAATCTGTCTCTCCCTATTAAAAATCATCGACAGAAAGTATAATCGAACCCAGACCATCATCATAGGAACCTATCAACAAACAGACCACCAAATCCTCTTACTGTGGACACATTTTTCTGTCATAACACCTTTGCGGCACACTCGATGAGAATTATGACACGCAGGCTACCTGTAGTGGTTTGCAGCATGTTCAGTACATTCATTAATTGGTTGACCGAATCGCCATGAACTAGCTGCCTCGGCTACCCAGTGCATACATTCGACTCTATTTTGTAATCAGCGAAATAAAATCACGTAACTACCACCTACATAGAAATGCCAAAAGTGTAGGGTGCAGAATTTTAAATTGGGAGTGTTCCTTTCCATTTGAGCTACTGTATTGCGATATCTGCATGTTGGAAACGTCGCACAGTGCAAAAGAAAAGCTGTGACTGTCTGTCTCTCAGAAGTCTTGATCCGGCCGTACGCATTTTCTCACAGCACTGTGGAATACGGATGTCCTGGAGGAACTGTTGTTGACTTCTGGAGGTACTGTAATTACATGATAGGTAGTAGCGAAATGGTAAGTGACGTGCACTGTAGGTAAGACGTCGCGAGTTCTATTACATTCGCTGCTACATCTATTTTTTTTAACGCCATTCTGCTGTCTGCTGAAGTTATCAGTTTAATGGAATTTTGAACATAATTCCCTTCAGTTCTCAACCCAAAATAGCCGCATCTGGAAAAAGGGCTAACTTCTGTTACATTTTGTTCTTTTCACGTATAATAGACGGCCAGGCAGCAGATGCATCTCGAAGCTTTTGTGTTATGTATGGGGAGAGCGCATCGTGCCAAAATAGTCAGATCTGTATTTTCTACATTAGCTGTCGTCTGGTAGTGCCATTTTACTCTTCTTCTAACCTTGTTTGACAGCTTAGCGCAGAACAAGTTTTCTACATGCATGTAATCAATAAACTGCATGTGCATTGTCAGACTGTTATAGATAACATCAGAGAATTCGCATATATCGTTGACGATTAATTTCTCTCTCATGTTTAGTATTGTTTTAACAACACTAAAAGAAACCTTACGAAAATTGTGCACTGTATTATAAGAAATGAAATAAAACTACCCACGATAACCTTACGACGAAAGTCTGTTTTAATAAAACTGAGTATCTGTACACAAGCGTGCCTGTATCGGCACGAATTAGCAAAATACTACTCACTTATTTTTCGATTGCGTCTGTGTTTAATTGGTATACTGTGTCATACTCAACAGGTATGCAGATGTGGCATTTCATAAATAAAGTTACGTATTCCTAGAAACACAAAATTTGCTTGTCAGCAGCGGAAGGGGGCATTACCTGTTGTGCAGCATTGTAAGTTTTTCACCATTGCATTATGAGCTGAAAGTATTTTCTTAAGATTTCCTTATCGATGTTTGATCTGACTGCTTGTAGCTCTATCACAAAACGGATAAAAACTTCAGAAGCAGCCACACTGGAACCGCGGACGATAACAGACGCTTATTTACAGGTCAGCACGTCACCACAGAGCTAGTGAAGAGGTATGTGTTGTGCTTTCCTCTTACGAGGCTAATAGTGGCTTGAAATAGTAAACCGCTATTTAAAGGACGAGATTAGCTGCAATTTCCACGTGTAACGGCTTCCCTGGGCTGAAAACTGCAAATTTACAATCTTTTGTTACACCTCGAGCGATAATAACTCAGATTATTCAATGGAAATGACAGGAAAAATCAAGTGAACTTTGAGGCTTCATTCCGTGCATACCAGGAAGTAACTCGTCGATCACAGAGTTGCCAAACATACCTTGCCTTGTTGCCAAATCTCAGTTACACTACGAGCAGGAAGAAGACGAACCGATGTTATCCTACAGCCGGCTGGGAAGTGACCATAGCTGGCGTCTCAAAAACGTGGCTGCTACGGCCTGGAATACGTAATGCGTCTGATTCGCATTTCTGTAACTAGGTTTAGGGACTGGAGTGTAGTTACTAATAATACTCAGAACTGACTGCAAACTAAGCATCATAAATCAGTAACTCTCATGGTTGTTTTAATATTTCTTGTGTAACTGTACTCAAAACTAAGAAACTCATATCCGTGCCTTGCCAATAGTCGAGCACACCAAACAAATATAAATAAAAGAAGAATGTGTGTGTGTGTGTGTGTGTGTGTGTGTGTGTGTGTGTGTGTGTGGTGAGAGAGAGAGAGAGAGGGTATGTAGAGAAATCTTTCATTAAAATGACACGTTCCAAATCATTACGAACTGTCGTATCCATGATCTATGGAACAAGTATAAGTTTAATCTAATCTAATCATATCCTATTGCTGATTAGCCGTGTAGCGACATGAAATACCGAAATTTTCGCCAATATCAGTAACCAAATCTAAACTTGAAAATAAAAGACGACAATTTTTGTAATAAACCGGGACTCTTATCAAGACCCTTTCATCCCTGTTAACTAACCACGAAAGATGTCTGATATACCTCCATTCAGAAGCAACAAAGTGTGCATGAAGTAAAGTTCTGTGACGGAGATACGAACCCAACACGTAATCGGATTGTTAACTAAGTAAAATCAAATGTTACGTATCGGTTTTTCTTACCGGCTGCTAGGTGTTTGAATCTAAAATAAGGATACAAATTTTTGTGCCTGAGCGACAATCGAACGCACTCCTATCGTTCTTCCTTATCGTCCACGAATATAGCTTAAGCATCAATTGCTGACTCACCAACAGTAAGATGTGTGCGTGTTTGACCAAAAATTGTTAGCAACACATGAACAGACATTAAAAATGCACGTTAATTTTCACAAACAGGCCGGTGTGCACATGATAGGGCTTCAAATGAAATTATGAATATTTTTGTACTGGATCAGGATTCGGACCCACATACTTACCTTTGGAGGAGTCCTAGAGAAAATTGAGGTCTTGGAAAAAGGAACGAAATGATTGAACTATACTGTTGCGAGAGATTCCGATCCTCGAAAGAGGAGATACGAATTCGAATCACTGCCCACCACATCTTAAATCGTCTTTAGTTAATCAAGTACAAGTAAAATAAGAGCCCTGTAATTTAAATGGCTATCGGCTCATCAAACGAAATAAAATTTTCTAATGTAAGTAAGTTTACTGGCGACAGTATTTCTGTTTACCATGACCTTCACCTATGTCATTTCCCAAAGTAAACCGGCTCTGTCCATTTGGGAATGAAGGAACGTGATGTTTAATGCGGATACTGGATTATAACATCTTTCTCTTCAGGTTACCAGAAGTAAAGTAAATCTGTTTGTGCCCCTTAAAAGTAAATGCCTGAACCCACGGATTGCACTTGTGATAGTTCGTTCCACCAGACCATTGTGATCACATTTCCCAGTAGTGTGCTGTAACGGATGATGTGCTTAGCTTACAAAATTAGTCACGGTGGAAAAATGTGAGTCTATGAAATGGTTTAGAAGAAGCAAGCTTCTGACGTGGAGATTTGCTATTCTCACGTCAGCAGGATGTAAAGACTGTTCTAGGCACCGTAGCCTCGATGTGAAGCAATTTTGTGATTTTCACTAATTAAAGGAATTTCTTAGTTCGGGAAAATCCACGGTGAAGCGCGAAGTTACCGGATAATTCGATTATTACCGTTGTTATTACTATCATTTTCTTCATACCGCTGCTGGAACACATGTGCTTGAAGATCATTTAAGGCCTTTTGGTCATTATAGAAGTAGTTGCCCAAGAACAGGTTCTTTCCCTGTCTACGGAATTCTTTTCATGTTAATATCAGATATCAGCAATTACTCGTAGTTTACATTAAAACTAAAGTAATTGATGAAGACGTTATTTGATAACATAAACGTTCTGCCTTTCTTCATTTACTTGCGCCTAGAAATGGCTGTCGAACACTGCCAAGCCAAACGCCAAAGGGATCTTACTGCCTTCCGATATACGTCGCTGTCAGTTCTTCCATGTGATTTGGTCGAAGTTTCGTGTTACAAGTTGTGTATGACAGAGAATGTTTTGGAAAATCAATTGTTTTCCTTTGTAATAAAGCTACCCAAGTTCAAAATTTTCACAATATTAGTTCAAATTTAATATTCGTTTCTATAATGAAGGAAAGTATTTCACAGTTGCAAAACCCGCATCCGACTCATTGTCCTTACACTTAGTCGCTGACCATAAATTCTAGCTCAGAGTGACACCAGTTTAAGTAACCTTATGTAGTGAAGACTACTGGAAAATATGCAGTTGACTCATTGGGCTCCATAAGTACACTGTAGCAATAATTTTTGGCCGGCTAATGTGGCCGAGCGGTTCTAGGCGCTTCAGTCTGGAACCGCGCGACCGCTACGGTCGCAGGTTCGAATCCTGCCTCGGGCATGGATGTGTGTGATGTCCTTAGGTTAGTTAGGTTTAAGTAGTTCTAAGTTCTAGGGGCCTGATGACCTCAGTTGTTGAGTCCCATAGTGCTCAGAGCCATTTATGAGCCAATAATTGCCGTGTGTATGCAATGCATACGGATTGTAGAATTTAGTGATGCTCTCTCTCCCACTTCTGTATACAATATGCCTGACCCTAACGGGCCCTTTATCATTACAAGCTCTGGGCGGTGCAACATCATACTGACAACAGTAATGTGCTTGTACTGACAACCTCACTGTTCGTTTTTCCTGATTTTGTAATCATTTAAATAAAACAACATGACCTTCCAGTGGGAGACATTTCGTCCACCTTTTCCTTCTGTGAAATTTGTCAGTAAGTTTTTTGCCTTCCAACCAGCGAAATGTGGCAGAGTACGGCTGGAAAACGCTTCATAAACAACGATTCAGTGCCGTTAAGACGATTTCTTTAAACATTGGCGTTGCTAAATGAATTTAGTTTCTTCTTAAATCGACTTATGCAGCAGCGTTCACAGGTATCTCAAATAGGAACTGCTCTTTATCCAGGTACGAAGGTTGTAAAACAAACTTGCCACAGTTTGTGTCAGTTTCATCTCTTCGTCTGATAGCACTGCGTAAGTATTTTGTTCTTGTGGTATCACAAGTAGTGTTCCTGTAGCTGTGGGAATCATCAGTTGAAAACGAGTTTAACACCAGTGGGTACAGTACTGCTAAAATTCAAAATGATTATCAACCTAAGTCGGAGTTCATCCTCAAACTGTGACATATTTATAATATTGAAGGTAGACTGTCTTCCTTGAGTGGTCATTTTAAGGCGTTGACACACACGTATACAATACAATGAATACTTCGAACACTAATAGTTAACGTTGCTCTCATAAATTAATTTTGTTTTTTTAATTCTTCAGTTTCTTAAGCGTGCAATATGTGTTGTAGGTACAGAGCTAGAGAAAAAACTGACCACCGAGTCATTCACGTAAGGTTGACAATACAGGCGCGCTCCCCTGTGAATTCTATGTTCGGCAATATGCTCGATCTGGCAACATTGTAGACTGCTACACTTCCCGAAGGAACTCTTGACTGCAGTATGAGTACATCACTCTTGTCTACGACTGTAGTCTTGAGGTAAAACGTGAGACTATTTCACACGACGTCTGGTAACCAACAGCACACATCGAAAAAAAATTTATCGGTCCTGTCCTCTCGGTGCTGAAGTTATGAGTATAATTCAAGCGAATCTACAATAAATTTCGCTTTCTGTCAAATTGATAATAACAGTTTGGTTCAACAATATTTTAGCGAGAGATTTCTTGGCCGACCATCTGCCTCTGAACACCATATGCGTCTGAGTTCTTTGGGATCCGTTTGCTGCCTACCAGCAGGGGCTGAGGCACTGCGCTGCCTCGCCTTTTGCCGGCAGCGTCTGCTCCACTCCTCGTTCTCGACGGTGTAAAAGCTTGAATGTTGTTGATTGGTGAGCCACAGAATTTGTCTACGATTTGTGTTTCACACTCGATAGCAAGGAGGGACAAAACCGTTTTTATTTGATGAGTATTTTATTACACTAGTATGCAATACATCAATGTGGCATGGAATTAATTTCGTTGTTTCTGATCCAGTGTGCCATAATTAAATTGTCACATACTGTTCTTTTTCCTTTCACAGAAAATTCTTCAAATAATTTATTTTCGTCATGTATTCATATATGTTAGTCAAGGCACAGAGAGTAAGTGCAATGTAATGTGTTTAGTTTCTTTGTTTGATTCCCTATGGTAAATGGATGCAAAACATTGTGTCATTACCTTTCAGAACCTGCTCTATAACTACTAAGGCAAATTGCTTGTTTTGAGGTCCATACATTAAATAAAGGAGAAGTGAATGCTGTTCGAAAGTGATATTTAAAATATTCAATTGGATTTAAGGCTACAAAATTGCCCATATTTGAAGCTACCCAGAGAAAAAGTAAGTTGCTAGAGTCGCTGCTGCAAATGTCTGCAGAGAGTTCCTAATTGCTACTGTGGAAATTTAGCATAGAGGCCCTGTAGTAACCAAGAGGTTCCTTTCCTTCATACTTATCACCCTGGCATGTGAATCTTAAGTGAAGAACAATATTGAATTTCGTATCGTTGACGGTCGATTTGAATTTCTTCAGAGACGCTTGTATTGTGAAGCAGCTTGGCAGTCAGAAAGCCAAGATCTATGACCATTAACACAACTTACTGTGTCGAGCTACCAAGAGGATTTGTTGTGTAAAGGTTTTCTCCTGTATTCGTTACAGAATTTTTTCTGGAAATTCGCAGCCCCATAAAATAAATCACCAAAAAAGCTCGCACGCGCTGGCCCCTACCACAGTTAGAACTGACGACTCCTTGAACCGTTGCGACACGAGAGATACCACGGGGCTATCGACACACTGCTGCCAGCACGCCACTCTCATCATGCTGTTGTTCGCTCAGCCACATAATGCATCGTGAAAGATAATAAAAGTTGTCACTTACGTGAAAAATAGCATTTCTTTAGCCAAAAAATTGAATTTTCTGTCTGAGTGTCATAGATTACATGAGAATTATATAGCACGAGTCATTCAACTGGAAAGGGAATATCAAGTAAATTTATCGAGTCAATTCAGTACCATAAGCGGAAGTGATTGCTCTGTCACAGTGTTGCAAATGTTTGTGACGATGCTGCCAATTCTCAGCTGTGCTAGGAACAGCTCTGTAGCGTTATGGGAGGAGAATCCTGTGCTCGTGTCATAGGAGGACTCGGAGAGGAGGCGCGGGGTTTGGTTAATATGCATCGTTTTCTCCTACCAATTGTGCCAAACATTCAGGTGTGTAATCTTCCATCACGATTACAGTTTCCCAAAAAATATATACGAATAAAACAATTACCTTGTTACTTTGTGACAAAGGATTATTTCAGTACAATAAAAAGTCTTTGGAAATCAACTTCGCCCACCTGTCATGAAAAGTAAGATAACAAACACTTTGCACCTCGAAATCGATTGCATCTATGTGCAGGCTTGAGATCATACAAGTAGAATTTCATGAATTGCACAAGAATGTAGAAAAATGTTGGTGCAAATGGAAGCTATAAGAGAAACAGTTAACTAATTATTCTGTATCACGTCATAATCAATTTATTTGAAAATTCAGAAGAAACTAAAAATTATGCCCATTAAAACAGAAACTAAAGTGCAGATGCGGGCACTGTGCAGATTTCCACTCTTTCATATTCAGATCTATGCAAATAATGTGCTAACCAGCGTATTCATTGATTTCGTAATGTTTCCCTCTTGTTTAGTCTTCTAGTGATGAACTGGATCCACACCCATGAGTTTGATTTTTTCTTTGTATCCTTCCATCTACTATCTTTGTGTGTTATTGTTCGGTGTTCAACAAGCAAAATATTAAGCCTGCTCCCACGAGGTGTTAAAACGAGGTCGCAAGAAGGCTAACGAATTATAATCAAAATACAGTGAGCCCCCAATTTGACTGATGTCATGGTGTTACGTCGACAAAAATAGTTGGGTGTTATTGCCTGTATCACTGGCATCCCGTTGTCGTCTTCTCTTATTGAGATTTTCGTATTACCCTGAACACAAGACGCCGAGATAAATGTGTATATTCTCCGTGACGAAACATCCCACATTCCATTCATCCTGATCTATTCATTACGAACATCAGCAGCAATGAGTGATAGGAAAGCTGTTGTGAGGTGACGAATAACAGTAAAAATGGTAGTAATAACAAATCAGTAATCAAGGATGTTTATTGCATTGCAGACCATTAACAAAATAACCAAGAAAGGCTGAGTGTTTAATTGGCCCACTGCATAGGTGTTCTTACCTCTTTGTTACTGGATTCTGTTCTGGTTGTTTGCAGAGAGAAAAGAAAGAACCCTGTATCCATACATATCACTAGTACAAAGAGACATCACGAGACGAACATGGCGTCACCCAGGTAATATTTGAAATACATTTCTGTTTTCTCTCTCTTTTTATTTTTATTTATTGAGGAAAGCATCGAGAAGAGCGAATAATAAGGAAGTAGGCATGCGGTAGTTTACATTTATTTTCGTTGCGTAATTCCAGTTATTGACAGTATATTCGTTAGCTTTCTCGCATTCAGTGGGGTGAAACTTATCACAGAAGCAAGCAAAACACAAATATTTCTTGCACCATGTGCAACATACAAACGAAATCTCGCTGCACTGACGTGTTGTCCGATATATTGAACGGAAAACATATCAGTTTGGATACGTACCAAGTGTATCAAAGTATATCTTGAAATACGCAGGAAGTCACATAGAGGTATTCGACTGAAACATAGACATGACCAAGATTGTAAACTGGGGTCGACAGCATCGTCGTCTACCACCTTTACAACTCGAACGGTGACAGTGCTCGGCCGGTTACTTACGTTTACTAGTATCAAAGCTACAGCATGAAAGCGCAAAAATGTTAATAAGCCGCAGATAATTAACTTTGGAACCCATAGAAAGTAAAGCAGTCATCAGTCGTAAGAGTGGTTTGAACACCACTGTGTTTCAATACATACGGTCTCGGAGGTGGTATGCCTTTGCTTTCCTCCGACCTCTGAGTTGACTTACCTAGCCGTTAATAGGGGATCCTACAGGTTAACGTGGCTTTCGGACCACAGTGCAACTCGGCATTTTTCACATTAACAAACACTGCCCTAGGGGAAATAAGTGTAAAATGGCACATAAAAATCGTGGGCCTGACGAGGGATCGAACCTCAGCCCTTCGTATCGATAGTCTATCACCTTGCCACCACGCAGACAACACTGTGGTTTCTGCTTGGCACTAAAATTAGGATCTCTCGTTTGTGCCTGCGTTGGCACTTGCGTGTCCCTTAGGAGACCTTACCTTTGGGATTACCCTCGTATACGTGTGTGTAAACGCCTTCCAATGCCCACTCAAGGAAGACATGAATACACAGTATAGCTTCAATATTACAAATACGCCTCAGTTTTTGGATGAATGCAGACTTAGGTTGATAATCATTTTGAATATTTAGCAGTGCTGTACCCACTGGCGTTAAACTCGTTTTCAACCGATGATTCCCACAGCTACAGGAACACTAATTGTGATACCTCTTGGACAAAACACTTACGCAGTGCTATCAGACAAAAAGATCAACCTGACACAAACTGTGGCAGGTTTGTTTTACAACCTTCGTACCTGGATAAAGAGCAGTTCCTTTTTGAGATACCTGTGAACGTTGCTGCATAAGACAATTTAAGAAGAAACTAAATTCATTCAGCAACGCCAATGTTTAAAGAAATCGTCTTAACGGCACTAAATCGTGGTTTATGAGTCGTTTACCGGCCATACCCTGCCACATGTCGCTGGTTCGAAGGCAAAAAGCTTACTGACAAATTTCATAGAAGGAAAAGGGGGACGAAATGTCTCCCACTGGAAGGTCATGTTGTTTTATTTAAATGATTACAAAATCAGGTAAAGCGAACAGTGAGGTTGTCAGTATAAACACATTACTGTTGTCAGTAAGATGTTGCAAAGCCCAGAGCATGTAATGACAAAGGGCCCATTTAGCTCAGGCATATTATATACAGAAGTGGGGGAGAGAGCACCACTAAATTCTACAATCCGTATGCATTGTATACACACAGAAATTATTTCTACAGTGTACTTACGGACCCCAATGAGTCAATTGCATATTTTCCAGTAAGGCAGAGCACTGGCAAATAGTCTTCACTACATTAGGTTACTTAACTTGGTGCCACTCTGAGCTAGAATTTACGGTCAGCGACTAAGTGTAACGACAATGAGTCGGATGCGGGTTTTGGAACTGTGAAATACTTTCCTACATTATAGAAACGAATATAAATTTGAACTAATAATGCGAAAATTTTGAACTTGGATAGCTTAGAATGAAAATATTTCTGTTTATTGCAAAGGAAAATAATTGATTTTCTAAATCATTCTCTGTCATACACAACTTGTAACACGAAACTTCGACCAAATCACATGGAAGAACTGACAGCGACGTATATCGGAAGGCAGTAAGATCCCTTTGGCATTTGGTTTGGCAGTATTCGACAGCCATTTCTAGGCGCAAGTAAATGAAGAAAGGCAGAACGTTTATGTTATCAAGTAACGTCTTCATCAATTACTTTAGTTTTAATGTAACCTATGAGTAATTGCTGATATCTGATATTAACATGAAAAGAATTCCGTAGACAGGGAAAGAACCTGTTCTTGGGCAACTACTTCTATAATAACCAAAAGACCTTAAATGATCTTCAAGCACATGTGTTCCCGCAGCGGTATGAAGAAAATAATAGTAATAATGACAGTAATAATCGAATCATTCGGTAACTTCGCGCTTCACCGTGGATTTTCCCGAACTAAGAAATTTCCTTAATTAGCGAAAATTTCAAAATGGCTCCACATCGAGGCTACGATGCCTAGAAAAGTCTTTACATCCTGCCGACGTGAGAATAGCATAATCTCCACGTCAGAAGCTTGCTTCTACTTAACCATTTCATAGACTCACATTTTTCCACCGTGACTAATTTTGGAAGCTAAGCACATCATCCGTTACAGCACACTACTGGGAAATGTGATCACAATGGTCTGGTGGAACGAACTATCACAAGTGCAATCCGTGGGTTCAGGCATTTACTTTTAAGAGGCACAAACAGATTTACTTTACTTCTGGTAACCTGAAGAGAAAGATGTTATAATCCAGTATCCGCATTAAACATCACGTTCCTTCATTCCCAACTGGACAGAGCCGGTTTACTTTGGGAAATGACATAGGTGAAGGTAATGGCAAACAGAAATACTGTCGCCAGTAAACTTACTTACATTAGAAAATTTTATTTCGTTTGATGAGCCGATAGCCATTTAAATTACAGGGCTCTTATTTTACTTGTACTTGATTAACTAGAGACGTTTTAAGATGTGGCGGTGGACAGTGGTTCGAATTCGTATCTCCTCTTTCGAGGATCGGAATCTCTCGCAACAGTATAGTTCAATCATTTCGTTCCTTTTTCCAAGACCTCAATTTTCTCTAGGACTCCTCCAAAGGTAAGTATGTGGGTCCGAATCCTGATCCAGTACAAAAATATTCATAATTTCATTTGAAGCCCTATCATGTGCACACCGGCCTGTTTGTGAAAATTAACGTGCATTTTTAATGTCTGTTCATGTGTTGCTAACAATTTTTGGTCAAACACGCACACATCTTACTGTTGGTGAGTCAGCAATTGATGCTTAAGCTATATTCGTGGACGATAAGGAAGAACGATAGGAGTGCGTTCGATTGTCGCTCAGGCAGAAAAATTTGTATCCTTATTTTAGATTCAAACACCTAGCAGCCGGTAAGAAAAACCGTAACGTAACATTTGATTTTACTTAGTTAACAATCCGATTACGTGTTGGGTTCGTATCTCCGTCACAGAACTTCACTTCATGCACACTTTGTTGCTTCTGAATGGAGGTATATCAGTCATCTTTCGTGGTTAGTTAAAAGGGATGAAAGGGTCTTGATAAGAGTCCCGGTTTATTACAAAAATTGTCGTCTTTTATTTTCAAGTTTAGATTTGGTTACTGATATTGGCGAAAATTTCGGTATTTCATGTCTCTACACGGGTAATCAGCAATATGATATAATTAGATTAGATTGAATTTATACTTGTTCCATAGATCATGGATACGACAGTTCGTAATGATATGGAACGTATCATTTTAATGAAAGATTTCTCTACATACCACTATTCAATTCCTTTACAACAATTTTTTACCACCTCTCTCATTCTTTTTTATTTTTATCTCTCTCTCTCACTCTCTCTCTCTGCCTCTCTCTCTCTGTAACATACACACACACACACACACACACGCACACACACACACACACACACACACACACACACACATTCTTTTTTTTATTTTTATTTGTTTGGTGTGCTCGACTATTGGCAAGGCACGGATATGTCCATGAATGAGTTTCTTAGTTTTGAGTACAGTTACACAAGAAATATTAAAACAACTATGAGAGTTACTGAATTATGATGCTTAGTTTGCAGTCAGTTCTGAGTATTATTAGTAGCTACACTCCAGTCCCTAAACCTAGTTACAAAAATGCGAATCAGACGCATTGCGTATTCCAGGCCGTAGCAGCCACGTTTTTGAGACGCCAGCTATGGTCACTTCCCAGCCGGCTGTAGGATAACATCGGTTCGTCTTCTTCCTGCTCGTACTGTAACAAGGCAAGGTATGTTTGGCAACTCTGTGATCGACGAGTTACTTCCTGGTGTGCACGGAATGAAGCTACAAAGTTCACTTGATTTTTCCTGTCATTTCCATTGAATAATCTGAGTTATTATCGCTCGAGGTGTAACAAAAGATTGTAAATTTGCGGCTTTCAGCCCAGGGAAGCCGTTCCACGTGGAAATTTCAGCTAATCTCGTCCTTTAAATAGCGGTTTACTATTTTAAGGTACTATTGGCCTCGTAAGAGGAAAGCACAACACATACTTCTTCACTAGCTCTGTGGTTTCGTGCTGACCTGTGAATAAGTGTCTGTTATCGTTCGCGGTTCCAGTCTGGCTGCTTCTGAAGTTTTTATCCGTTTTGTGATAGAGCTACAAGCAGTCAGATCAAACATCGATAAGGAAATCTTAAGAAAATACTTTCAGCTCATAATGCAATGGTGAAAAACTTACAATGCTGCACAACAGGTAATGCCCCCTTCCGCTGCTGACAAGCAAATTTTGGGTTTCTAGGAATACGTAATTTTATTTATGAAATGCCACATTTGCATACCTGTTGAGTATGACACAGTATACCAATTAAACACAGACGCAATCGAAATCTAAGTGAGTAGTATTTTACTAATTCGTGCCGATACAGGCACGATTGCGTACAGATACTCAGTTTTATTAAAACAGACTTTCGTCGTAAGGCTATCGTGGATAGTTTTATTTCATTTCTTATAATACAGTGCACCATTTTCGTAAGGTTTCTTTTAGTGTTGTTAAAACAATACTAAACATGAGAGAGAAATTAATCGTCAACGATATATGCGAATTCTCTAATGTTATCTATAACAGTCTGACAATGCACATACAGTTTATTGATTACATGCATGTAGAAAACTTGTTCTGCGATAAAGCTGTCAAACAAGGTTTGAAGAAGAGTAAAATGGCACTACCAGACGACAGCTAATGTAGAAAATACAGATCTGAATATTTTGGCACGATGCGCTCTCCCCATTGTTGTTGTGGGCTTCAGTCCTGAGACTGGTTTGATGCCGCTCTCCATGCTACTCTATCCTGTGCAAGCTTTTTCATCTCCCAGTACCTACTGCAACCTACATCCTTCTGAATCTGCTTAGTGTATTCATCTCTTGGTCTCCCTCTACGATTTTTACACTCCACGCTGCCCTCCAATACTAAATTGGTGATCCCTTGATGCCTCAGAACATGTCCTACCAACCGATCCCTTCTTCTGATCAAGTTGTGCCACAAACTTCTCTTCTCCCCAATCCTATTCAATACTTCCTCATTAGTTATGTGATCTACCCATCTAATCCTCAGCATTCTTCTGTAGCACCACATTTCGAAAGCTTCTATTCTCTTCTTGTCCAAACTATTTATCGTCCATGTTTCACTTCCATACATGGCTACACTCCATACGAATACTTTCAGAAATGACTTCCTGACACTTAAATCAATACTGGATGTTAACAAATTTCTCTTCTTCAGAAACGCTTTCCTTGCCATTGCCAGCCTACATTTTATATCCTCTCTACTTCGACCATCATCAGTTATTTAGCTTCCCAAATAGCAACACTCCTTTACTACTTTAAGTGCCTCATTTCCTAATCTAATTCCCTCAGCATCATCCGACTTAATTAGACTACATTCCATTATCCTTGTTTTGCTTTTGTTGATGTTCATCTTGTATCCTCCTTTCAAGACACTGTCCATTCCATTCAACTGCTCTTCCAAGTCCTTTGCTGTCTGTGACAGAATTACAATGTCATCGGCGAACCTCAAAGTTTTTATTTCTTCTCCATGAATTTTAATACCTACTCCGAATTTTTCTTTTGTTTCCTTTACTGCTTGCTCAATATACAGATTGAACAACATCGGGGAGAGGCTACAACCCTGTCTTACTCCCTTCCCAACCACTGCTTCCCTTTCATGTCCCTCGACTCTTATAACTGCCATCTGGTTTCTGTACAAATTGTAAATAGCCTTTCGCTCCCTGTATTTTACCCCTGCCACCTTTAGAATTTGAAAGAGAGTACTCCAGTCAACATTGTCAAAAGCTTTCTCTAAGTCTACAAATGCTAGAAACGTAGGTTTGCCTTTCCTTAATCTTTCTTCTAAGATAAGTCGTAAGGTCAGTATTGCCTCACGTGTTCCAGTGTTTCTACGGAATCCAAACTGATCTTCCCCGAGGTTGGCTTCTACTAGTTTTTCCATTCGTCTGTAAAGAATTCGTGTTAGTATTTTGCAGCTGTGACTTATTAAACTGATAGTTCGGTAATTTTCACATCTGTCAACACCTGCTTTCTTTGGGATTGGAATTATTATATTCTTCTTGAAGTCTGTGGGTATTTCGCCTGTCTCATACATCTTGCTCACCAGATGGTAGAGTTTTGTCATGACTGGCTCTCCCAAGGCCATCAGTAGTTCTAATGGAATGTTGTCTACTCCCGGGGCCTTGTTTCGACTCAGGTCTTTCAGTGCTCTGTCAAACTCTTCATGCAGTATCTTATCTCCCATTTCATCTTCATCTACATCCTCTTCCATTTCCATAATATTGTCCTCAAGTACATCGCCTTTGTATAAAGCCTCTATATACTCCTTCCACCTTTCTGCCTTCCCTTCTTTGCTTAGAACTGGGTTTCCATCTGAGCTCTTGATATTCATACAAGTGGTTCTCTTATCTCCAAAGGTCTCTTTAATTTTCCTGTAGGCAGTATCTATCTTACGCCTAGTGAGACAAGCCTGTACATCCTTACATTTGTCCTCTAGCCATCCCTGCTTAGCCATTTTGCACTTCCTGTCGATCTCATTTTTGAGACGTTTGTATTCCTTTTTGCCTGCTTCATTTACTGCATTTTTATATTTGCTCCTTTCATCAATTAAATTCAATATTTCTTCTGTTACCCAAGGATTTCTACTAGCCCTCGTCTTTTTACCTACTTGATCCTCTGCTGCCTTCGCTACTTCATCCCTCAGAGCTACCCATTCTTCTTCTACTGTATTTCGTTCCCCCATTCCTGTCAATTGTTCCCTTATGCTCTCCCTGAAACTCTGTACAACCTCTGGTTCTTTCAGTTTATCCAGGTCCCATCTCCTTAAATTCCCACCTTTTTGCAGTTTCTTCAGTTTTAATCTACAGGTCATAACCAATAGAGTGTGGTCAGAGTCCACATCAGAGTCCACATCTGCCCCTGGAAATGTCTTACAATTTAAAACCTGGTTCCTAAATCTCTGTCTTACCATTATATAATCTATCTGATACCGTTTAGTATCTCCAGGGTTCTTCCATGTATACAACCTTCTTTCATGATTCTTAAACCAAGTGTTAGTTATGATTATGTTGTGCTCTGTGCTCTCCCCATACATAATACAAAAGCTTCGAGATGCATCTGCTACCTGGCCGTCTATTAAACCTGAAAAGAACAAAATGTAACAGAAGTTAGCCCTTTTTCCAGATGCGGCTATTTTGGGTTGAGAACTGAAGGGAATTATGTTCAAAATTCCATTAAATTGATAACTTCAGCAGACAGCAGAATGGCGTTAAAAAAAAATGTAGCAGCGAATGTAATAGAACTCGCGACGTCTTACCTACAGTGCACGTCACATACCGTTACGCTACTACCTATCATGTAATTACAGTACCTCCAGAAGTCAACAACAGTTCCTCCAGGACATCCGTATTCCACAGTGCTGTGAGAAAATGCGTACGGCCGGATCAAGACTTCTGAGAGACAGACAGTCACAGCTTTTCTTTTGCACTGTGCGACGTTTCCAACATACAGATATCGCAATAGAGTAGCTCAAATGGAAAGGAACACTTCCTATTTAAAATTCTGCACCCTACACTATTGGCATTTCTGTGTAGGTGGTAGTTACGTGATTTTATTTCGCTGATTACAAAATAGAGTCGAATGTATGCACTGGGTAGCCGAGGCAGCTAGTTCATGGCGATTCGGTCAACCAAGTAAATGAATGCACTGAACATGCTGCAAACCACTACAGGTAGCCTGTGTGTCACAATTCTCATCGAGTGTGCCGCAAAGGTGTTATGATAGAAAAATGTGTCCACAGCAAGAGAATTTGGTGGTCTGTTGTTTGTTGATAGGTTCCTATGATGATGGTCTGGGTTCGATGATACTTTCTGTCGATGATTTTTAATAGGGACAGACAGATTATATTCTCTTCTGGCTACGCCAAGTGAAGAAGGTATAATGGCATTGTGGTCTGAAAATCACATTAAACATGAGATTCCTTCTCTACCAAGTAGACGTTAGGTTGAACCTCAATAAAGCCAGGAGTGGCGAAATGGGGGAACTCTATCACCAGTAACCTTTCTTATACTAGTTATTTATTTCTAGTGACGAAACAAACGCTATGTAGGGTCACAGGACACTAATTCCATATTTTATTTGAGCTTCCATATGGTGATAAAATTGGTTCTCAACTTGGAATGCAACTCAGACCGCCCTTAACGCGGAATTTGAACCCTTCGTGACAATACAGCTCGACTACAATTTGTTGTTTGTTCAAAACTGCAGATCCCTCAACATCTCCACATATTGCGCATGAATGGGTTCGAATCCTGGCCCGGCACTAAACTTTTCATTATGTATTATCAAGCTCTAGCATGAGAACAGCTATCTTCTGGTGGATAATAGTTTTGATTTTTAATGCATTTTCATTCGTTGTCAACACTAGCGATATCTGACGTTTTTGACTCCCAGTGGGACACAGAACTATTTGAGACGTCACTGTAAGTTCAAGGATGTTATCCCGAGCTGCTGGTGGAGAAAAATTCGGAAGCTGACGTCTCTTTGTGTGTAGTCAACAACGATATGTGTGGGGTTCGATTCCCAGTCAGCACTGAACTCTTCATCATATTATTTTTACTTCAAACATGCTCACATGTCGCTGCTGGTGTAACACACCCATATTTAACGTTCGTTTTCTGTAGAATATAACGGCGATAGGTGCTGGGTTGGAGTCCTGGGAAGGAAAAAATTAATGTTTCGACTCGTCATTTCAGTTAAAACATCTAGCTACTGCAGAGAAACTCCGATATGTCACAGTTGATTGTGCTTCGATAACAGTCCGATTAGGTTCTGGGTTCGAATCCATGTCCAACACACAATTTTACTTCGCTGCATTTCAAGTACGTGACTTGTGAAGACGCAATATTTATCATCTCTCGTTGTTCGTTAACAAGGACAATAGATGCCTTGTAGGAATTCGCGTCCGTTAAAAATCTTTACGTTATGTAATTTAAAGTTGATATTTGCTAACTGATACTGTCTAAAATCGAGGTATATCACTCTCTGTATGCCTAGTCAGGAATGACTGTTGGTTTCCGTCAGTCACGAAATCTTATTCTGTGTGACCTGGGTTTGAATCCATATGCAGAACGAGACGGTTCGTCGTGTCATTTGAAGTTCATACATATTCTCAACTAGCTGCTCGTGAATAGCTTGGATTTTTAAAGTCATTTTATGTTAAATAAAAAGTACGGTATGTTACTTCGAAGAGGAAATCATGAATACGACGAGCTTACTAAGTGCATTACCTATCTGACGTAATAATGAGAGTGGTGACATTTCAGGTATGTCATTTATTGCAATAAATGTGACCTGACAAGCCATAAGGACAGTCGTATCTATGATAAGGTGTTCCCTGATAGTGGTGACTTGTTGGAACCATTTTCAATAGTCAAACGACTGTACCAAGGAGGGATTAGTGTAGGTGCTAGACAGCTGCGTTATGTGGGTTGAATGCGAATCAGGGGAAATGCAATCAGGTCGTTCGGGTACTTTTGAGCATGACTGTACATCAGTAATACCCTTGTCTTGTCATAAAATTTTTGCTTTGTATAGAGCATTATTTTCAGCTTAGAGAATCTTTCTTAGGCAACAGTACTCGATTTGCTAAGCTATCTTCAATATGCCAGAAGGCATAATTCGCTTTTAATCTGTCATCGCAGTGCTAAAAGGAGAAGGAAAGAGGGGTAATAAAAATTCCTATGTGCAATGCTCTTTCGCTCTCCCATCTTGTCAAGATTGCTCAGTCGAGTGCGGCTGGCTGACAAGGACACTTGGAAGTGAAAGCAAATAAAAAAAAAACTGGCTCTCTTGCTCCACCTGTGTTTTTAAACTAATCAACTCGTTTTCTTAATTTTGATCCATCGTGAATTTAGTGTTAGAAAGTATTGATGCCACACATTGTATTACCACCGAAGATTAGAACATAAAAATACATGTCGTACTAGTATGTATAAGTTTGTTAAACTGGTCTATGAGGCGCTTACTCCGTTGGAATTCCAGCTGTTAGGAAGTTACGGCGCCGTTTCCTGTACTGTTTATGTTTTACGTACACTTTGGTACTGCAGAGCGACCTACATTATTTAGCGTATGGTGTAGTGTATCATATGGGTTAGTTAAATACAAACAGGCTATAAAATAAACATTAAGTATGTATATAAAACACTCGTCGAATAAAAAGAAAACGTATAAAACCACAAAGTATAAGGAAACATCTTTTAGGTAGCACCTGGAATTCCGATCGGTCACCAGTGAAGGCACCAATGCACAATCTTCCACTACACCCTTGAGATGACTGGGTGTTTGTGTTGTCCTCATCATTTCCTCATCATTCATGAAAGTGGCGATATTGGACTAAGCAATGGTTGGGAATTTGTACAGGCGCTGATAACCACTCAGTTGAGCGCCCCTCAAACCAAACATCATCATCATCACTATCATCATCATCATCGACTACACAGTAATCGGCCAGAACATTATGACAACCTACCTAAAGCCGGTATGCCCACCTTTAGCAAGGGCAACAGCGGCGACGCATCGTGGAATGAAAGCACTGAGCCTTGGCAGCTCGCTGTAGGGCTTTCGCACAACTTCTGCACACACAAGTCAACCAACCCCCGTAAATTCGAGGGAGGGGGGCGAAGAGTCCTCACGCCACGTTAAATAACATCCCAGATGTGCTCGTTCGGGTTCAGATTTGGCGGGTTGGGGACCAGCACAACAACTTGAACTCGCCACTGTGTTTCTCCAAGCTTTCCTCGCCTTGTGAAATCGCGCATTATATTGTTGAGAAATGCCACCGTCGTCGCGAAACATGACCGTCATGAAGATGTGTGCCGGCCGGAGTGGCCGAGCGGTTCTAGGCTCTACAGTCTGGAGCCGCGCGACCGCTACGGTCGCAGGTTCGAATCCTGCCTCGGGCGTGGATGTGTGTGTTGTCCTTAGGTTAGTTAGGTTTAAGTAGTTCTAAGTTCTAGGGGACTGATGACCTCAGCAGTTAAGTCCCATAGTGCTCAGAGCCATTTGAACCATTTGAAGATGTGTATATGGTCTGCAACCGGTGTACGGTACTCCTTGACCGCCATGGTGCCTTGCACGAGCTTCTCTGGGCCCATGGATGTCCATGTGAATGTTCCCTAGAGCATAATGGAGCCGCCGCAAGCTTGTCTCCGTACCGCAGTACAGGTGTCAAGGAGCTGTTCTCCTGGAATATGACGGATTCGCGCCATCCCGTCGCCATGCTGAAGAAGGGATTAGCATTCGTCAGACCATGCAACACTCTGCCACTACGCCAACGTCCAGTACTGATGGCCACTTACCCACTTCAGTCGTAGTTGCTGATGTCGCGGTGTTAACATTGGCACACGCACGGGTCGGCGGTTGCAGAGGCACATCATGTCAGGTGCACTGTGTGTTCAGACACACTTGTACTCTGCACAGTATTAAAGTCTGATGTTAGTTCCGTCACAGTCCGCCCCTGTCCTGTTTTACCAGTCTGCCCAGCCAACGACGTCCGACACGTGTAATGAGGAGTGGCCGCCTAACTCCACGACATAAAGACACGGTTTAACATGGATTTCGCCACGTGTGGAGGACACTCACCACACCATTCCTCGAACATCTGACAACTGGTGCAGTTCCCGAAATACTCGTGCCGAGTCTCCATGCCATCACAATCTGCCCTCGGTCAAATTCAGGTACATCGCCCACCTACCACGTTCTACACATGAACAACACGCTCACTGATACTACACACATTAAAAAAAAGTTTTGCATCACCTTGGTTCAGAGAGTTACGGAACCTGTACAGAAAATTGGAATAGAGATCAACATAAATATCATTTCCGCCCTTTTTAATGCTCATGAAAACTAAACATTGCATGTTGTACCACAATACAGCGAGATATTCAGAGGTGGTAGTCCAGGTTGCTGTACACACCGGTACCTCTAATACCCAGTAGCACGTCCTCTTACATTGATGCATGCCTGTATTCGCCATGGCATACTATCCACAAGTTTATCAAGGCACTGTTGGTCCACATTGTCCCAGTCCTCAACGGCGATTCGGCGTAGATCCCTCAGAGTGGTTGGTGGGTCACGTCATCCATAAACATTCCTTTCCGATCTATCCCAGGCATGTTCGATAGGGTTCATGTCTGGAGAACTTGCTGGCCACTCTAGTAAAAACGCTGTCGTTATATGAAGGAAGTCATTCACAAGATGCGCACGATGGGGGCGCCAATTGTCGTCCATGACGACGAATGCCTCGCCAATATGCTGCCGATATGGTTGCACTATAGGTCCGAGGATGGCATTCACGTATCGTACAACCGTTACGGCGCCTTCCATGATCACCAGCGGCGTGCGACGGCCCCACATAATGCCACCTTAAAACAACAGGAAACCTCCACCTTGATGCACTCGCTGGGCAGCGTGTCTAAGGCGTTCAGCCTGACTAGGTTGCCTCCAAACACGTCTTCGACGATTGTTTGGTTCAAGGCATATGCGACACTCATCGGTGAAGAGAATGTGATGCCAATCCTGAGCGGTCCATTCGGCATGTTGTTGGGCCCATCTGTACCGCGCTGCATGGTGTCATGGTTGCAAAGCTGGACCTCACCATGGGCGTCGGGAGTGAAGTTGCGCATCATGCAGCCTACTGCACACAGTTTGAGTCGTAACACGATGTCCTGTGGCTGCACGAAAAGCATTATTCAACATGGTGACGTTGCTGTCAGGGTTCCTCCGAGCCATAATCCTTAGGTAGCGGTCATCCACTGCAGTACTAGCCCTTGGGCGGCCTGAGAGAGGCATGTCATCGACAGTTCCTGTCGATCTGCATCTCCTCCATGTCCGAACAACATCGCTTTGGTTCACTCCAAGACGCCTGGACACTTCCCCTGTTGAGAGCCCTTCCTGGCACAAAGTAACAATGCGGAGGCGATCTAACCGCGGTATTGACCATCTAGGCATAGTTGAACTACAGACAATACGAGCCGTGTACCTCCTTCCTGGTGGAATGACGAACTGATCGGCTGTCGGACTCCCTCCGTCTAATAGGCCCTGCTCATGCACGGTTGTTTACATCTCTGGGCGGGTTTGGTGACATCTCTGAACAGTCAAAGGGACTGCGTCTGTGATACAATAGCCACAGTGAACGTCTGTCTTCAGGAGTTCTGGGAACCGGATTGATGCAAAACTTTTTTTGATGTGTGTATATTTTTCACACTTCAGATTTTTAGTCTATGACAGTGTGTTTTTATTTCACCATTTAACATGTCTTTACTAATCCTTCTTTTCAATGTTCTGCAATTTGCATAATGGTACCTAGCGTATTTTGTGTTATTTATTGGATTTCCCATATAAGATTAAGACTTCTACTATTCTTCACTCAGTTCAAGCTGTTCAAACTACTCCATAAGGTAATTGTGTGCAAAAGAGCTAATTAACTGAATATAAGTTCTTCACCTATTGGGAAACTGAGTCTGTTACGTCATCTGCAGAAAAAAATAATCCTGCTCGCCTGGTTTTAACTACGTTCAGCAGTGTTTGAAAAGAGAACGATAATCATATAACACTTTTTAATGTTTTCGGTGCAGCATTCAGCACAAAAAAAAAAAAAAAAAAAAAAAAAAAAAAAAAAAAAAAAAAATCTCAAATCGATCGTCAATGCTGCCGGCAAACCGTAGTTGTGGCTCGACTGTTCAATATTTACGTGGCAGTTCAGGTGTTACTCAAACTGTCTTAGCTTCAGTATCTTTCACGTTAACCACCAAATTATTTTCTTTTGAAAAGTTTCACAGCAAAACGTTAACAAGCAAGGTACTGACTACACTTCTTCTACAAGGACACTGGTTCAGAAAAGATTGAGTTACAGCTACAGATAAAGAGGGTGGCTTCTGTACAATTTCGGAAACAACATGCGAATTTTGTTACCAAGAAAAATATTCGATTCTTACCGTTGTGCCACTTGTCGGGAGCCTTGTTTCAACTCCTCTAATCGTTCTTGGTAAATTATTTGTCTACATAACGCTAATACTACATTATACACTGTTTTGTCATTAATCTACTGACTTCTTTTCACAGGGATTGGTGAAACTGTAAGCTGTACCAAGTCTGTAAAGGATTTTATCTGCAATGTGAATTGCACATTGTTTTATTGGTCGTGGAATATCATCAGTTTGTATACATCAAGTTACTATTAGCCTGAACGTGGCAAGTGATCAGTTTTTTTAATGTCTACATCTACATCTACGTGATTACTCTGCTATTCGCAATAAAGTGTCTGGTGGAGGGTTCAATCAATCACCTTCAAGGTGTCTCTCTACCGTTCCACTCTCGAACGGCACGCGGGAAAAACGAGCACTTAAATTATTCTGTGCGAGCCCTGATTTCTCTTATTTCATCGTGATGATCATTTCTCCCGATGGAGGTGGGTGCCAACAGAATGTTTTAGCAATCGGAGGAGTAAACTGGTGATTGAAATTTCATGAGAAGATCCCGTCGCAACGAAAAACGCATTTGTTTTAATGATTGCCACTCCAATTCACGCATTATCTCTGTAACACTATCTCCCCTATTTCGCGATAATACAAAACGAGCTGCCCTTCTTTGTACTTTTTCGATGTCATCCGTCAGTCCCAACTGATGCGGATCCCACACCGCACAGCAATACTCCAGAATAGTGCGGACGAGCGTGCTGTAAGCAGTCTCTTTAGTAGACCTGTTGCACCTTCTAAGTCTTCTGCCAATGAATCGCAGTCTTTGGTTTGCTCTACCCACAATATTAACTATGTGATCGTTCCAGTTTGTAATTGTAATCCCTAAGTATTTAGTTGAATTTACAGCCTTCAGATTTGCGTGACTTATCGCGTAATCGAAATTTAGCTGATTTCTTTTAGCTCTCATGTGAATAACTTCACACTTTTCACACCATACAGATATCGTATCTAAAGCATTTTGCAATTAGTTTTGGTCATCTGATGTCTTTACAAGACGTTAAATGACACCATCATTTGCAAACAATCTAAGACGGCTACTCAGATTGTCTCCTATGTCGTTAATATAGATCAGGAACAATAGAGGGCCTATAACACTTCCTTGGGGAACTCAAAGCTTATAATTTTTTTTCCTTTGTGGTTTGTTTTGCGGTTTATTGATGTAGATATACTCTGAGGCGACAAAAGTCATGGGACGCCTCCTAATATCGCGTCGGACCTCCTTTTGCCAAGGGCAGTGCAGCAACTCTACATGGCTTGGATGTCCCCTGCAGAAATGTTGAACTGTGATGCCACTTTAGCCGACCATAACAGCGAATGTGTTGCTGGTGCAGGATTTTGTGCATGAACTGACCTCTCGATTATGTTCCATAAATGTTCGATGTGATTCATGTAGGACGATCTGGGTGGCTAAAACATACGCTCGGACTGTCCACAGTGTTCTTCAAACCAATCGCGAAGAATTGAGACCTGATAAACAGGGCGCGTTGTCGTCCATAAAAATTCCATCCTTATTTGGAAACACGAACTCCATGTATAACTGTCAATGGTCTCTAAGGAGCAGAATGTTACCATTTACAGTCAATGATTGGTTCCATTGAGTCAGGGGCCTAGTCCATTGCATGTAAACAGAGCCCATACCTTTGTAGAGCCACCACTAACTTGCACAGTGTTGACAAATTGGGTCCATGGTTTCGTGGTTCTGCGCCACATTCGAACTCTTCCATCAGCTCTTACCAACTGAAATCGGGACTCATCTGACCAGGCCACCGTTTTCCAGTCGTCTAGGGTCCAAGCGATGTGATGGCGAGGAGAGGCTCTGCAGGCGATGTTGTGATGTTAGCAAAGGGACTCGCGTCGGTCGTCTGCTGCTATAGCCCATTAACGTCAAATTTCGCCGCATTGTCCTAATCGATACGTTCGTCATACGTCCCACATTGATTTCTGCGGTTATTTCACGCATTGTTGCTTGTCTGTTTGCACTGACAGCTCTACGTAAACGCCGCTGCTCTCGGTCGTTAAGTTATGGCTGAGGACAATGCTTTGTCCGTGATAAGAGGTAATGCCAGAAATTTGTTATTCTCAGTACACTCTTGACACTGTATCCCGGAATATTGAATTCTCTAACAATTCCCGAAATGGAATGTCCGATGTGTCTAGCTCCATCTATCATTCTGGTTTCAAAGTCAGCCAGTTCCTTTCGTGCGCTATAATCACGTCGAAAATCCCTTCACATGAAACTCCTGAGTACAAATGACAGCTCTGCCAAGCACTTCCTGAGCCGTGTATCGACTCGTGCTACACCTTGTGTTTAGATAGCATTGGTTTTCCTTTTGTTCCCCTGACATGTTTGTTTGATATGTTGTCTGTCATTAAGTGGCTGCTTGGTTGTCTTTTCCCTCTGCTATCGATATCTGCGTTTTTGCTTCCGGGAAACTGCTATGGAGGAAGTGAGATCTTTGACCGGTGGTAACTTCGTGTGGTGGCGCGGAAGTAGGGGTGTGCGCTCGGAGAGTCTGGTGGACACGGGAGGGCAGTGTGGCTCGCCAGCGCGGACCAGAGGTGGTCGGTTGTACTGAGTCGCCACGTGATGTATGTCGATTGTGTGTAGCGAGCGGGTGGAGTTGACGGAAGAGCTCCCCGCGGGCTGCTTGTATACAGAATCGCCCCACGAGTAGTTGCTGTTCATTTCATCTTGGTGGGACGTTAACAAGCTTCTTTAAGTCCTCCATTTCAACACTGGAGTTTAAAAAGGAGATACCACATGAAGGAGCGGTCACTACCCGTCAACGTTGCAGAGAAGACGTGAACTCCGGCGACAGAGCGTGTTGTCGCGTGACCGTGGCGTGTTGGGTACACTGGCGACGCGTGCGCGGTCGGATGTGTGGACCCTTGCCATCGGGGGTCGTGTACTGCCTGTTCGAGCATAATTGCAAGTTAAGTTAGTGGATGTTTTAATCATTAAGTAATAAGTTTGCGTAACCAGTGTCTCTTCTGCCTTGTGGCCTCCGGCGGTCGGGTTTCCTGTCACCGCCACCGGTGTAATTGAAGATAGTGATCTTTCCTCCTCCTCTTGTTACTGCCCGATGGAAGGTGTAGTTTTGGCAGTTCAATTGTTTCGCTATGCTGTCGTGTGTTATGAGTAAATTCATGCTTCTGGTTGGTTGATCATGTGGTCGCTCATTCAGGACTATGTGATGTAATATTTCCTTGCACGAGGTTAGCTCTAATTCTGTCAGCAAGTTAAGCCATCTTATTACAAGTTTCCGCTGGCTAAAAGTCGGTGCAGTGACCAGCCTGAGAGTGGCAATTGTGTTAACGGGCGTATTTAAATTGGTGAGTATTCTGCCTAACCTGAGCGTCGCTGAGTGGGTGATTTGTGGCCGCCTTACACGGGTTCATCATATCTGCTATGTTCTAATGATATTCCAGGACACTTTCGTTTAGAAAATTTTTTAAATTCCTCCATTCCTTGATTGCCGTTTTTAAAAGAAATTTAACTGTTGCATTGCTGTAAATTACTTGATTGCCGTTAGCGGCGTGTTTTGAAAGGTGTTTATTGCCGTACTGTTACTTCTATTTCTTTTTTAAAAGAAATTTTAAAAAATTGTTATATTACTATAAATTACTTGATTGCCGTTAGCGGCGTGTTTAAAAGGCTGTTTATTGCCGTACTGCTAATTTATGTAAGATATGAATAAAGCATTTGTGTGTGAAAATCTCAACTCGACAGTAAACTACTAGAAATTTGGCCCCGTTTCCCAACTTGTGGTGTGGCTTGTAGTAACCGTAAGCACTGTGTGTGTCACTTCCCTTTTGTATCTTGTGTTATGTTCGTATTGCTATCCCATGACTTTTGTCACCTTATTGTTTGAATAAGGCCTAAATAACATCACTGTTAGCAGACCATAGTACATCCAACGACTCTTCCACTCATAAAAATTTGCACTCAGTCTTCGATTCTGCTTTGGAACTTTTATAATGAAATTGAGGTAAATCTTTCAGATCATCTTCATATCAGCTGAAATACTTTTAGTTCCTAGCAGTTGTCACCACTGCCGCTAGACTCTTATTGCAACATCTCTCGTCTCCGATAGACTCCCCGAATTCGCCGTATCGTCCTGTTTTACTGCCGCACGGACCAATGGCCTTTGTAGTCTGGTCCCTTCAAACCCCCCCCCCCCCCCCCCCCCCCCCCCGCAAACAAACCAACCAACCAACCTGTACTGCCGCGAAACTTCGACCCTGTCGGCAGTGCTCCTGTACATATCTGTACTGCCGCTAGGGCAACTCTGAACTTGCTTACGTCGTATTCAAGTGTCACTGTTTGCCTTACGTAGCCGGCGATAAACTTTGGAATTTCAAGTAACAGTTCTACTTCACTTATTTTCTTGTGAACTTCAACTTTTCCCAGACTGAAGAATCCGGCAATTTAAGTTGTGTTATTGTTTGATGGCCAGCAAATACTGCAAAAGTAAAAGTGTTTGTTTACTTGCCGTAGGTTAAAGCAGTAGAGAAACAGTTGCGCAGTAATGCCCACGACTTATCTGACTTTGAATGCAGACTAGTAGTTGGAGCTATACGTGTGGGGCATTCAGATGGTTCAAATGGCACTAAGAACTTTGGGCTTAACATCTGAGGTCATCAGGCCCCCTAGACTTAGAACAACGTAAACCTGACTAACCTAAGGACAACACACACATTCATGCCCGAGGCAGGATTCGAACCTGCAACCGTAGCAGCCGCGTGGTTCCGGACTGAAGCGCCTAGAAGCGCTCGGCCACAGCGGCCGGCGTGGGAGATTCCATTTCGGAAATCATTTAGAAATTCAGTATTCCGAGATCCACAGTGTCAAGAGTGTGCAAGAATACCAAATTTCAGGCATTACCTTTTACCATGGACAACCCGGTTGCCGACGGCCTTCACTTAGCTATCGAGAGCAGTGGCGTTGTGTAGAATTGTCAGTGCTAACAGATAAGGAGCACTGCGTGAAATAAACGCAGAAATCAATGCGGGGCGTACGACGAGCGTGTCCGTACGGGCAGTAGGGCGAAATATGGGATTAATGGACTACGGCAGCGGACGACCAACGCGAGTGCCTTTGCGAACAGTACGACATCGCCTACAGCGCCTCCCCTGGCCTCGTGATCATATCGGTTCAACCTTAACAACTGGAAAACCGTGACCTGGTCAGATGAGTCTCGATTTGAGTTGGCAGGATTCGAGTGTGTTGCAGACCTCACGAAGCCATGGACAGATGTAAAGTAGCGCATAGCGTATAAATTGCCGAAGAGTACCCTCAATTTCTTCCTGCTACCGTGCACACTAACTTCCTCTCTACGATATAAATGGGTTTCGCAATCCAAAAATCCACCATAAGAAAGTAAATGCCTAAAAACGCAGCAATGCACACCTTACTTTCGCCGCAATATAGTCGCAAGTACAGAAATACGTCGCCTGTGGTCTGTGGCCTTTCGAGTACCGCGCGGAGTCCTGGGACCCCGGATAAACAACGAAAATCCGCCGATTTAACATACACTCGCTGGTTAGAGGTCTCTGGTCAGATCAGAACGACGTGGACTGCACTTTAGTGGAAAACGACGGGATAGAGGGTAGGGTCCGTAAAAAATCTCCGAAAAGCTTGCCTAGCGTTGTGGCTCTTCACTGAAATCTCCTCACGTGTGGGTTAGGTATTGCACGGAATATGGACCAAACTTATCACATCATAAGAAAGACAAAAACCAATTTGGTAACATTACACAATGATCTGCTCCAGCAAATAGCAATTCACTATCATAAAATCAAGAAGGTTGAGTGAATAGGCAGCTTCTGCTACTCATGGTTATTTTAGCAATTTTAAAAACTCGTTTTAAATTACTACTTTACATCTGTCAACGAGGCACTGTGCAACTGATGGTGGCTCCATAATGGTCTGGGATGTGTTTATGTGGGTCTTCTATTCAACCTGAAGTGATTATTAACTGGAAATGATGATGTTCAGCTACTTGGAGATCGTTTGCAATCATTCATGGACTTTTTGTTTCGAAAAAGGGATGGAATTTTTGTAAATGACAATGCCCAGGTCACTGCGCCATATTTGTTCGCGATAGGTTTGAAAAAGATTCTGGACAATTCAAGTGAATGATTTGGACACCCAATGAACATTCGTGGGATATAATCGAATGGTCAGTTCGTGCACAAAATCCTGTACCGGCAATACTTTCGCAACTATGGACGGCTGTAAGGCAGTATCGCTCAATATTTCTGCAGGGAACTCCCAACGAAATGTTGAGTCCATGTCACGCCGAGTTGTTGCGCTACGCCGGGTAAAAAGAGGTCCGACACGATATCAGGAGGTATTCCATGACCTTTTTCATCTTGGTGTAGTTTGTAGGCGATGTCAGCGGCTACTCTACCAAGAATTATGTTTTCGAAAGAATCTTAAAGGTGACAGAGAAATTCTTGGGTTCACTGCGATTTTGTTCTTCTTTAAGCAACAGCACAATATAAAGTTTCCCTCTCACTTTAGACATGTGAATTAAGAGAAGAAATTGACAGAAACAGCTGATCGAGCTAGGTGGCGCAGTGATTAGCACACTGGACTCTCATTTGGGAGGGCGACGGTTCAAACTCGCGTCCGGCAATCGTGACTTAGGTTTCCCGTGAGTTGCCTAAATCACTTCAGGAAAATGCCGGGATGGTTCCTTTGAAAGGGCACTGCCGATTTCCTGCCCCATCCTTCCCTATTCCGATGGTACCGATGACCTCGCTGTTTGGTCCGTTCCACTAAACCAACCAACCAAGAAAACAACTGCAACTCATAGAATAATCAAAATTTATATAAATAAGGACGTAAGTATTAAGAATGCAACAGTTATTCCACTATTAAACTCAGAGGAGAGAGCGAATAGATAAGGGGGGTTGGGTTGTTTTGGGGAAGAGACCAAACTGCGAGGTCATCGGTCTCATCGGTTTAGGGAAGGACGGGGAAGGAAGTCGGCCGCGCCCTTTCAAAGGAACCATCCCGGGATTTGCCCGGAGCGAATTAGGGAAATCACGGAAAACCTAAATCAGGATGGCCGGACGCGGGATTGAACCGTCGTCCTCCCGAATGCGAGTCCAGTGTGCTAACCACTGCGCCACCTCGCTCGGTAGCGAATAGATGATAATGGTATACTGAGGGCCTCTGCGAGGGAGACTGGTTATATGCTGACGTGATAGAAGAAGAAATTGGTTTCCATCTCGAAGACAGAGGGGGTCAATTATCAGTGTCAGAATTTGTGCTTTAGAAGGAACATTAGCTCCTAACGTCCCGTCGACATCGAAGTCGTTAGAGACGGACCTCAGGCTCGGAATTTTGAAAGGATGGGGAAGGGAATCGGCCGTGCCCTTTTAAATGAACCATCCGGGAATCTGCCTGAAGTGGTTTAGGGAAATCACGGAAAACCTGAATCTGGATGGTCGGACGCGGATTTGAACCGTTGTCCTCCAGAATGCGAGTCCTGTGTGCTACCCACTGCGTTATCTTGCTCAGTCTGAGCTTGGGAAGAATGCGGTCAGTCAAGGCAGAAGGGAGAGAGAATATTTCGCAGAAATTTCTGAAACCATTGGAAGAAAAGGCATGTTCCTGTGTAGAATTTATGAGCTGTACTTTCTGAAGAAAATTCTTCGCAAAATCACGAAAATAATCAAAGGGAGCTAAAGAAGAGCACTGTCACACCAACAGCTCGACAGGTCATGCAGTGAGGTTGCCAAAAAGAATAATATTCAAAACAGGGGGGTGGGGAGGCTGAAAGAAAATTGAGGTTCTGTTAGATGACGATCACTTTCGGTTTAGAAACTGTAAAGGTTCCAGAGAGGCGTTTCATACGTTGTGTTTTATTATGGAGGCAAGATATACGAAACTCCAGATACCTTCATAGGACTGGTCGTCCTAGAAAAGGTATTTAACATAATATAATGGTGCGAGAGGTTGAAAGTTTTCAGGCAATAAGTATAAGCTAAAGAGGATGATAGGTAACATACAATACACCATATGTTCTCTGCAGAATCCGCGAGAAAAGGGGTTATTTGGAAAACAATGACCTGAAGAAATAAATAAAGTGCCTCGGGCATGGATGTGTGTGATGTCTTTAGGTTAGTTAGGTTTAAGTAGCTCTAAGTTCTAGGGGACTGATGACCTCGGATGTTAAGTCCCATAGTGTTCAGAGCCATTTGAACCATTTTGAAATAAATAAATAGTAGTATGGTGTGATTGGCTGAGAGTCCGTCAATGATGATGTTCATCCACCTGCTGCGAGTCTATCAACTGGACAACACTTCGGCGACTTGCGTGGGCCTAACCTACCACAGAAATCCAATAGGGGTAGAGGACCTACAGTTTAACGTGCAATCTGAACCTTGTATAGTTCCTGGCATAACTTCACATCGTTGAGAGGTGAAGCCTACGGTAAAAACGACTGAAAATTTTTAGAATCTGACGGTTGTTGGATTCCGCGACCTCTGGGTTTTTAGGCAAGCACTTTACTACTAGATCTCCGAGACCGACTGGCAACACTAAGGAACGGGATGATGGGACATGTGTTAAGATATCAAGGAATAACTTATAGGACACTTGTTAGGATATCAGGGAATATCTTCCACGATACTAGGTCTAAGACTGTAGCGGAAGACAAGGCTAGAATTCATCCTACAACTAATGGAGGACGTATGGTGCAAGTTCTAATCTGAGATGAAACTCGCAAAGGGAAGGAAGCTGTGGTGGTCCACACCAAACAAAACGGAAAACTGATGACCTAAAACAAACGAGTAAAAAAGTAAATTCAGTCGACTTGTTTCTTGCCCTGGTGTGCAAAACTTACCAGGTGTAGAAGTATGAAACCGGAATTTGGTTGCAATAATTACACGTCTGTTCTTTGAAACTGACAACATTTTATTGAAAATAATCTCCATTGCTAATTACACATTTCTCCCACCTCTCCGTCAAGCTGTGAGTGCCACACGGAAAAAAAAAAACAGTTTTTTTGGTGCGAACCAGTCAGCGAGCCATTTTCGTGCATTTTCATACGAACTGATGCGTTATTCAGCGAGAACGTGTCCCAGTGATGCAAATAGATGATAATCGGACGGAGCCAAGTCTGGAGAATAAGACGCATGCCGTAGTATTCCCCGACTGAACCCCTCGATCGTTTCCCTGATCCGTTTTCCTGTGTGTGATGGGGCTTTATCATGGAGCAATATGACTTTGTGTCGCCTTTTTCCATATTCCGGTCATTTTTCACATAATGCTCAATTTAAATCGATCATTTGCTAATGCTAGCGATCAGTGTCAACAGTTTCACCAGATTTTAGCAGCTGATAATAGATTACACACCAAACTCAGAGCATCGTCTTCTTCCAAAGGTATTTTGTCTTGCAATGGATCTCGTTGGTTTGCCTGGATTCACTCATGACTTACGACGCTTAGGATTCTCAAAATAGATCAATTTCTCATCACCTGTCACTTTTCGATGGAGAAACGACATTCTTTTGTATCTGGCGAGCAGCATTTCACAAGTGGTCCTTCGATTTGCTTGCTGTATTTCATTCAGTTCAGCAGAATCCGTTTTCCCACTTTCTGCACCTTTCCCATAGCTTTCAACCGAAGAGAAACAGCTTTCTGTGTCACATTCAATTGTTCCGCGAGATCCTGTTGAGTTACAGTATCATCTTCATCCAATAAAACCTGCAAATCGTTGTCTTCGAACTTTTTCGGTGGTTTCCCGCTCTCGTCGTTTCTCACGTAAAAACCATCACTTTTTAATTTTTTGAACCACTCCGAACGCTGTGTTTTCCCAAGAGCATGTTCAACAAGCATTCGATGCTATTCTGCAGCAGTTTTCTTCAAATGATAACAGAAAACCAATGCTGTCCGCAAATCGTAGTTCGTAGTCACAAAACTCGACATGTTTACGGGTCTGAAAGAGATACCGATATATGGAACTTGGGTTACTGTGTGTTGACATTCGTCCTCAGCCGTTACAGGAAGCAGATGGCACTGCCAACGCCGGCCGACTCACGATCCATACACTGACGGCTAACATCTACACGGAAAGTGCGGTTTCATACTTCGACACCTGGTAAGTAACTTTCACATGGTGCGACGCTGCTAAGGCCGGTATTACACTATCAAATTTCTTTGTCAAAGATTTGATCAAAGATGTGATCAAATATTCGTCAAATACATTTGGCAAAGATCTTTGACGTGGCGCTAAAAGGGTTCAAAAAATGGCTCTGAGCACTATGGGACTTAACTACTGTGGTTATCAGTCCCCTAGAACTTAGAACTACTTAAACCTAACTAACCTAAGGACATCACACATATCCATGCCCGAGGCAGGATTCGAACCTGCGACCGTAGCAGTCGCGCGGTTCCGGACTGCGCGCCTAGAACCGCTAGACCACCGCGACCGGCCGCTAAAAGGGGTATTACTCTGTCGTCATATGTTTCGTCAAAGTTCAGGATGGCTGACAACAACTTGTTGTCAACAGAAGTTGCATGTACCACAATTGTACTGTGTGCACATGCGGAAGAGAAGTGGGGGAAAAGAAGGATACATACCGGGGTGAAGCCGTGGGTTTTACGACGACACGGTAAAAGCATTCAGCAAAACTTGTTACGTGAGCTTACAGTGGAGGACGTCAAGTCGTACATTAATTACTTAAGAATGGATGAGCATACATTTCTGTATGTGGTCAGTGAATAGTATCCTCACATCACAAAGCACAATACTCACTTAAGAACTGGTATATCTGCAGAAGAAAGGCTCACTGTAACACTCCGTTTCCTTGCTACAGGAGAGGGTTAGGCTAGGTTAGGTTTTGTTAGGTCCCCAATCTTCTTAATCTATTTTTGTATTCAGGGTGCCTCACGTTGTAGAGCACCTCATCAGCTTCATACATCTCTGTTAATTTTGTAGTTGTCGGTATACACCAATTGTATTTACCGGCAATGTTTATAAAAACACTACAGATGACAAAACGCTGCAGCGATGCTAGCGCTCCACGTGGTAACGTGACGTTGCAGTGGACAGAAGACCAGCGACTTCTTTGAACAAATCTACAGCGATGCCCTAGATTTGATCAAATATTTGACGACATTTGACAAAGTTCCCTATTACACCATCAAATTTCTTTGACAAAGATAGTGGACAAAGAAATTTGATAGTGTAATACCAGCCTAAGTAACATACCGTAGCTCAACGAAACTTGGTCCACAAATAGAAAGAACTGCTGCAGTGTAGTACAGAAGGTAACTGGAGGAAATGCACAATGAGACGAACAGAAGTGATACTTTTATTCAAAGACAATAATTAGACTGAAGTCACAGCGATTAATGATGGTCGCCTAGGCATTACATGAGGCGTGGCATGGTTCTTAACGGGGTAAATGGAAATGAGCGTTTGGCGTCATTTGCCGGGAGGCCCCTTACGGGGTAGGTCCGGCTGCCTTGGTGCAGGTCTTATTACATTCGACGCCACAATGGGCGACCTGCGCGCCGAATGGGGATGAAATAATGATGAAGACAACATAACACCCAGTCCCTGAGCGGATAAAATCCCCGAACCAGCCAGGAATAGAACCCGGTCCCCTTAGGACGGCTGTCTATAACGCTGACCGTTCAGCTATCGAGGTGGACTCGTAATGGGGTGTGTGATCACCACGGACGGCATTGCATGCTCTGCAACGTGCTCCCATGCTGATCACAAAGTTAGTAAGGAGTTCTTGTAGTAGGGCGTTCTATGATTCCACCAGTGCAGCTGACAGCTGCTGGATGGTCATTGGTGCATGTGGACGTTCTGCGATACGTCTCCCCAATGCAGTCCACAGGTGCTCGATGTGATTTAAGTCGGGGAATTCTTGAGACGAGAGGATGTTCGGCAAATGGACTGGCTTGCCCGTTGCCCCGACTCAAATCCCATCCACTGAGGAGACCTATTGGAACACATCCACATGCACCAACGCTCTACCACAACAGCTTCTTACCAAACTTGTCGCCAGCATGGGAGGACGTTTCAGAGCACGCATTCTCGTCCGTGGTCCTATTAAATGGCTCTGAGCACTATGGGACTTAACATCTTAGGTCATCAGTCCCCTAGAACTTAGAATTACTTAAACCTAACTAACCTAATGACAGCACACACATCCATGCCCGAGGCAGGATTCGAACCTGCGACCGTAGCAGCCCTGCGGTTCCGGACTGTGGCGCCTGGAACCGCACGGCCACCGTGGGGTCCTATTAAGAACCATACTCCGTCTTTTGTAATGTTCAGGGGACCATCATGAAATCACGGTGACTTCATCATAATTATTGGTTTTGAATAAAAGCGTCACTTCTGTTTGCCTCATTGCGTATTTCTTTCAGTTTCTTTATTATACTGTGGCAGTTTTTTTTATGCACGGTCCAAGTTTCATCGAGCTATGTTAATCCCACAGCAATGCATTTCTATCAGCCATTCGATAGTTACTCGGACGAAGTTATTTCGTACGAATATCATCAAGTCAGACAGCTTCGTTCTCCTTAATCTCTTGTTATTTTCTCGTCGGGGAACAGTGTAATCATGACATTAGTACCTCGCCTTGGCGCTCTTACAGTACCGAAGTGGTATGGGGTCCAAAAAAGAATTGACAACCGACGTAATTAGGCATCAGATGATCATAACTATCGAAGAGCTAGCAGGATCATTACTTACCTGCTTCGTAAATACCCAAGCTCTACTACTATGTCGCCTCATATTTGAGTTATAGATTAACTCAAATCAGGTTTCCTTTCTTCTACGAGATAGCGCCTACGGTTATATCGACACCAGACTGAATAGTACCTACTACAAACGAGTCATTTGTCTCTTTCGTACTTGGCATTCAAAAATATCTACTATTGCTTCGCATATCACTGTGCTATTTTGAATTTGATAGCAACAGAGTGTATTGTGCCGCGATGCGCTGTTAAGCTCTAAGTATCTAAGTTACTGGGTCCTACTTCCAGTTACTTGATTTCGTGAACCGGCTTTCAAGTAAAATCACCTCGTCTTCGTGAAGTCGAAACGAATTCTAGAATGGAGAGAATTGGGCACTAAGTTTGTCGTTGCATGGACATCACTTACCTCTTTGGTTATAAAGTTATCTTCCGTATTGTAGCATCTTTTTCGTGTGCTGAAATTGAAGTATTCCCTTTGCTTGGTGTCATTATTGCATACATAACGAAAAATCGAGAGCAGTCAGTAGTAGAGGCATGGTTGTAGCATAGGTGTGTGTGTGTGTGTGTGTGTGTGTGTGTGTGTGTGTGTGTGTGTGTGTGTGTGTATGTGTGCGTGTGCGTGTGCGTGTGCGTGTGTGAGCGCGTGCGCGCGCGTCTTTGTGTGTGTGTGTGTGTGTGTGTGTGTGTGTGTGTGAGAGAGAGAGAGAGAGAGAGAGAGAGAGAGAATAGGAAGGGTATTGATCACAGAATATAATTCTCAGTTCTCAGTGTATGAAAGAGAGCTCTTTACGTAATAACTCACCACAATAGAGACACCATTAGCAGTAACTGCTATTAAACCACATACTATATATTCGAATGTACTCAGAGAGATTGTGTTTTGCAGGTATCATAATGGCACATTCGGAAGGATTCGAGATCGGATAAGAGGGTGAGTATCACCGAGGAAAAGAAACTGGTTGTGTGCATTCTATGAGAACCAACCCCTGATGATTCTGCCTACATACTTGGGATGATAAGGGCAAACAAAGCAGGTAACCCGTCGAGAGTACTACTACTGAATTATAGTAAAATGTATTCGCCTATCCTTTAACGCTCATAGCTCTGCCACTCACTATGCAATAGGAGGAACGTTTTATACGGTGATGGCCATTCAGCATTTTAGTAATTTTATGTTCAGCGACCAAAGAACACAAGTCGGAAGACGTTCAACTCTGCAATTGGTTGCAGACGTTTGTAAAGAATTGATGGTACTTTTGCCACATGTTCCTAAAATATTTTTGTAACAAGACTGTAATATAACCTCAATTATACATGTTGTGTTGATTACAAAGGGTATCCCAGAAGCTGATCGCTTGAACATTCTTTTGGGTCAGTGTTAGATACTAAGGGTAGGTGGAGATCTGTATGATGCAGCAATATTACCTTTCTCTCAGAGATTTAGAAGTGTGTCATGCAAATATTTATGGTCTCAGTTTTTTCAGAGCGCTCTCACTAATAGTTCTTTTGGTAAAACCTGTGGTATCAAATTTTAAACTTGAATTAACACAATGACGATCAGAGACCAACATGTATAGATTTTAACCACAAGGGCTGGAAAATCAAGTAAGCCTTAGACGATGCACCATCAAGGGTGTTAATGTACCAATCGCTGATACCACCGAATAACGCTGCTGACATCAGTATTCCAAAAACTAATGAGGCAAATTAGAAAACAAATAATTTATTAAGAATGATCTAGGTGCCATACCAGGAAATACCTGGTTCTAAATGGCATTAAGAAAGATTTTGTTTCAAATCTTTATTAATACTGAGACACGACGGTTTGTTCATGATAAAACATGTACAGAAATAGATCAGTAACTTTTTGAGCAGTAGACAAATAGTCAACAAAAACCATTTATCATGTCTTTTGAATTTCTTACAAGAGCAGAACAAAATTAAACTCAAGAAAAAATCACTTACTATTGACTTATGTTTCATACACAATTCCATTCTTGGGAGCATATGTTGCAAAATTTACAGTAGAACTCCCTGTGCTGTTGAGGAAGAAATGGCGTCATTAACATGTCTTTCTGTTTTGCGAGTGATAAATTTGGCTGGTCTTTCAGATGAAGTACAGCGTAGCATGCATCAGCCATGGTCTTCCATCACTGAATTAAACTGAGATTTTTGCATTCTTTTGATTCAGTGTAAGAATATCTAATATTTATTTTGAGATGTATTAATGGTACACATATTGAGTTTTTCGATGAGAAAATCAGTTTTTGGGAAAATGGATTTTCGAAATATTTAGAGTCTCTTGTTAAAAATTGTATAAAAAATATTGAGACTACGTTCTTAGAAGTAATTTAAATCGTTTTTAAAAATTGCGGCACACAGTGTTCCACGCCGTGTTTATGAGGCACGAAACATGCCTGATATAACCTGCGTTGTCGGACATACAACTGAGCACAAGCGAGTTATCTTCTGTGTTGATTGCACTGCAAGATAGTTGACAATAGATTTGGGCCATTTTTATTGTTTCATTTGTAAGAAAACTCGTGTGTTTGTTGTGAAGTCACTGAGATTTCTTCCCTTCAAAGTGCCAAAACATAGGTCGAATGTATCTAAAAATCGTCTACATTGGCGCAAGAAAGTAAAGGTTTCTCAGAATTCGTGATTCATCGTCTACGTCAGTATTTGACTTAACAGTAGCGTCTAACTTCTACACTGGTAGTGATGCTGCTGCCTCTAAACCTGCAAGTCCTTCAAAAAGAAAGCTAGCCGGAATGAAGAACAATAGAAGAAACTAAATGCTGGAACTACAAATTACGAGGTAACTAATGTGCCTCCTTTATGAGATGTTTTTGAGAACAGTGTGTGCTGCAAAGAGTGTGGAAAATGTGGTGTTTCACTGAGAACAAACATACTTATAAGACTTGCCTGTGAATTAGAGTTGATGTGCAATCATTGCAAACATAGTGTTATTTTTTTCAATTTGTCACATGTTACACCTGATACGGGTAAACTATATGATATAAACATTAGACTGGTTTATGGACTACAGTGTACAGGGCAGGGTTGCAGATGCATGTTATGTTGTATTATGTGGTGTGATGAATTTCCCTGCTCCATCCTCAAAATTTGACAGTCGCACCATTGCAGTAGGCTCTACTGTTGAAGATAAAGCAGAGGAAAATATGTATGATATTACTGAGGAAGCTGTTGTTGAAAATAATAACAAGGACTTGTCCATAGCCTTTGATGGAAGCTGGCAGAGGAGACGTCATATGTCTCTGAACGGTGTTGTTACAGCTACAAGTGTGGACACTGACAAGGTTGTTGATGTGACAATACTTTCCAAGCATTTCAAATGCAAGGATGAAATGAAAAATAAACACGAAGAAGACTGCATAGCAAATTTCATTATTCAAGTGGTGGTATGGAAGTTGCTGTAGTAAGAAGTATGCATAAACGCTCAGTGAAATGGTACAATGTTAGCTACATAAATTATCCTTGAGATTCAAAGAGACTGAGGAAAATTTGCAAGTCAGAAAGTGTTGGCTTCGTTCAGAAAAGGATGAAATCAAGACTTCGATGCCTCAAGGCTAGCACGAAGGGTAAGAATGTGTGAGATGGAAAAATTTGTAGCTAGGAAAAACAGACTGACAGGTGGCGCTATGGCAGAACCGCTAAGTTCTAAGAATTAGACAGAATACAGCAGTTGCAGAATTAATGAGAAGAGCCGTTTAGGATATGTTTCTTTACACAGCTTCAAGCAATGAGAAGCCCCAACAGGGGCTATGTCCAAAAGGAGAAGATAGTTGGTGTATGTTCAATATAGGTAAGGTTACTAAGCAATAATACAACCACCCTCGTCATTTGCAACCTGCCACAATGGACGAAATGAAACCAATATTCCGAGACTTTGTAGATTAGATTAGATTAGATTAATTATTCATTCCATAGACCCACAAAAGAGGGGATCCTCCTGGGTGTGGAACATGTCAGATAAACACATTACAAAAATGAAATTAGAAAAACTTGAGTTTTTTAAATTTTAATGATCCTCAGTCAATAAACAGTAAAATTATGAACATGAATTAAAATTAAACTTCTAATATTTATAAGTTTAATACTTACATCTGCTTTCATTAAATCCTTCATTCGCACAGTAGCTAGTTACTTGGCTATTACAACCAAGTATTGTCAAAAAAGTAAATTATTCATTTCAGTGATCCTAGTTAAGAACAGTCAAATTATGTACAAGATTTAAATTTAAACTTCCACTATTTACAGACTTAAGACTTAATCTGCTAGTAGATAATGCTAGTAGATAGTGCTAGATAGTGCTATGTAGATAGTGGTCTAATAAAGAAATGTCATCACAGTCGGACTCAAAATCTATGTGTGTGAACCATGTGATATGGAGCAGACTACTTAAAACTGCGTTTTTTGGTCATAAATACACGTCATTTTGTCGTTTATGATGCTGTTTCATTATTCAGTCAGGATAATATACCAAAGAGCAAAGTTTAGCAGAAGATGGGGCTCTGCGTAGGATTACGAGCAAAAGCAGCTATGCTTTGTTTAGACAAGGAACGGCTCAGATCTACAGATAATGCAGTAGCTATTGAGCAGGCATGCAATGAAGTAAAATCTTTGAAGGTAATTTCCCGTAACTTTAATTCTTTTGCATATAAGGTACATTTTCTCAGAGTCTGTTTATAGTAACAAGATGAGATATTCAGGAGTTACTCCTCAAGACCTTATAATATATCTGAATTAAAGAATTTGTGAGGTTATTTTGAAATAAAGGATTCGCAATTTAAAATACTTGTTAAAATGTATAACTTCTTTAAAATTTCTAAAAAAATAAAGAATGTAAAAAACCAAAATTTATTTTACCAAAATGATTAATTTAGTAGAAAAGCATTACATATTCCCGATCAGTGAAAAATCAAGAATATAGTCCCAATACATCATGAGAAAATGTTCCTAAGTTTTGGCTAAGTTTAACATTGTAAGCATAGGACATGCCGTATAACCTTAAGGAGACCTTACATGCCAGCAATGACAACACAGCAATGTTCCAACAGCATCTTTAAAGTCAAAAATGTCGGTTGTGTACACTAGAATTACATGGAATAGGTTGATAACTTTAGCTGACTCAACACTTTTGTGTAAATTTGTTTTTTTTTACTACTTATTTAATCTGACTAGATTAGGGCCTTAAGGCCTTTTCTTACGTCTGACCACGAACAACACATAAACAAAATATTACATAACAATCACAATAAAAATTATTTGCAGAAGAAATAATAATCGACAATAATAATAACAGTAACACTAATAATAATGATAAAACAATGGAGGCATTAAGAATGATACTGATTAGTTATTATCTAACAATCTCAACGATAATAATTTGCGTTATTACTAACTTAATTAATAACTTACCTGATCTTGCTTACATTTCTTCTTTTCGCTATAATTGCAAAATCTCTGTCGCAGCTCATAAAGGTATGCTACGTCTACTTTCCCTTCAAACCATCCTAGGTTGCCAGAGACATCAATAAACATACATTATCTAATGAGGAGAACCTTGACGCATGGCACTTGGAACCCCACAGGCAAGCACTGCTAGGCATAAAGACCAAACGTCATCTAACGACGAAAGTTTGAAGCAATTTCTCCATGTTTGGCACTTGAGACAATTCTAGGGACATGCAACAAAGTTCCGAGAACACACTAGCACTGTAAATCCGTTTAGTGAAAAAATGGCACATAGCACAATTGAAATTTCCACTCCTCAAACTACTTGCTAGGAAAGACTACAAGCAATGCTCCAAACGCCACTACAATTACTTTTCTCGTTTGTGACGTGCTGAAAATCCGTAGTCAAACGAGCCAAGACATAGAAAACTCTTTCACATTTTCTGAATGCAGCCTCTCTCCCGCACCCAAACAGTTCAGTGTTATTTCTGGTCTAGAAAAAACAAAGATCGAGGCTTGTGGTATGCATTAAAATGATATTTCACTTGCACTACATTATAACGAAGTACTAGTTATTTTGTTATACGTTACTGTGTTTTCAACTGTAATAAAGATGTAATGCTTTGTCTTTTCAGGTGGTTTTCATGAGTGTTCCTCAAAAGTTCTTCAAATCTCGGAGGCAAAAAATTGTAAGTCATTGTCTTTCGTCTCACTATTGCGACTACTGAGCGACCATTACGTCTTCTCCTCTAAATCTTATTCTTAATTTACTTTTCCAGCTACGCCGAAATTTGCTGAACTAATAAATGAGAAAATAAATTGGAAAAGTGTGGTGCAGACTTAGGTCTCTGAGGCTTCTCACGCAAAAAAATGATTTTTGATGCATTATATTCGGTTGTTTTCTGGAAAGAACTTTGAGAAAGAGTTTGAGAAATTATTTTAGCAAGATTTTATTGGAGGCTAGTGTCTTAAATTTTGCTGCCCAGTAGTGGCACTATTATATTGTAACTTTTTTAACGAATAAATTTTGTTTGTTATTACTATATTGTTCAACCTGTACGTAACAAAAGAAACAATGCGAAATTTAGAAAGAGAATTCAAATTCAAAGAGAACGAAAAAGTGCTTTAAGCTTTGCCAACGATATTGTGTTTGTCACAGACAGCAAAAGATTCGGAAGGTCACTTGATCGAAATGCATAGCGCTTTAAAAAGAGATTTGCTAAACTACACTGGACTTGGGATATGTTTTGGAAGGCGACTCTGAGTTACCACCCTGACAGTAATCGCTGTAACTTGTGAACCTTTCATATGACTACTTGCCCCATGCGTATGCTAAATTCATTTTGCCTCTAACTGTGTTTATTGTTGACATCCTGCATTAAAGGTTATCACATTTATCAGAATACAAATGAACTTGAATGCTGAAATACTATTAAAAATGATGGTCATGTCATTAATTTAATCAATTGTTGATGGGTGATTGACGTATGCAAAGGAACTTAATAAATTTTTCTTATTGATAAATGTATAGATAATTATTCGACTCTCACACCAAAGATCCACTTGAAAAGTATTTATCACTCACTGACAAAAGAAGTTTTACGCTGTTCGTTTATTAGTTTTAGTATTAGTTACCTTTCGTTGTTCTTCTGTCCTGGTGATAAGACGTGTTGTGTAATTTTAAAGTGAAATGGTGTTATACAATGAAAGCAATTCATGGTCAATATGATTTTCTGATTTACGATACCACGGATCCCAGCTCCTGTATCTCTGGGAGATTATTATTATTATTTTAATTTTATACGGAGAATTTAGATGGACACGTCGATATTCACGACGGCACTGTTCAACAATAGAAGTACGTGAATGTGTTCATCTCTAACCCTTCGTGATCGCCAATGTCAATTTCGATGTATTTGGCGTGACATTCAAAACCTGCAGTCTTTCTTTTCATTTAATTTGTAAGTCCGATGATTTTCCTTCTTAGATGAATAAATGCAATTTAATCACAATTCTTTTTATCTAGGCCACGGGGAATGATAGTACTTAGAACGTACGTGCCTCTATCCCGATCGTACGTTCGCATACAACTGAGTGGGTACCGACGGAAACAGATTTATGACCCATTTCCTTTACGGTATTCTTACTTTGAACCACTTACTCGCGAATGTAATTGCCCTCTTATTTTGTGGAGTCAGCCGGGCGTATTCTATAATAACGTTACTTGTAATATCCAGTGGCTTAGTTTCCACAATTGACCTTTGCTTGTGTCTCAACGGCGCTTCACGCAAAATACTTACTACGCGACCACCATAACAACTCTCATTTCGAAATTACGACACCGGCTGACTAAGCTTCCAACAATTTAACAGGGCGGTTACACGTGTCAACACAGAATTGACCTTTTATAACAGTTGGGCACAATTTCTTTGATTGTAAAATAGGACAAAAAGATACGTGTTAAGCGAGAGGACAAAAATAAAATATGATCTGATGGCAGCACAACGAACAGATAGCACTGTGAATGGCGGCTGGTTGGCAAAGACTATGGCTTGTCTGGTTGAACCATTTACTCTGGCTCAAAACATTGATAACGCAATCTGAAATTATCTAACACTGAAAAGACTTTGATGGATTTATATACTATACTACGCTGGTGCAGCTGAGAACAGGTAGCGAGATTGTGATCCTGTTTGTCCTAACAAGCCAGAGCAACAATACAATACCCGTTTCCTCGATGTGTGACGGTGTCTCAGGTGACAGTCGTGGTCCCAGCGTCTCCAGAGTAGCGATGTGCGGCGCTTGTAATTCCCTAACGGGGCATGAAATGCACAAAGTCGCGGCTAACGATCTGTTGGACGGATCGCAATTATTCTGCAATGGAGTCCTGAAATCTCGACAGATTCCAGTATATGTCACACCCGTTCGCCAATCCTACCATGGGGCAATTCGATTTACTTATGAGGAAGTGTGCACAAGAAGATCAAACTTCAAAGTGGCAGACCTGTCACGAGTAAGACTGCCCTGGGCACAGCGAGTTGACCGAGGTGACTGAGGTCTAAACTGTTCATACAGCTAAGTCCTCATCACAGGTTCCCCAGTCAAGACTAGTGCTAGTGCGAAGTCATGCTAAGGACGAGTGCCCCAAGTGCACCCCACTCATAACAGGAGTCAAGACCATGTAACATTCACGAAATAAATTTTAGCTACAGTGCGACGAGAGGAAATTATGCCTCTAACAGTTACAAACATTATCTATCCGACATATGAAAGACAGTGAAATAAATATTAATTATTTATATAATATTTTATGATGTAATGGGACATATCGATGTGTATCATACAAAGACAATGATAATTGTAAATTCCTTACATGATCTGCGTTTGTCTTCCTTTGTTTTTACCTTTTGTTGGTTGGCTTTTGTAGGTTGCGGACGCACATCAAACTGAGGTCTGTTAAGATATCGTAATTATTTGTTAATTATTACTTGAGAATAGAGCCCATTATTATTATAAATATGAGTGAATAATTATTTGTAACTTTAATTCCTCTCTCAGTAAGCATTATCTGTGTTAATTATTTCTTTCCAATGCAAGGAGCGCAGCGATTTGTATCGCGTTTTTGTCTGTGTTTTCCCTAGAAAAAAATCAAATGTTTGCTTGATGAAGTCTAAATAGTGCACAATACGAAAGTAAAGTTTAATAAGCATTTCAAATACTTATCTTATTTGCTCTAACAATAGAAAGCCTCTATCAATTGTCTGCCGCCATCTTAACAATTATCTCAGCGGCAAATTCAAATTACGCGACTCTGCAGACATAAATGCCGAACGTAATACAAATGTATAAAAATAAATGTGCACCGGTGGTCCCGAACTCATTTTAATGAAAATAATTCGAATCAGATTGGTTCTTTAAAAACAGTGCTTATACCACGATCCTTATAACAAACTTTTGTAGCTGATGTATGGAGCCGAAATTAATTAAGCACGAGTTGCGAAGAATATTGTTTCAGGTAACATTCGTCAGTGTTGTGCGCGGCTGATATTCGGTGGTTTTAATGATCATTTTGCTGAAGATAACTGCTTCCATCATAATCAATAGTTGTATAGAAACTGTTGTATGAACTGTGATTTAGTGACACTTACACAACTTACAGACAACACTTTAACACGACGTTAACTTGGAGTTCTTGAGCAACTTGACGAAATCTTTAGCCGGGAGAAAAATTACTTAGTAATTACTCTGTGGTGTCACCGCCAGACACCACACTTGCTAGGTGGTAGCTTAAATCGGCCGCGGTCCATTTAGTACATGTCGGACCCGCGTGTCGCCACTGTGTGATCGCAGACCTAGCGCCACCACAAGGCAGGTCTCGAGATACGGACGAGCACTCGCCCCAGTTGTACGACGACATTGCTTGCGACAATACGGACGAAGCCTTCCTCTCATTTGCCGAGAGACAGTTAGAATAGCCTTCTGCTAAGTCCATGGCTACGACCTAGCAAGGCGCCATTAGCCTTACCTACTTTGAGAGTTATCGTATAAATGTCTCAAGAAGAACGTTGTAAACCAACAAAGATTAAAAGTTAAGTATAAAGCAGCTACGTACTTTTCTTGCTACCATTCAATAGTTATCCTGTTCCAGACTTGACGCCAGTCGGCGTGTGTGTACGCGTGCCTTTCGGCTTCCTTCTCAATGTGGCGTAGCTAGCTTGTTACGCCACAACATACTCAATGTAATAAAATAAGATTATCATTTTCATTTACAAATTAGTTAAATACCAAACCACTGAATAACACAGCTAACGCCACAACCAGAGCCCACTCCAGAGCAGAGTCTGAATCAGAAGACCAGTTTCTCCTCTCCTCACTTTCCATCAAACTCTACTAAAGCACTCTCACAACCGCTTCACAAGGGTTTCGTGCCAATCACAAGACTCCATGAGCTCTATGTCTCACCTCTAACTCGTCTTCTCTACTCATCAACCAATCCTAATCAAAGTTAACAATATTCTTCTATTTTCAGGAGAAGCGACCAGTACCTGTCTCACACATTCCCACGCAGAGGAGATGTTGTGCTCCCAACTTACTTTTTAGCACAGCCACTTTAGGCAGCGTGCTATTTGATTTTCCATATAGCTCTAAAGTGAACAACAGCTTTATCATGGAGATCATTGTCTGGACGGACTGAATCTTACTGCAAGTCCGACGAAGGGCCCTGGCTCAAGAAAGAGAAGTGCTTTTATGTCCCAACGTAGATCATATCAGAGTCGCCATAAATATTACATCCCTTCTACAATTATTTGGAAGGCCTGAGGCTTCCCAAAAAACTTTGCAGGCCGAGGGATGGCACCACCCGATGTCTTCCCTGATGGCATCTGGTCCATGGTGAACATGGGAAATTGCGAATTTTTATTGCTGTCACAAAGGGCGTTTATGAAACTGTTATAACACGTTGGCCAGGCGACTTAGATTTCTGTCACGCCCCCTGTCCCTGTTGTGGCAAGAGGCACCTAACAGGTGGTCCTGGTAGGCCGTTTCATCGCCTCTTCGACTGAACACATTGTCTGCACACCGGAGCGAGAAATTGTTGGGCCCAGCATTCTGTCTCCAGTAAATGTTTTGCGATGTTCCTTTCCCTAATAGCTACACGTGACTTTCAAGCCCCAAAAGTCCACTGCAAGATTTAGTGTTAAATGACCAAATTGCCTGCTTACCCTTAACTCCAGAAAAGTACTATTCGAAGGAGAGCCACCATAAAGTCCCACATGCATTAACAACGTACACGCTTCCATCAGTGTGTGCTCATGCTGACAACTTTCTCTCGTCTCACAAATCTGATGTGTTGGGTGAAAAATCAACATTAAATTGTACCCTGGATATGGAGAACAGTGAGAGAGTCACTCGCCTCTCTTAGATTATGAGATGCATACTAATAAAAGTATAATGAAGGTGATGTGATATGTGGTGCTGACGAAATTAGATTAGAACATGAGACACTGAAGGTATACATTTAGAGGCGCGGAGTGGCCGCGCGGTTTGAGGCGCTATCTCACGGACTGCGCAGGCCTTCCCGCTGGAGGTTCGAATCCTCCCTCGGGCGTGGGTGTGTGTGTTGTTCTTAGCGTAAGTTAGTTTAAGTAGTGTGTAAGTCTAGGGACCGATGACCTCAGCAGTTTGGTCCCTTAGGAATTCAAACACATTTGAACATTTTGTATGCATTTATGCAGCAAAATAACAGACAAAAGACGTAAAGAGGATATAAAACTTGCAACTGAAGCACAATAAAAAGTCTGAGGGACGTCTTTTATTCCATTTTCGGATATAAAGGGATTTACTAACAAACTTACTCAACTATATTGCAAATACGCCTCACCCCAAAGACTGGAAAAGTAAGAAGGAAACCCGCACCTAGGCTACCTGAAGAACTAAAACAACACATGAATCTTGGTGACGTTGCACGTCGGATGTACCAACTATGCCTCCTTCCCCTCCCCCTAACCCCCCACCCCAACTGAAAATATATTAGTTACAAGCAGAAGCGGAACACGGTCAGCCAAGCTATGAGAAATGCAAAACTCAAGCATGCCCATACGTTTAACGACAAGAACTAAACTGATACTTCACATTACCTCCAACCACATCTGAAACAAACGCAACACTCATTTATTACTTTATGTGGGTAAACGACTAGAGACACGAAAAATACTATCTAAAGCATTTGCTGCAACTCTCAATTGCAGGATCCCAGGCTGTTGTTGTTGTTGTGTTCTTCAGTCCAAAGAGTGGTTTGATGCAGCTCTGCTCTATCTGTGCAAGCCTCTCCATCTCTGAGTAACTACTGCAAACCACATTCTTCTGAATCTGTTTACTGTATTCGTCTTTTGGTGTCCCTCTGCGATTTTTACCCCTCACGGTTCCGGCCAGTACTTAATTTGTAATTTCTTGAGGTCTCAGAATGTGTCCTACCAACGGATCCCTTCTTCTAGTCAGTTTTTGCCACAAATTTCTTTTCTCCCCAATTCTATTCCGTATCTCCTCATTAGTTACCTGATCTACCCATCTATCTTCAGCAATTTTCTGTAGCACCACATTTCAAAATCTTCTATTCTCTTCTCGTCTAAACCGATAATCGCCCACGTTACATCTCTATACATGACTACGCTCGATACAAATACTATCAGAAGAGACTTTCTAACACTTAAATCTATACTCGATGTCAACAAATTTCTTCGGAAACGTATTTCTTGCTATTGCCAGTCTACATTTTACACCCTCTCTACTTCGACTATCTTCAGCTATTTTACTGCCCAAATAGGAAAATTCATCTACTGATTTAAGTGTCTCATTTCTTCAGCATCACCTGATTTAATTCGACTACATTCCATGATCTTCGTTTTGCTTTTGTTGAAGTTCATTTTATGGTATATTCGCCTTTCAAGGCACCGTCCATTCCTTTCAGCTGGTCTACGAGGTCCTTTGCTGTCTCTGAGAAAATTACAATATCATCGACAAACCTCGAAGCTTTTATTTCTGCTTCCTGGCCTTTAATTCCTTCTCCAAATTTTCTTCTGTTTCCTGTACTGCTTGCTCAATATACAGGCTGAATGACTTCGGGGATAGGCTACAACCACTCCCTTCTCTAAGTCTACAAATGCTATAAACGTAGGTTTGTCTTTCCTCAACCTGTCTTCTATGAGAAGTCGTAGGGCCAGTATTGCCTCGCGTGCTTATCATTTATCCGGAATCCAAACTGATCTTCCCCAAGGTCGGCTTCTACCTGTTTTTCCATTTGTCCGTACAGAATTCCTGTTAGTATTTTGCAAACGTAACTTATTAAACTGATATTTCTGTAATTTTCACACCTGTCAGCATTTATTTTCTTCTTGAAGTCAGAGGGTATTTCGCCTGTCTAATACATCTCGCTCAACAGATGGAAGAGTTTCGTCATGGCTGGCTCTCCCAAAGCTGTCAGAAGATCTAATGAAATGTTGTCTACTGCCGTGGCCTTCTTTCGACTTAGGTCTTTAGTGGTCTGTCCAATTCTCCACTCAGTATCGTATCATCCATCTTATCTTCATCTACGTCCCCTTCCATTTTGGTAATATTGCCCTCAAGTACATCTCCCTTGTGTAGTCCCTCAGTATACTCTTTCCACCTTTCTGCTTTACCGTCTTTGCTTACGACTGGTTTTCTGTTTGAGCTCTTGATATTCATACACGTGGTACCATTTTCTCCAAAAGTCTCTTTAATGTTCCTGTGGCAGGCACCTACCTTTCCCCTAGTAATATATGCTTCTAAACCCTTACATTTGTCCTCTAGCCACCACTGCTTAGCCATTTTTCACTTCCTATCAGTCTCATTTTCTAGACGTTTGTATTCCCTTTCGCCTAATTTATTTATTGATTTTTTATATTTTCTCCTTTCATCAATTAAATTCGACATTCTTGTTTTACCAAAGGATTTCTAATGGCTCTCGTCTTTTTACCTACTTGATCCTCTGCTGCCTTCACTACTTCATTCCTCAAAGCTACCCATTCATCTTCTACTGTATTCCTTTCCCCTGTTCTTGTCAATAGTTCCTTAATGCTCCCTCTGAAACTCTGTACAACCTCTGGTTCTTTCAGTTTATTCATGTCCCATCTCCTTTAATTCCTACCTTTTTGCAGTTTCTTCAGTTTTAGTCTACACTTCATAACCAATAAATGTCTTACAATTTAGAATCTGGTTCCGAAATCTCTTGTCTTACCGTTATATAATCAATCTGAAATATTCCGATGTCTCCAGGCCTCTTACAGGTATGCAACCTTCTTTCATGATTCTTAAAACAAGATTATGTTTGTTCTCTGAGCAATATTCTATCGGGTGGCTTCCTCTTTCATTTCTTTCCCCCAGTATTTTCACGTACTATTTTTGCTTCTTTTCCTTTTCCTACTATCGGATTCCAGTCGCCCATGACTTAAAGTTTCGTCTCCCTTAACTACCTGAATAATTTCTTTTATCTCGTCATACATGTCTTCAATCTCTTCACCATCTGTGGAGATAGTTGGCATGTAATCTTGTTATACTGTGGTGCGTGTGGACTTCGTGTCATTCTTGACTACGATAATGCGTACACTATGTTGTTCATAGCAGCTTACCAGCGTTCCTGTTTTTTTATTCATTAATTAAACCTACGCCTGCATTATCCTTGTTTGATTTTGTATTTATAACCCTGTACTCACCTGACCAAGAGTCCTGTTTCTCCTGCCACCGAACTTCACTAACTCCCACGATATCCAACTTAACATATCCGTTTTCGTTTTTAAATTTTCTAAACCTACATGCTCGATTAAGGCATCTGGCATTCCACGTCCCTACCCGAAGAACGCCAGTTTTATTTCTCCTGACAACGACATCATCCTGAGTAGTCCCCGCCCGGAGGTCCGAATGGGGGACTATTTTACCTCCGGAATAATTCGCCCCCATGGATGCCATCATCCTTTAACCATACAGTAAAGGTGGAAAAGAAAAAATTAGACTGTAGTTCGCCCTTGGTTTCCGCCGTTCGCAGTACCAGCACAGCAAGACCGTTCTGGTTGATGTTACAAGGCCAAATCAGCCTGTCATCCAGACTGTTGCCCCTGCAACTACTGAAAAGGCTGCAGCCCCTCTTCAGGAACCACACGTTTGTCTGGCCTCTTAACAGATACCCCTCCGTTGTGGCTGCACCTTCCGGACGGCTATCTGCATCGCTGAGGCACGCAAGCCTCGCCACCAACAGCAATGTCCCAGGTTCATGGGGGAGACGAACACTTATACTTCCAGTTATTCATTACAGCCATGTTATCCCGAAAAGTCTTTCTCGGGTAAGTTGACAGAGCCTGGAGCTGGTTATGAATGCCTGTTTTCGTTATATCTGCGATGTTCCACTGTTTGATCGTATCATCATATGCACAGCTTTAGAAGACAATGACATACATACTAAAGGACAATAAGGATTACTATTGTCACTGTATGTATTTATTACTCTTGTACAACTCTCTTTCCAATCTGATCTTCCTCATTCCCCTGGATTCTTAGCCGATGCAGGCTTCTTAAATTTCCTTTGTCCAGAACTCGCTGTCTCAGAAAACATATGCGTTGTACAAGTCCTGGCAGTATTGGCTTTATTAGTTCATAGTCACTATTATTTACTCACACTGCCACTTTAGACATTCAGATCATTCTAAAACTGTCTATCATATTAAAACTCATATTTTCTGGAAACCATGTGCGAAACCCTGGTCCGATGTGAGGGACTGATGACCTTAATCAGATCATTTTAAATAAATCAATCATACAAATTACAAAATGGATGTCCGTATGTATGGATGTATGTCTGTTCAGTATCTACTCCTAAACTACTAGACCAGTTTCAACCAAACTTGGTACACATATCATTTATTGTCTGGAAATAATCGCTGTGGGGTAAGAACCACAATCACCCACTTGTCAAACGGGTGGGCGGGGGGTCGGGGGGGGGGGGGGGGTCGGGAGACGAAAACTCAGTGTAGCCCACGACGCGAGGAAACCCATACTTTAGTTATCCAGTAATTGATAACGAGAGCGCTCTCAGACTTACAATCAACTTTACACATAGTTTCAAAACTTAACGAAACTTTTTTTCACTGACGATCGCCATTACATTTCCGATGTTCATGTAGTAAAACTATCACACGAAGCCAAACATTTTAATTTATTTCTTCTTTACCACTAGCTGTATTTGTGACACGTCTTGCAGACTTTGTTCGGATATTCCACTGAACTTACCAGAAAAATTACATCCCTGTACGACACTCAGTTCTGGAGATACGACGTCGTAAACACTGAGTGCGTGAGAAACTACCGGAGCTTGTATGACGTTTTAATTTGTTGCTTCTTTGCTACTAACTTTATTATCGACACTTATCGCAGGCGGTATCCACGTATGCCACTGAAGGTACCTACAGAAATATGTCATTGTACGACTCATAGATTAGAATGTATGACGTCGAATACTGAGAAGCGTGAGAAACTGCCATATCGAGCATGACATTCTAATTTAATACTTCTTTGCTACTTATTCTATTCACAATAAATTTTGCAAACAGCCTCCGCATATGGCGCTGAATGTACGTAGGCAAAATATTATTTTACGACGCGTAGTTGAAGAGATATGTCACCATAAACATCGAAATGGGTGAGAAATTGCTGCATCACGCGTGTCATTTTAATTTATTACTTCTTTACTGATTATTCTGTTCACAACACATTTCGCAGGCAGTACCCACATACATCAGTGGATGTACCTGCCGTGATACGACTTCATAAGCATTGAGCTGCGTGAAAATGAAACTGCAGGGCGAAATTCGCTAGAGATACAGGTGAAATATGTGTACAAATACATGTGAAATATGTTAAGTATGTTTAAAATATATCTGGCATATACCCCTGGAACGATTGCAATCAAATTTGGTAAACATGTAAGTTACAATCTGGAAACAAATTCTGTTGGGGTAAGAACCACCAGCCTGTTATGAGTATAATAATGTGGAGAGAGACGGAAGGATGAGAAGATGGACCATCAGCAAGGAGGAAAGAGGAGATAGGAACAGAGAGGGGGAGGAGCAGATGGACAGAGACAGGGAAGGTGGAAATGGACAAAGAGAGGGGAGAGGAGGAGATGGATAGAGAAAGGAAAGGGGAGATAGGCAGAGACGGTGGGAGGAAATGATAGGCAGAGAGATGAGGCAGGAGGAGATGAACAGACAGAGGGGGCGGAGGAAATGGACCGAGAAAGGGAAGAGGAAGAGTTGGGCAGAGATTGGGGAGAGGAGACAACAGAAACAGAAAGGAAAGGTTAGGTGATGGACAAAGAGGGATGGAGAAGGACAGAGAGAGCAGAGAGGAGGAGATGGATGGACAAAAATAAGCGGAGGAGACGGATAGAGACCGGGAGGGGGAAGAGACAGACAGAGAGATGGGGAAGAAGGAGATGAACACATGATGAGGGGGATGAGGAGATGGACAGAGAGAGGGGAGAGGATAAGATGGAGTAATAGGAGATTGGGAAAATAAATACCCGTGCAATGCCGGGTTTCTCCACTAGTAAATAAATATAATATAAAATGCAGATGGGCAATAGCGAGATGAGCACTTTGAAATGTAAATATTTGTTAATACCTATAAATTTAAGTGTCTGGAATTTGCCTTCGAAGTTATTTTTTTGGTTTGTAGCATTTACAGAAGTGAGACGTGGATGATAAGGTGCAGAAGCAAGAAGAAAAAGAAACTTTTAAAATGTGCGACTACTGGCGAATTCTGATTATGATATTGGTAACTAAGGTAACTCATAAGGCGTTACTAAATCAAATTGGGGAGAAAAGATGTTTCAGATGTTCAAATGTGTCTGAATTCCTAAGGGCCCAAACTGCTGAGATAATCGGTCCCTAGACTTACATACTACTTAAACTAACTTAACGCTGAGGACAACACTCACACCCATGCCTGAGGGAGGACTCGAACCTCCGTCGGGAGGGGCCGCACGATTAGTGACATGGCGCCTCTAACCGCGCGGCCACTCCGCGTGGCAAAAGATGTTTCTGACGCTATTTGAATAAAAGATGGCTGTATTACCCTGACGGAACCGAGCAAGTAATATACCCGTCCTTCTGGGCGTTAGTTGTTCTGGATCGATTAGATTCCGCAAGGCGTTTTTAGTATGGCCCTCCTGACCCCATCTATCATCTATTCGATGTTCTTATTACAGCCATTGCATCACAACCAACGTCATGAGCAATATAGCTGAACGACAAACCCCAGTCTTGATAGCCAAACTCCATCGAAGTCCAGCACATGCTTGTGGACGTTTCTCCATCTTACGCGAGTCATAACACGATTTTCTCAAAAACAAACAACTTTCAAATACAATATCAGAATGAAAAACGCGCTGCGTGAAATTTTTTTGTGTACAGAATGTACACTATCTGATCAAAAATACCCGGACATGTGATAATGATAACACCTTACCGCTCGTACGTCGGACGCCTATTAGAAAACGTTAATATTTGGTGTGTCCAAACTTCGCCTCTATGATGGTTTGAACTATGCTGCGGACACTTTATGTGAGATGTCTGTACGTCTGTGGAGGAATGTCAGCCCATTTTTCGCGAATAGCCGAAACCATAGAAGTTGTTGGACGCTGGGGTCTGCAGCAAGGTCAACATTCTACCTCAAGCCAAAGCTGTTTCACAGGGTACAGGTCGGAACTCTGCGAAGATCAGTCCATTTCTGCAATGTTATTGTCCGCAGACCAATGCCTCGCAGATGCTGATTATGACTGGGTTCATTGTTATGCTAATATAAACAATCAACCTCTGCTAACTGTTCCTTTAGTGTGAGGAGTACACAACGAAGTAAAATCTGTTCATGTCCTTCCGTATTTAGCGTTTTCTTAACCACGAAAACCACTCCACACCGTAACATCACTTCCTCCTTACTTCGGTGTTAGCACTACACACGGTGGCAAGCAACGTTATCCAGGCATTCAACGAACCAAAAACCTGCTATCGGACTGCTGCAGGGAATAGCGTGATTCATCACTCCACATCACTCGTTCCTTGTCATCCGCTGTGCAGTGGTCACTCTTTCCACGAACTCTAGTGACGTTTAGCGTTGACTACATAAGTCTGTGGCTTGTGATGAGCTGCTCGACCATTGAACCTCATATATATTACACTCCTGTTCAGACAAAACAAGACAACAAGAATGACTAGAGATTGGACGTCCATATTCACAGGACATGCACATTAGTATGCTCTGCAGAAATGATTGGCATTTCAGTCACCTCGGTTCAGCACGTGTCCTGTTGCTTACAAGGGAACCTCCCTATCGCACCCCCCCTCAGATTTAATTATAAGTTGGCACAGTGGATAGGCCTTGAAAAACTGAACACAGATCAATCGAGAAAACAGGAACAAGTTGTGTGTAACTATGAAAAAAATTAGTAAAGTATACAAACTGAGTAGTCCATGCGAAGATGGGCAACATCAAGGACACTCGGAGTCAAGGAGCGCCGTGGTCCCGTGGTTAGCGAGAGCAGCTACGGAACGAGAGGTCATAGGTTCAAGTTTTCCCTGGAGTGAAAAGTTTAATTTTTCATTTTCAGTTTATGTGACAAACTCTTATGTTTTCGTCACTTTTTTGGGAGTGATTATCACATCCACAAGAAAACCTAAATCGGGCAAGGTAGAAGAATCTTTTTACCCATTCGCTAAGTGTACAAGTTAGGTGGGTCGACAACATATTCCTGTCAATTGACGCACATGCCGTCACCAGTGTCGTATAGAATATATCAGATGTGTTTTCCCGTGGAGGAATCGGTTGAACTATGACCTTGCGATCATATGTTTTCGGTTCCCATTTCGTCTACTAATCGCACGGTTTTGCGGTGCGGTCGCAAAACACAGACACTAAACTTATTGCAGTGAACAGAGACGTCAATGAACGAACGGACAGATCATAACTTTGCGAAAATAAAGAAAGTAAAATTTTCAGTCGAGGGAAGACTTGAACCAAGGACTTCTTGTTGTGTAGCTACTCACGCTAACCACGGGACCACGGCGCTCCTAAGCTCACAGTCTCCTTGATGTTGCCTATCTTGCATGGACTACTCAGTTTGCATATTTTACTAATTTTTTTCACGGTTCCACACAACTTCTTCCTGTTTTGTAGATTGATCTATGTTCAGTTTTTCAAGGCCTGTCCACTGTGCCAACTTATAACTAAATCTGAGGGGGGTGCGATGGGGAGGTTCCCTTGTTAGTAGGCACAGGGTTCGCCATGGGCCCTGATAACTTGTTTCATATGTGATGGCATCGACGCGTGTAAGGCGCGATTGGCGTACTGTGGTATAGCCATCCGTACTGCATTCACTTAGTTGCAAAGTTCATATGTGGTGGTTGGCATTGTGTCACAGCGCCGCACGTGTCGTTTCTCCATATCCCACACATTTTCGGCTGGCGATAAGTCTGGTGATCTGGCGTGCCAGGGTAAAAGGCTGACACGTTGTGACAGCAAAAAGGCAAGTGTTCGTGCAGCAACATGTGATCGTGCACTGTCTTGCTAAAAGATGGCGTCCGGGGCGTTGTACAGAAAGGGTATGGCTACAGGTCGCAGGATGTCATTCATGTAGGTCGCACTGGTCAAAGTGTCCTGAACACGAATCAAACTGTGATTTGTGGTTGTAAGCAATAGCACCCCACTCCACAAGGCCATGAGTTGGCGCTGATTCTGTACTAATAACACAGCACTCCCCACCACCTTTTATATGGACGGGTCTGCCTCTCGTGACATCTAGTTTTCAATTCCGCACTACAGATCCTGCTACTTTTGATCAGATAGTGTAGTTTACGTTATTCCTACCTACACTTGATAGCAATTCGACGTTTTTATTGCGTGCTATCTTCGTTGTGTTGCAGTTTTAATATTCAACAGTGTAAATATCACTCACTCGCTCTAGGGTAGTTTCACCAGTTGACTGAACGGTGTCCTGTTGGCAAATAGGATTAATCGTCTGCTGCAGTTTTCGACGTAGATCTTTAGGGCGCAAAACCTAGTGAGGTCATAAACGCCCATGTCATAGCCTTAGAACACGAGTAAGTAAAATTAGAAGCACCTATACCCTAACCTAAGGAAAGAGAGCCAAGAACAAGGACTTCCTCTTGGAGAAAGGTCCACAAAATGCGCCGTACACACATGGGAGGTCTCTAAACAAAGATGAAATGTCCTTCGCCATATTGCTACGACGGATCAAGAGTAAAATAAATGCGATCGATAGCCTACGAGTAGTACACCAAAACGCCCAATAACTCAGACGGGAAACGTACACTAAATGTAAGCGTTAAAAAAGGGCACTGGTGTCAGGAAATGGCGAACCATCAAAGGCTGATGGCTAGGAGCACAATATTTTGGGAGATCTCCACTTAACAAATGGCGATGGCTAAAAAGACAGTGTCCAACACACAAATTAACCAAAATGATCTTCTCGCGTCGAGAGGGCTGAAAGGAGGTTGGCCCAACGGCTGGGAGAGGTTTAATTCCCCGGAGCTTGGTCCCGTGCAGAGAAGACCAGTGGTGATGTCATAGTGACACTCCCAGAGATCATCCGAAGGAATGGAAGAGCTAGCATGCCGAGGTATGAGGACTGCAGCCTTGACAGCAACATCAGCAGCGTCATTTCCCGTCAGACGGACGTGACCACGAACCCACATGAACATCGCGGTGGCTCCCTCAGTGGCGAGTAATGCAAGCTCTCTTGAATCTGTTACAGAAGGGGATGAGTTGTGTACAACACACAGAGGCTCTGAAGGGCGCTGGGATAATCGGAGCATATTTCGCAATAAAAATACCTGTGTCGCCGAATGTACTGGGCGACCTGATAGAGGGTGGAGAGACCTGCTCTAAAAGTCGAGCAGTGTTCTGCAAGCCGATACTGAAATTGGTCGGTGCCAATGACAAAAGCACAGCAGACACCACGGCACCGTGAGTTATCAACGTATGTGAAGGTGCTATTACTAAGTTGTGTGGGAAGGTCGAGAAACTTAAATGATAGGTCGGATCCGGAGTAGTGTCCTTGGGAAACGAATGACGTCCAAGATGAACAGGGGCGGCCGCACGAAGCCAAGGCGGTGAAGGGTTCACACCCATTAGGAAAGTGGAAGGTAGTGTGAAGCTAAGCTGTCGGAGCAGTAGCCGAAAGCGAACTACAGGAGTTGGCAGAGAAGAAGGGCGCGCCCCATACAGGCGATCAAGGGAGCCGTCGAAAAATGGGGCATTGGATGGGCGGTCGGACATGGACGAAAAACGGTATGCGTATCTGCTAAGAACGACGTCACGCCGGTATGAGAGTTGCAGTTCGGCAGCTTCTGCGTAGGGACACTCAACTGTGCAGGTGTAAAAGGTGCCAGTGGCCAACCGTATTCCACAATGGTGGATTGTGTTAAGGCGACGTTAGATGGACGGACGTGTAGATGAATAAACTAAACACCCATAGTCTAGTTTCGAACGGACAGGAGATCAGTATAAACGGAGGAGGGTGGTCCGATCCACTTTCTCAGGAAATGCCGCTTAGGACATTCAGGACACTAACCGGGTACGGCTTGCGGCCAGGCCAGGCACGTGGGAGGACAAAGAAAGTTTCCTATTAAGCATGGACTCCAGGAATTCCGTAGTTTCAGCGAACGGAAGGGCAACAGCATGTGCCGATGTCTACCGCGATCCCACTGTCTCGACTACCTTTAATCCTGGCTCTGAGCACCCAGTGCAAATTGCTGTGCCCTGTGATGCACGGAGAGCAGAGGTACTCGTTTACGTTGATGGTGGCTGTACCCCGCGCCGAAGAGGCTATTTTGGTTAGCGTGACTGCTCACCAGTTGCTGAGCAGCACTGAAATGGCGAGAGATTCTCCGAACTGAATTCCGCCAATCCACTGTGCAATCTGCAATGGTCAATAGCGACCCATGTCACTAACACTTACAGCCCACAGGCCGGCCTCTGTGACTGAGCGGCTCTAGGTGCTTCAGTCCGGAACAGCACCGTTGCAACGGTCGCAGGTTCGAATCCTGCCTCGGGCGTGGATGTGTGTGATGTCCTTAGGTTAGTTAGGTTTAAGTAGTTCTAAGTCTAGAGGACTGATGACTTCAGCTGTTAAGTCCGATGGTGCTTTGAGCCATTTGAACCATTTTTAAACCCAGGGGATTTCTGGCTGTAGCCATTGATTCTCATCAAAAAATGGTTCAAATGGCTCTGAACACTATAGGACTTAACATCTGAGGTCGTCAGGCCCTTAGAACTTAGAACTACTTAAACCTAACTAACCTAAGGACGTCACACACATCCATGCCCGAGGATGGATTCGAGCCTGCGACCGTTGCAGTGGCGCTGTTCCGGACTGAAGCACCTAGAACCGCTCGGCCACCGCGGCCAGCTGTTTGTAATCGAGGTACATTTCTGACGCGGTGGTGTGTGAAACATGCAGTACCTATATGGCCTCGTATACGAAGTGTACGAACGATATACCCGAGATCTTAGTCGCTTATATCGTCCACCTTACAACCAGCGCTCTGCTCATGCCAGTGCGTTTAGAAAAGTTGTCATCAAACTGTGGCCTGCGGGCCGCATGCGGTTCGAATCAAGTATTCGTGCGGCCAGCGCTTCTCATTCTAGTTTTACAATGACATGCATCCAGCAACTAACACTTGAATAGAAAAAAGTGAACTAACGCGAAGAGCTTCTTACGAGTGCAGTCTTTCTACTCAGTAACAAAAAAATACTTACGAAACAGTAATATTTGTAAGAGTTGCTATTTTAACTGACGTTGGTGAATTCTGCCAAGAGCTAAGTAAATCGGCCGCTTACCTCAGAGGCAGAGAGGTAACACCCGTATTACACTGCAAACGATCTGAAACGCCCTCCAGACCCGCTGGGCAGAACAGGTAACTAGGAGTGTGGAAAGGGTCAAATACGGTTAGGGTCAGTTTCACCTTCTAATTGTAATTTATTGTAATTTAATAACATATTTACAACAAAAGCGGCACATAGCCGAACCTTTACCAAATGCAACTCTTTCACGGCTGAAGGCCACAATTAAGTTTCAAAATTTTAAAATGTATTACCATAGTCTTTTAAAGGCAGAAGGCCGCCACCAAGACCGCGGCCCGGCTCAAGTGATGCATGGCGGCAATGGTCGGGTGAACCATCTCGACGCAGACGTCACTGCTCCAATCCGACTGCACTAGTACAGCATTGCAACTCCCCGACTGGCAGGTCCGGACTGCGTTCCAGAAGCGTTCCAACCGACTGGCAGCCCCGAAATCGCGACTCGAACTCCGACGAACTGGCTTACGACAGAGAACGAGCGGGAAGTAATAGCAGTCGAGCAAAGATACTACGAGAGGGGATATATCGATACGCGCTGCTAGCGCCGGTCACGGTCAGGCAAAGCAGCAACTCAGTGACAGTAGCAATTTAAATTAACGTTGTGAGGTGGAAATACGTTAAGCACAGGGTGTAAAACACATGATGGCGAGAAAACGAACCACGCACGGCTCACGATCTTTAACACAGATTTTGACTAAGTTCTTTGAACAAACTGCTTCATTTCAGCTATTACACTACCGTAAAATTTCTCGTCATGTTTGCTCGGGAAAGAATGCCAAATAGTTACTCGTATATAATGAAACAGCATTCACTGCAATTTTTGTGGCTTTAAGAGAAAGATAAATGGGAACAACTATGGGTGAAACAGTGAATAGGGAGAAGAGAGGGACGAAGCGTTCTATAGAATTTACTTCGAGAACTGCATTACCGGGACACAACTACGAAAACTATTTGCGACTGGGCGAACAAACATTTCAATGTGTTGTTATGAAAGCAGCCATCATATTTGCGAACAAGATACTCATTTAAGAAACGCAATTTCTTAATTTAATTCATCATAATCGATATTTATGGAAATCCTTAAACTATGTCATTCAGGGTTTAAATAATGGAACACTGCAGTTGCTTCGTATTTTCTCATGATTAACATGACACGTTTCGAGAATTTCCGAGTATGTTTCCAATTGCCGTGTCATTTCACTCCCGCACTCTGGAGGAACTGTTAACCGCGCCACAGCAGATATGCGTCTGAGGAAACCCAGAACATTTTCCTCACAGTGCACGCCTCTTCTTAGCGTCACGCGTAACTTACTTTTTGAAGTCCCCTCGTAATTTTAACAAATCTCATACAAATTATAGTCTCTCAGTTAAATACACTGCAGATAGTATACTGGTGAATGGTATTCAAGTGCTGTAGATTTCATTACACTTCATTAGGATAGTGGTTTATTCCGAACAGACAGTTGGACGGTTCCTACAACGCACTATTTCCTCAGCGGTTCTAGTCGTCATTTTCAGGTTTCTAAACTGGGAGAAAGAAGAATTTTGGGTTATGGAACGTACTTGAACAACTAATGGTTGATGACATTGCATTAGTTGTCTCTACCGCAAATTAACTTAAACATTCAGGGGGACACCTTAATCAAACAATTTCTAAATTGCACCAAAATTTAATTAGACAAAGTCTGAAATAATGCAAAGTGGCAAGCCAAATGAAAACTGTATATGTTTTTTAACTTACGTATTGTCCACACACGAAATGAGGAAATATCATCTTTTTTAACTTAGGTACTGTGCACACACGGAAAGAGGGAATATCATCACCTGACAATCAATCCTCCCTAGTCTCAATGCAAGTTCGGCAGCGCTATCAGGGTGCTCGAATTCCAGCTGGAAATAGTTCGCTAGTGTGTCCACACAAGTAATCTGACCTCGCGTGACGTACATCATAAGAAATGAATTCGTCGCCCCTAGATACTTTTTCTATATATCCAGATACTGCAGCTACATGTACATCTGCATCTATACACCACAACTAAGTTTATGGTGTGTAGTAAAGAGTACTTCGTGTACCAGTGTCGCTGCTCCCTTTTCCTGTTCCAGTTGCGTGTGGTTTGCGGGAAGAACGATTGATGGTAAGCCGCCGCGTGGGCTTGTGGCTCTCTAATTTAGTCGCCATAGTGTTTTCGCGAGATATACGTAGCAGGAAACTATATTTATTGAGTCTTCTAGGAACGTACGCTCACGGAACTTTGACAGTACACCGTACTGTGATGCAGAAAGCCTCTCCTGCAGTGTCCGTCACTGGAGCTGACTGAGCATCTCCGTGACGCTTTCGCGCTCATTAAATGAACCTGTGACGAAACGTGCTGCTCTTCTTTGGATGTCCTCCTGGAACTTTGACAGTAGACCGTACCGTGATGCAGAAAGCCTCTCCTGCAGCGTCTGTCACTGTAGCTGACTGAGCATCTCCGTGACGCCTTCGCGCCCACTAAATGAACCTATGAGGAAACGTGCTGCCCTTCTTTGGATCTTCTCTATTTTCTCTATCAGTCCTATCTGGTACAGATCCCAGACTGACGAACAGTATTCAAGCACTGATCGAAAGAGTGTTTTGTAAGCTGCACTCGAAAATCTCATACAGTTTAGATCTGTGGAAGGCGTAACGGACGCACAGGCCGTATGGAGACTGGAGATGATTTCTCGGCTCGCCAAAGAGGGTCAGTATTGCCTTAGCGCTTCTGGTTTGGGTGGTGAGGATTTGCGCCATTCCTTACTCACTCTCTTCGTTCGTAGTTGAAGTTAGTGGTTCCAGATTTCGTCATCCGCCGACATTCTTATATTCTTCCTATTAATAAATATTAAGAATTAAAGAAGTCCCCTGCTGTGTTTTTGTGTCCATGAGTAAAGGTGAATCTCAGAAGCCACAGCAGGGATTTTGATATGATTTTCACTAACTGATAGACTGAGTTACAAGGAAGATCTGTTTATACAGGATGTCTCTGGAGGAATGGTCAAAATTCAGTGATGGCACAGGAAGTATCAGTCAAAGGAAAAAGTTTGGTAAATATGGGCTGTAAAATGCATACCTTAAACGTTATGAGCACTTCTTTATCTTCGGTAATGCGAAACAAATCTCTTCTATTAAAAGTTCTTTGCTTTTACTACGAACCACAGCAAGGAAAAAAGTTTAGTAAAAGTGGGCTAAAGTTTACTACCGCCTCTCAAAGTATGGAAAGGAAAAAGTTTGCGATAGAAGAGATTTGTGTTGTTGTATCAAAGATGCCGAAGTGTTCAGAGATCTTAAGATATTCTTTTTTTAGCACATTTTTTTTTTTTTTTTTTTTTTTTTTTTTGCTTCGGATGATTGTTCCTGTCATAGCTCTGAATACTGACTACTACTGTGCCAGGCAAGTGGACCGGCCACAGATCCTTAGCACTACCAATGCGGATTTAGGGTGGATCGTTGTATATATTGGGTGTTAGGGCTATAAGCGCATATATTTTTGTTGATGACTGAGCACAGTGCACTGAACAATATTACATCAGTATCTACTTCATTTTCAGACTAATAATAGTAGTTATTATGAGTAGTATGTTTTTAGATTGGTTACTATCTCCTAGCATGAGTGGCATAAGCAAGTCATTAATGGTTATATTCACTTGGGCAGCAGATCAGGTTCTTAAGTGTCGACGTATGAACGTAAAACGGATGGTCTATACTCTCAGCGTGTGAACTATTCAACGGAACATCATCGATATGGGCATTCGGAGCCGAAGGCCCACTCGTCTACCGTTGATAACTGCGCGACACATAGCCCTCGCCTGGGCCCGTCAACACCGACATTGGATTGTTGATGACTCGAAACACGTTGCCTGGCCGGACGAGTCTGTATTCAAACTGTGTCGAGAGGATGGACGTGTACGGGTATGGAGACAACGTCATGAATCCATGGACCCTGCATGTCATCAGTGGACTGTTCAAACTGGTGGAGTCTCTGTAATGGTGTGGGACGTGTGCAGTGGGAGTGATATGAGACCCCTGATACGTCTAGATACGACTCTGACAGGTGACTCGTACATAAGCATCCTGTCTGATCACCTGCATCCATTCACGTCCATTGTGCATTCCGATGTTCTTGAGAAATTCCAACAGGACAATACAACACCTCACATCTTCAGAATTGCTACAGAGCACTCTTCGGAGTTTAAACACTACCGCTGGCCACAAAACTCCCCAGATATGAACATTATTGAGAATATCTGCGATGCCTTCCAACGTGCTGTTCAGAAGAGACCTCCACCCTCTCGTACTCTTACAAATTTATAGAGATCCCTGTAGGATTCATGGTGTCAATGCCCTCCAGCACTACTTCAGACATTAGTCGAATCCATGCCACGTCGTGATGCAGCACTTCTGCATGCTCGCCGAGGCCCTACATGGTATTAGGCAGATGTACCAGTTTCTTTGCTCTTCTCTCTCTCTCTCTCTCTCTCTGTCTCTCTCTCTCTCTCTCTCTCTCTCTCTCTCTCTGTCTCTCTCTCTCTGTCTCTCTCTCTCTCTCTCTCTCTCTCTGTGTGTGTGTGTGTGTGTGTGTAAACATACATACATAACCATACATATATATGAGGTCCGTGAGAAAAGTTGTGAGAGTGACAACATTGTGAGCGATCTAGGAAAGCTGTGCCGTTCTACTAGTGTAGACTGATGTGTTCATTCCTTCCAGATAGTCAGTTCGACTTTCAGCTCTGTACAACTATTACTTGATTCTTGAGGGCGCCATCAGTGAAGCCGTGTTTTTTTTTTTGTGTGTTACGAAAATGGAACAGCGGAATTTAGTGCAAAATTATGCCAGCCAATTTTCTGTTAAACATGGGAAATCCGCGAGTGTGACTTCTGAAATTTGGAAAAGGCCTCTGAGAAACATTCCTTATCGAGAGCACAAATGTTTGGCTGGCACAAATCATTTCTGGAAGGCCGAGAACACATTGAAGATGAACCTCACTCAGATAGACCTTCAACTTCAAAAACCGACGGAAACGTCGAACACGTGCGTGTTCTTGCGAGATCACACCGGCATTTAACAATAAAGATACTAGATGGCCTGTTAAACTTAAACCCTTCCACTGTACATAAAATTTTGTTTTGCACTTGCGAACCGTTTCGAAAAACCGCACATTTGAGCAGAAGGTAAAATGAATAAACGCGTGCGTTGATCTTCTTGAGAGGACTTCCAGTAACCACTAATGGTTCAGTCGTGTGATCAAGGTGATGAATCCTGTATATATGAATACGATCCTGAGACAAGGCGACAAAGTGAAGAGTGACACATCTCCTCGACCGAAAAAAAGCTTGAATGAGCAGATAAAAAAATCAAAACAATACTGATTTTCTTTTCTGACTGCAGTAGGGGTAACGATCATAAGGAATTTGTTCCTCTAGGACAAACCGTCTACCAAGAGGTTTATGAAGATGCCCTTGAAAGGCTCAGGAAAAGGGTGAATTGAGTGAGATCTGACATTACAGAGAAGTGGAAGCTGCATCATTACAACGCCCCATGGCTCACGGCCACTTTAATCACGGAATTTTTGACCTCAAATCAAAAGGCATCGTTCCTGTGTTCCAGAGCCGCCCTATTCAGCTGATCTGAGGCTTTGTGAATTTTTTCTTCTCTCGAAATTGAAAAATGTGTTAACCATCTCTGTAGAATATTCAGTAGAATGTGACCAACATGTTAATGTCGCTACCAGTTGAAGCCTTTCAGCGCTGCTACCAAGACTGGGATCAAGGACTCCACTGGTGTATTGCTGCCGAAGGGATCTACTTTGAAGGGGACAATATTGTTGGTTGAAGAAAATTAAGACTTCAGTAGATAAAAAATTCAGTTCATTGTTTTTCTTATTGACCTCTTATACTTACACAAATGGGTGTCTGTATGTGTACATACGTGGCAACAATAGAAGTGTAGGTGTTGTTCAAAACTCGCAACTGATGACACACTGTTGCACATTTTAATAAGGGAATGAGTTGACAAGTTGGAAGCAGCCGCCATTTTCAGACTCTCCACACTCGTGGAACTGTAATGGCAAGGTGAGAAACCAGGATAGCATTGACGTAACAGTGACACCTTGCTTTATACTGTGTGCAACCCTCAACATCGGAGTAGTACTCGCTCACTGTCTGGTCTCTACTGCATTCAGTAGTGATTAGAACAAGAAGCCAGGTGGCTCTTGTTTCTTGATGGTAGGAAGCCCATGTGTAGTAGGACAGAAACATAGTGGAACGGTTTTTGACAGTTAAAAGTTGGTGTCAGGTGTAACTCATGCATTATGTATTAGGGGACAGCTCGTATATAACTATGTCTAATGGTAAATAAATCTGTTCAAAGAGTTCATATCGTTTTCCTTCTTTGGCAGGTCACCATCCCTGCCAAATATCTTTCTCTGTTGCCAGCTTCGGCCCTAAGCATCCAAGGAGGTTGTACTCCATCTCGACTCCATTATAAAGGTTAATTAGGAGACGCATAAACGTACATGTGTCGTAAACGTTCTTATTGCGCCATGCAGGTCGCACCAAATCTATATTGGTAGCGATGACAATAAGAATAAAAGGGTTCATTCCTGACGCAAGCTGCTAGTGAGACGGCCGTATTTACGCTGTTGCTCTATTGATGTAGACCCATCTGTACATTGGTTCAACCTACTGAACTTTGTAAGTATACTTTCGCTAGGTAACGGGATTTCGTCTTCAAGCATCTGTCAGTTTAGGTTCTTTACCATTTCCGTGATATTTATGTGTTAAACAAATGCGTCACAAATCTTGTTGCTCTTCTTTGTATGTGCTCAACATCCCATGTTAAACTTACCTTATGTAGACAGTTGGATACCACAGGATCGAGCGATATTCTCAGCTGGGACTCACACATGCCTTGCAAGCAGTCTCTTTTGCATTTTGCCCGTATCCTGGCATGAGTTTAAAAATTTCCCACACTATTTTTCATTTTAATCAGTAAAGGATAAAGATTAGCTGTGAGAGGTAATGGGCGAGTTGTGGCGCCCTGAAAATATTCAGAGTTGGCAGCCACCACTTGGGCCGCTCGGCACGCTGTGGCTCGTTAGCAACCATGTGATGCTACACAACGGCCAGGCCACGTGGCTGGAAATTCCATGGTGACGCTGTGTCGATGAAGGAGACATGCCGGGCGTGCCAGAGATGGCGGACTTTGTGAAACCATAATGGCAGGTATTTCACAGTTCATGTAGAAATTAATAATAGCCAGAGTAATCATGATACCTCAAAAAGAAACATGTACATTACCATTATTTGCAGGACGATACTGATGGTGTAATCAGATTTTCAATATCTTTATTAATTTAAAGTTTAGTATCTGACTGTAAATTGTACAAGTAACACTCAGCAACGAATTTCCAAAATCTAAATGGTTAGTCCGATTTTGTCGATCGACGTGTCTTTAGAAAGATATTAGTGTAAACCTAAATTGATATGAATTACAGGCATGTAACTTGAATAGTACATGATTTATTGGAGGTCAATGTGTCCGATTAATACTGATTGCGTCAGGCCATAAGTACTCCACAGTTACATGAAGAAACGGTAAATATATTTATTTGTCCATGTCTTTGTTCATATCCGATATATAGTATTCATGAATAAATTGGTCAAATATTTGCTATGTTTAAAAAGCACAGAGACATTAGGCTATGGGCCTACTTTGTATCTATTCCTATGATATATGTTTATTTAATTTGTTTATGTATTTAATAATGAGTGTTAGAGCGTGTTTATGTCCAGCCATAGAAATATTTATTTAATTTCAAGTTATTTAAATGTAAATCCAGTATTTCGAATGTGTTTCATTATGTATGTGAGTAGCATGGAGACAGGGCGGGAGCGCTCTAGCCAATCACAGCGATCGTTCCAAAAAGAACACGTGGAGAGACTGCATGGGAGTGGGGGAGGAGGATCGTTTCGAGAGAGGACAGGGCTGTTCTGAAGGGTGTGGAGTGAGGGACGGTACGAGAGAGGACACGGTGGAGTGCTGGACAGTGTGGCGCGACGGACGCATGGTCGCGGGAGAGACTTGGAGAGTGTGGAGCAGTTTGCGTGTTCGCGGGAGATAGAAATACTTCGGAGTGCCGACTTGTGAACTTGTGAGATTTCCGTGGTTTCTACAGTGAAGATGTAGTATGCGTTTAGAAGTGAATATCTCGCGAGCTATGTTGTCGTTCATAACTAATTATGTGCAGTAGGAATCTATTGTTTCCTTGTTATTCAACTTATATTTTATTTAATTGCTGGACCATCGACACCAACAAGCGTTTTTCAGAAATATATTGCATTCTCAAAAGCGCTTCTACTATCGTACTGATCATTTAATGTCATTAAGATAGTACCTGCAGATTTTTTTAACTGCAATCTTTCATTTGTAAATTACTATGTTGCATTAAAAATTCGCAATTGCCGAGTGATAAGAACCTTTGACCATTCGATTCATGTGTATATTCAAGTTGTATACTGTAGACTCAGCAGTATTTGGCTTGTAATGCAGCAACTACGTATCCCAGCTCCTAGACAACGAAACCAGGCAAAACTTTAAATATTTCAACTCTGATTCTGTGGGTACGTAGCTGAGGGCCAATCACCACTCATTTTTCTATGAATTGAAAGCCCACAGCTGTAAAACAAAGTAACATCATTGAAACTAAGAAGATATCAGATGTTTTCAAAGTAGCAGCTCTCTTGCTAATCTACTCGATTTAATTCAGATGACACAAGCCTTAACAGCATTAAACTGTGTTGTGATAGCTTATTGTAAGAGATGTCGAACGAGTCAAAGTATGCATTACTATAAGGCGAACACATCGCAGAAACTTAATACTCTGTAAAGTTTCTGCGATGTGTTCGCCTTATAGTAATGCATACTTTAACTCGTTCGACATCTCTGGAATCCATCCTTGGTGGTTTCTACGGAACACGATGAATGAATGAAGGAAGGAACGCTGTCGTGAATATTGAACCTACCTGCATTATGATCAAGTAGGATTGTATGACTGGTTACGATCACTATAAGTAAACAACTATGAGTTCAAGGATGTAAGCAGTATTTATTGTTGTCCCAGGTGATACACTTCCACTAAGTTTCCTGAAGTAATAGCCAACATTTTGTAGTTTCCGCAAAGGTAATTTCGATAGAGAGATGACAACGAGAGATGTATGTACTTTTTATCATTAAGCAGTATCCTTGCTTAGAGAAATGTTTGTACTAACAATGTAAAAAACTGTAAACAGAAAGGAAACAGAGGGTTATTTTTAATTAGGAAATGTCGCCGTTGTTCCACAGAGTCAATCAATGGAATGCTCAGCGGGAAAGTAACTTTAATTCCAAGGAGACAACTGCTGTAGTTATATAGAATCACTCTCGTGCGATCCACGCCAGCAGCAGGTTGCCGTTGTGCTCAATCCAGTGACGCTCTCGCACGCTCCGTGTGGTACAGGAAATTAAACAGCGTGTACGAAGTGTTCAGCACCTAGAAAATAAAATCATGCCATGAAGTATTCATATTGTTCGACCACACAGCTGCTCAGTATACCTGGAATAACAGCAGAATTCTTTCAAGTTAGAGGCTTATCTGCTGCGGGCACAAAGCTCTTGTCATAATCTTAAATAAAGTGTCGCGGATTAACTCTGCAGTTTCGCTTGCTCCAAAAAGTGCGCGCTTACGGTCTATCCGATGACATATGCGGTTGGATAGAAAGTTTTGTGACAGACAGGGAGCAGTATGTCGTCCTGAAAGGGGTGACTTCAACAGAAGCAAGCGTAACTTCAGGCGTGCCCCAGGGCAGCGTAATAGGTCCGCTACTTTGTACGATTTACATAAACGATCTGGTTGATGGTACTGACAGTGGCATTAGACCGTTTGCCGATGATACTGTAGTCTACAGGAAAATAGTATCACACGAAAGTTGTGAACAAATCAATGAGGATTTGCAGAAAATTAATGCGTGGTGTAATGACTGGCAGTTATCTCTCAATATCAGTAAGTGTAACCTACTGCGTATAACAAGGCGAAAATCCCCATTAATGTACGAGCACAAAATAAATGCCCAGTCTGTGGTAGCGGTAACATCCATCAAGTATCTGGGTGTGACTATTCGAAATGATCTCAAATGGAATGATCAGATTACACAAGTAACGGGTAAGGCAAACTCTAGATTGCACTTTATTGGTAGAAACCTGAAGCGATGCAGTCCTTCAACAAAGGAAATAGCTTACAACACGTTAGTTCGTCCAGTCTTAGAGTATTGTTCGTCTGTGTGGGACCCTTACCGGTTAGGTCTGATTCAAGAGATTAAGAAGGTCCAAAGATTCGTGACTGGTACATTTAGCCACCGCGAGAGCGTTACAAACCTCATAGAAAGTTTGAAGTGCGACACACTTGCAGATAGACGACGTGCTAAACGGAAGGGGCTGCTCACTAAATTCCGAAATCCGATCTTCATCGAGGATGTAGAGCATATATTATTGCCTCCAACTTTCAAATCGCGCAATGATCACCATTCAAAGAGAAGGGAAATTAGAGCTCGTATTGAGGCGTTCAGTGGAACAGAGGGGGGGAAATATGACTTTGGCGCGAATTCTGCCCTCCGCCACACACCACTTGGTGGTTAGCGGAGTATATATGCAGATGTAAATGTAGAACTGCTCTGAAGAACAAATAAGGAACTTTTTTGCCTTAGAAAGAAAAATATGTGATTCTGATAGCAATTTTTCTCCTGGATTCATGTATCAGTTTTTCCCCATTACTCAAGGTTTTCGAGAGACAGGCGGTTATAATTTGGTACTGTTTAATTTTTTTTACAATCTTAACTATACAATATTTATACATTTTGACCCATCTAGAAAGTAATAAACTACGATTTTACGCTATATTTCACCTATGGAACACCCCTCCTAATGGTATTAACAATAATAACCCAGAATATAAGGCTTCAATTTGGCTTGATACCTCATTTCCATAGCTGAAATCTCCTGATAATAGTGTTCCCTCGCTCATCGTTCACTGCGCCCAGATTTTTCGGGAAGAATTGTAGTTGCGCCTGGAGCAGTAAGGTAATATTACAACTCAAATTTTTATAAAATGTTATAAGGTTATTGACAATATCAAGACAGTTTTCCGCCTTTTTATTTCCCATTAAAATATGAGTAATTTTTTGAATGCTTCCTAAGCTGTTTTCTCCGGTGGATTCAATAGTTCCTCAGATTTTTCTTCCTCAATCAGTGATCGTATTTGTGGAGCCTCAAATATTCCTTCTTTAATTTTTGCTTCACAAATTTTAGGAAACATCTGTTTTAAGTACATGAAACCAAGGTATTGTTCAAGGCTTTGGCTAAGTTCATCATTACTACTAATTTGATGTGTAACCGAGTTAGGCAACTGTTTTTAGGATTACACAATGCATCATACTTCAGATTTTTCTGTCCGGAAGTGAATGATTCGCACGTTGACCATTCGCCTATAACGTAATGGTTTTTTCTGTCCCTATTATCCCACTGACACAAAAAACAACAGAACTTTCTGTAACCAAGATGCAGACCAAAAAGAATTGTAGTTACTTTCAAAGCACCTCACATATTCCGTTCATACACTACATACTCAAGCTTTTCCGATATAAATTTAAAGTTATCTTATTTTTCCTTCGTATTAGCAGAGTGAGCCACAGGCATGATGGGAATTCGTTATCGCTCAGCAGAAGCTGCATTGACTTTAAAGGAGTCAATGAACAAGAGCCATTTTGTTCGATTATGCTCAATACGTAATGTGTCCATAAGAGAAGAAATGCCAATACAAAACAGTAAGGCAATATCTTCAGAAAAACAGTCTTTAAATTGAGAATGGCTGTTACGATAAGACATACATTTGTGTTCTTTTGAAGAATATTTCGTTTTTTTAGCCGGGAACCAAGCATTTCAAACTCTTTTCGGATAACTTTAAATCTCGTATGAGGTGGTTTACATATTCTTAAGTCGATAAACAAGGCTCAAGCGAACAGATTTGTTCATAAGCTGCGTCACCAAACTCTGTTTATTTTTATTTCCTGCTTCCATCAGAATCTGAATTCTCTTCAATCAAATGTCACGTGTTCTGTTGGCTTTGGTATGGGCGGTTCTTCGCAGTGTGGAACTGGTCTCACTGCATATTGCAGTTTGGGGTACACCACTGTATGTTTTGATTTTGGCGTTGTCACTTTAACGTTTATGAAGCATAAACAACAGTCAGAGGAGTGATATTCCGACTCCTTCCAAATAATAACGGCGTGGGCCGTTCTGCCATGCAGTGAGAAGCCAGGGACACGATAAGCAGCAGATATGTGGGGCCCAAGCTCTTGTTTGGTCCTCCACTTTACACTCAAAATCACATCACCTCAAAATAAAGTTCATAGCATGTTTTCACTAATGGAGCAGGGTTTCTCCTTTGGGACTTGAGTATCGCTTCACCACACATATAACAAAAATTTTTAGAATAATTTAAACAGACTCTATTCATTTTGTAAATAACGACTAATTAAAAGAAAGAAATTCGTCAATACGTCATAACACATTGCAATCAGCGGTTATGGTCTTAGAAAGGTTGCGCGACCACTGATGTCCTATGAGGCGACTAAAGTCAAGGGGTAGAGATATGGATATATACAGATGGAAGTAATATTGAGTACAGAAGGTATAAAAGTATAAAAGGGTTATACATTGGCAGAGCTGTCATTTGCACTCATGTGAAAAAGTTTCCTAGGTGAGCCGGCAGGAGTGGTTCAAATGGCTCTGAGCACTATGGGACTTAACGTCTCAGGTCATCAGTCACCTAGAACTTGGAACTACTTAAACCTAACTAGCCTAAGGACATCACAAACATCCATGCCCGAGGCAGGATTCGAACCTGCGACCGTAGCGGTCGCGCGGTTCCAGACTGAGGCCCCTAGAACCGCTCGGCCACCATGGGCCGGCCGGCCAGAGTGGCCGAGCGGTTCTAGGCGCTACAGTCTGGAACCGCGCGACCGCTACGGTCGCAGGTTCGAATCCTGCCTCGGGCATGGATGTTTGTGATGTCCTTAGGTTAGTTAGGTTTAAGTAGTTCTAAGTTCCAGGTGACTGATGACCTCAGAAGTTAAGTCCCATATTGCTCTGAGCCATTTGAACCATTTTCCTAGGTGATTATGGCCACACGACGGGAACCAGCAGACTTTGGGTGCAGATTGGTAGTTGGAGCTACAGGCAGAGGACATTCCGTTACGGAAATCATGAAGAAATTCAACATTCTGAGAGCCACAATATCAAGAGTGTTCCGAGAATACCACATTTCAGGCATTACCTCACACCACGAACAAGGCAGTGATCGACGTCCTTCACTTAGCGATCGAGAGGAGCAGCGTTTACCTACAGTCGTCAGTGCTAACAGACAAGCAACACCGCTTGAAATATCCGCAGATATCAATCTGAGATGTACGACGAACGTATCCGTTAGGACAGTGCGGCGAAATTAGGCGTTAATGGGCTATGGGAGCAGACGACCGACGGGACTGTCGTTGCTATCAGCACTAAATATCCTGCAGCGCTGCTCCTGAACTCGTGACCATATTGGTTGGACCCTAGAATCTAGATAATTGGAAAACCGTGGCCTGGTCAGATGAGTCCCGACTTCAGTTGGTAAGAATTGATAATGTGGCGCAGACCCCATGAAGCTATGGGCCCTGGTTGTCAACAAGCTGGCAACCTGGCGGTGGCTCTATAATGGTGTGGACTGGAAGCGATTATTAACTGGAAATGGTTATCTTCGGATGTGTGGAGACCATTTGTAGCTATTCATGTACTTCATTTCCCAGACAACGATGGAATTTTTATGGATGACAATGCGTCGTGTCACCAGGCCACAATTCTCCGCGACTGGTTTGAAGAACATTCTGGACAGTTTGAGCGAATCGTGTGGCCACCCAGGTCGCCCGACGTGAACCCCACTTGAATGTTTATGTGACATAACCGAAAGAGCCGTTTGTGCACAAACTCCTGCACCGGCAACACTTTCGCAGTTATGCACAGCTATGAAGCAGCATGGCTCAGTATGTGTGCAGGGTACTTCCAACGATTTGCTCAGTCCATGCCACTTCGAGCTCCTACACTATGCCGGGAAAAAGAAGATATGACACGATATTAGGAGATATCGCGAGACTTTTGCCGCCTCAGTGTGAAGCAACAAGGTTGCTCTTTACGCCCGATGAGCTTAGGTTTCGCGAGCACCCGGCAGAAAAACCTCCCCTTTAAGGAAAGCTAATAAAAACAAAACCAAATAAGGTAGAACAATTTTATTTATACTAAATAAAAGTACATATTATGCCATTTTAGAAAATACTCTTATGGTCTTACTTTTTAAATAAAACATCCCTTAAATGGCTTCCTGCACTGTCGACACACTGTTTGAGTCTTTCCCTGAAGTTATTCATTACTCTTTGAGTCATTTCAGGTGGAATAGCTTCAACCTCTTGTGTAATTGCTTCTTTCAGGGCTCGTAAAGATTGTGGACGTTGTTCATAAACTTTTGCTTTTAAATAGCCCCAAAGAAAGAAATCACAGGGCGTTAAGTCCGGCGATCGTGGGGGCCAGCCAATGTCTCCACGCAACGAGATCACATGTCCAGGAAACATTTCCTTCACCAATGCCAGTGACTGCCGCGCTGTGTGGGCAGTAGCACCATCTTGCTGGAACCACACGTTCTCTAATTCACCAAAAAGCTCCCTTAGTTGCGGTTGGAGAAAGTCGCGGAGCATGGCACAATAGCGTTCACTGTTGACGGTTAAATTCCTGTCATTTTCTTCGAAAAAGTAAGGACCGATCACTCCGGAATTGTAAACAGCACACCATACTGTTACTTTAGGGCTATGAAGTGGTCGTTGATGAAGTTCTTGGGGATTGTGTTCACACCAGTACCTGCAATTTTGGCTGTTCACTGTTCCGGCAAGGTGAAAGTGTGCTCCATCAGAAAAAATCACAATATCGTTGGGACGAATGTTCCGAAGAAGGTCTTGGCACAAACTTACACGGACACCACAGTCTCGTTCACTCAGTTCCTGCGTAGTTACAATTTTGTAAGGATGCATTTTAAGATCTCGATGCAAGATTCTTCTCACACTTCGATCAGATATCCGTAATGCTGCCGCATGCTTTTTAGCGGATCGTCGAGGAGATTGTTGAACTGAAGCTCTAACTGCATCAACATTTCCCGGGCCTGTTGCAGTCCGTGGTCGTCCAGGTGGTTTCCTTTTTAATGCGGAACCTGTCTCACGAAAGTTAGCAACCCAAGAATAAATTGTTTTCATATCGGTAACAGGGTCCCGTCGTCCGAGCGCAAAGCGAACGCGAAAAGCACGTTGAGTATTAATAGGCGATTCGCCATTTTGAATAAAATCTTCCACTACGAAGGCACGATGTTCACCAGACCACGCCGTGGCGTACACTGAAAACGGCACGTAGGCAGCTACTTAACGACGCGCCCCCCACTACTCTGCTCCTTCTGCTGTCCGCTGCACGTTACTTTGTAATCGGGGAGTTTTTTATGCCGGACCCTGTATAACAGCGACAGCGCGCACGCCTACTGACCTGGATGACCATCTCCTTGGACAGCGGGTAGAGCAGGCCGACCTTGAGGCTGGCGGCTCTGCAAGAACGCAGGCAGAAGACGAGCAGCAGCTGCTTGCAGCGCCCGTCGCCGTCCGGCCAGCCACAGCTGAAGGCCGAGTGCACCAGGCGCTCGCTCTGTACAGCAACCCAAACGGGTGAACTTTAGAGGTTGGACAAAACGGTATGAACTCTCACCTGTTCTGCTGTAGGGACGCATCTGTCATGCTCAGCAGGCTGAACGCCTCTACATCTACACCCATACTAGGCAAGCCACCTGACGGTTTGTGGCGAAGGGTACTTTGAGTACCTCTATCGGTTCTCCCTTCTATTCCAGTCTCGTATTGTTCGTGGAAAGAAAGATTGTCGGTATGCCTCTGTGTGGGCTCTAATCTCTCTGATTTTATCTCTTCGCGAGATATACATAGGAGGGAGCAATATACTGCTTGACTCCTCGGTGAAGGTATGTTCTCGAAACTTCAACAAATGCCCGTACCTAGCTACTGAGCGTCTCTCTTGCAGAGTCTTGCACTGGAGTTTATCTATCATCTCCGTAACGCTTTCGAGATTACTAAATGATCCTGTAACGAAGCGCGCTGCTCTCCGTTGGATCTTCTCTATCTCTTCTATCAACCCTATCTGGTACGGATCCCACACCGGTGAGCAGTATTCAAGCAGTGGACGAACAATTGTACTGTAACCTACTTCCTTTGTTTTCGGATTGCATTTTCTTAGGATTCTTCCAATGAATCTCAGTCTGGCATCTGCCTTACCGACGATCAACTTTATATGATCATTCCATTTTAAATGACTCCTAATGCGTACTCCCAGATAATTTATAGAATTAACTGCTACCAGTTGCTGACCTGCTATATTGTAGCTAAATGATAAGGGATCTTTCTTTCTATGTATTCGCAGCACATTACACTTGTCTACATTGAGATTCAATTGCCATTCCCTGCACCATGCGTCAATTCGTTGCAGATCCTCCTGCATTTCGGTACAATTTTCCATGGTTCCAACCTCTCGATATACTAAAGCATCATCCGCAAAAAGCCTCAGTGAACTTCCTATGTTATCCACAAGGTCATTTATGGATCTTGTGAATAGCAACGGTCCTACGACACTCCCCTGCGGCACACCTGAAATCACTCTTACTTTGGAAGACTTTTCTCCATTGAGAATGACATGCTGTGTTCTGTTATCTAGGAAGCCTTCAATCCAATCACACAATTGGTCTGATAGTCCATCTGGGCACAGATGCTTTACCATCGGCCAATAGTATTTTACATCACAGAAAATTTGTTGTTTCATTTGGAAGAGTCTTTGTATGTTTCTGATGGAGTGTAATTCTGGACATTCTGTCTGTCTTTTTTTGAGTAGGGGATGGGAGCTGGCGTCCTCAGCTGACTGGTTTTATACCACTCGCTAGGACTTTCTCTGGCTTGCCAACCGCTTCATCTCAGAGTAACACTTACGTCGAGTCTCCTCAATTATTTGTTGGAAAACTCTTCCATTTGGTGTGCGAGACGTATGAAACAGATGAAATACCCCCCGACGTCAAGAAGTAATAAAACCTTTTCCAAAGAAAGCAGTTGCGACAGTTGTGACATTACCAAACTATCAGTTTAATAAGTCATGGTTGCAAAATAATAACATGAATTCTTTACAGAATAACAGAAAAACTGGTAGAAACCGACCTCGGGGAAGATCAGTTTGGATTTAGGAGAAATGGAGGAACACGCGAGGCAATACTAACACTACTACTTACCTTAGAATATAGGTTACGTTAAGGTAAAACTACTTTTATAGCATTTGTATACTTGGAGAGAGTTTTTGACAACGTTGACTGGAATACTCGTTTTGAAATTTTTATGGTAGCAGGGAGCGGCTACGCACAACTTGTATAGAAACCAGATAGCTGTTCTAAGATTGGAATGATATAAAATGTAAGCAGTAGTTGAGAAGAAAATGAGACAGGATTTTAACCTGTCCCCAATGATATTCAATCTGTGCACTGAACAGGAAGTAAAGGAAACCAAAGAAAAATTTGAGTAGAAATGAAAGTTTAGGAAGAAGAAATCGGAACTTTCAGATTTGCCGACAACATCATAATTCTGTCAGAGATAGCAAAGCATTTGAAAGAGCAGATAAGTGGGGCCGGCCGCAGTGGCCGAGCGGTTCTAGCCGCTTCAGTCCGGAACTGCGCGAATGCTACGGTCACAGGTTCGAATCCTGCCTCGGGCATGGATGTGCGTGATGTCCTTAGGTTAGTTAGGTTTAAGTAGTTCTAAGTTCTAGGGGACTGATGAAAGTCCCATAGTGCTCAGATCCATTTGAACCAGATAAGTGGAATGGGCAGCGTCTTGAAAGGCTGATGTAAGTTGAACGTCAGAAAAAGAAAAACAAGGATAATGGAATATAATGGAGTTAAATCAGGTGACGGTGAGTGAATTAGATTAGGAAACAAGACAGTGAAAGTCGCAGATGAGCTGTGCTCTTGGGACAGCAAAATAACTAATGAGGCCGAAGCAGATAGGATATAAAATGTAGACTGGCAATGGCAGCGTTTCCGAGAGATTTGTTAACATCGAATGTAGACCTAAGTGTTAGGAAGTCCTTTTTTTTTAACGTATTTGTCTGTAGTGTAGCCATGTACGGATGTGAAACGTGGTCGATAAACAGCTTAGACAAGAAGGGGATAGAATCTTTTGAAATGTTATGCTACAGAAGAATACTGAACATGGGCAGAATACGTAACTAATGAGAAAATGAAAAGAATTTGGGAGAAAAGAAATTCGTGGCTCTACCTGCCTAGAAGAAGGGTTCGATTGATAGGGCACATTCTGAGAGATCAAGGGATCATAAACTTAGTATTGGAGGTAAGTATGGGGGCAAAATTCCTAGAGGGAGGCCAAGAGATGAACACATTAAGCAGATTGAGAAGGATGTAGATTACAGTACTTATTTGGAGATGAAGAGGCTTGCACAGTATAGAGCAGCACGGAGAGCTGCATCAAACCAGTCTTCAGACTGAAGACCACAACAACGACATACCAGCCTCTGTCCTCCTCTACAGTTTCTACCAGCTGCAACTCCCTCTAGTGCCATGGAAATTATTCTCTGATGTTTTAGCACACGTCCTATCATGCTATGTTGTCAGTGTTTTCTACGTATCCCTTTCTTCGTTGGTTATGCAGAGAATCTCCTGATTTCTTTTTTTATCAGATCATCTAATCATCAACGTCCTTCTACCGCACCACATTCGATTCTGTTCTTTCCGATTTCCCCAAAGTACGTATGCAAATTTTCAGAAATTTCTTTCTCAATTAAGGCCATGTTTGATTTTTTTAGCAGGAAATTCCCTTTTTTTCCTGCGCTAGTCTGCTTCTTATATTCTCCTTGCTCCGTCCGTTATGCGCATTTATGCTTCCAGCATAACAGAATTCTTTCATTTCGTCAACTTCGTGGTCCCCAAGCTAAATGTTAAATTTCTCCCCAGTCTCATTTTTGGTTTTGGTTTAGCCCCTGCTTACCTGACATTCGTTCCATTTAGCAAGTTCTGTAACCTTGCTTACTGTTGCTCAGTGTAACAATGTAACCAGCAGGTCATATCATTGCTATTCTGTCAACCTGAATTTTACTTCGACTTCTGAATCTTTCTTTTATTTCCATCACTGTATCTTCGATGCTTTAGTGGATCCCGATCCTGAGATATTGCTCTTAATCTAAGTTAAACTAACTTACGCTAAGGACAACACACACCACACACCCATGCCCGAGGGAGGACTCGAACCTCCGACGGGGAAGGGGGGGGAGGGGGGGAGGGAGCCGCATGGACCGTGACAGGACGCCTGAGACAGCGCGGCTACCACGCGCGGCTAGCTCAATGTAGAGGGGCAATATTATCCACCAAAAGGAATTCTTATTCTTTCATCCTACAACTAACAGAAAACGTCGCTTCGGTATGGCCGCCAAGCAGGATCATTGCAAGTTTTCGTGTCATCTCGAGAAGCTCTCTGAATATTGAGCGGAGCCGGAATGAGCCCTGAAACTGCAGCAGAATATTCACAGTGCACTGGAAAATTTTTAACTGTCGTACTACTGTCTTGCTTGGGGGAATCCTCCTACCCTGTATGGCAACTGACAGCTATTTCATCCAATTTTCTCAATTATTTGTTGGAAAACTCTTCCATTTGGTGTGCAAGACGGTTCGGACCATCCAAAAATTGCACTGAGTTCGCATCTGTCTCTGCGACTACGCAGTCTATCCCACAGTAGGTAATTCACATAAAATTAGTCTTCACGCTGACCTCTACATCACGCAATTACTCTTCAGACTACTGCTGACATCTACACTACGTGATCGAATGTAATGCGAAGTTGGCGGCTAGGTGTCACCGGCAGTGCCAAAAGAAGCAGGAGTGTAGTGTTGTCGGTAGGGAAGCAATAACAGTCGAATGGGTCAGTCAGAAGAGCTAAGAGACTCTGAAGATGGACTAGTCATTGGATGTCAGTCTGAGTAGCAAATCCACCAAGAAAGTTTCACACCTTCTGTAGCTGTCCAAGTCGAATGTTGGTGACGTGATTGCGAAGTGGAAACGCGAAGGAACAACCATGGTTAACTCAAGACCAGGCAGACCTCATATACCGACGGGCAGGGGTCATTGAGCATTGCGGAGCGTGGTTGTAAAAAATCACATGAAATCAGCGGAATGAATCATTCGTGAATTCGGAAGTGCTACCAGTATCCCGCTGGCACAATGACTGTGTGTGGTAAGAGATAAACAATAGGGTGAATGATCGTATAACTCCTCATAAGCCATACGTTACTGCAATCAGTGGTTAGAGACGCTTGAGATTGTGTAAAGAGCGAAGTCACTTAAAGTGGATGACTGGAAACGGGTGATTTGCAGTGATGCTGTAACCTATGGCATGGCGATGGATGAGCTAGAGTCTGGTGAATGCCCGGAGAACGTTACCTGCCATCTGCCACCATTTGTAGTGCAACAGTGAGGTGCAGAGGTATGTGGTTGTTTCTCGTGACTAGGTTATGTTTTTTTCTCAGAGAATTTAAGAAAAGTCCAAATGTGGACAGACATGAACAAATTTTACACCGTTGTGTACTGCGTACAGTAGAGGAACAGTTAGGAGATGATTGTTTCATCATGCGATTCCAACTCGTCTTAAAGGGGCATCTGTGAGGCAATGGTTTGTGGGCAATAAACTTTGCTGAAATGAACTAGCCTGCCCAGAGTCCCGACCTGAACTCAATGGAAGAACTTTGAGATGAGCTACATTGTCGGCTTCGCTCCAGACCGTCGCATTCAACCTTCTCTGGTTGCGGCTCTTGGGAAGAATAGGTTGCCATTCCTCCACACTCAGTTACCTCACTGAAAGTGTTCCCAGTACAGTCCAACCCACCATAAAAGTGAAGTGTGGACAGACACCCCTATTAGTGTCCACTAATGTGTGCCCCGATACTTTCCATCAGATACTGCACAGGTATATTCCACAGATCACCTTTCGGTGTCTGCAGAGAGTACTTCGTATTCCATTATCACTTCGCGATTTCGTGTTCCAATCGCGAATAGTGCGTGGTAATCTCTGATTTTAATTTCAGAGTATTTTTGCGAGAAATATGTAGGAGGAAGCAACATGCACGTACACTGTCGAAATTTTAACAGCAATCCACATTGTGATGCACTGCCCCTCCCCTTTAGCGTCTGTCTTTGAAGTTGGGTGAGCATCTCCCTGAGGCTTTTGCAGTTACTAAACGAACCTGTGACGAACCGCGCTGCTTTTCTTTGGATCTTCTATGTTTGACCTATCAATCCGACTCTGTGAGGACCCCAGAGTCAGAGGCAACACGAAAGTGTTGGTCGAACAAGAACCTTGTAAACTGCCTGTTCTGTGGGTAGACTTCATTTTCTGAAGATTCTTCCCGATTACCTGTCTGTAGCCTGCGTTTCATACCATAACTTTTATGTGGTTTTATATCAAATTACTCCGTAGTCTATACAGACTCCCAGACATTTAACTGATGTGGCTTTTCCCAGTGCTTGTTCCGCAATCGTGTAATGAAACAATGAAGGGCATTTCCGACCATCTGTATGCTATGTGTTACATTTACTTACGTTGTTTATTCTGAGAGTCAAATGCCAATTCTTGCACCAAGAGACTATCTTCTACAGGTCTTCTTGCATTTCGCTACAGTTTTCTAGGGTTGCAGCTTTTCTATACACAGCAGCAACTTTTGCGAACAGTCTCATGGAATTGTCCTAAGTTATCCGTGGGACATTAATCTACACTGAAGAGCCAAAGAAACTGGCACACCTGCCTAATATCATGTAGGGACCTCGCGCGCACGCAGAAGTACCGCAACACGACGTGGCATGAACTCGACTAATATCTGAAGTAGTGCTGGAGGAAATTGACACTATGAATATTGCAGGGCTGTCCGTACATCTGTAAAAATACGAGGGTTTGGAGATCTCTTCTGAAGAGCACGTTGCAAGGCATCCCAGATATGCCCAATAATGCTCATGTCTTGGGAGCTTGGTGGCCAGCGGAAGCTTTTAAGCTCAGAGGTGTGTTCCAGAAGCCACTCTGTAGCAGTTCTGGATGTGTGCAAGTGTCCCATTGTCCTGCTGGAAATGCCCAAGTCCGTCGGGCTGCACAATGGACATGAATGGATTCAGGTGATGAGACAGGATGCTTACGAACGTTTTACCTGTCAGAGTCGTATCTAGACGTATCAGCAGTCTCATCTCACTTCAACTGCACACGTGCCACACCATTACCACACACCATTTCAGAGCCTCCACCAGCTTGAACAATCTCCTGCTGCCATGCAGGTCCATAGATTCATGAGGTTGTCTCTATACCCGGACTCTTCTATCCGTTCGGTCTAATTTGAAACGAGATCGTTCGACCAGGCAACATGTTTCCAGTCATCAACAGTCCAATGTCGGTGTTGAAGGACTCAGGCGAGGTGTAAAGCTTTGTGTCGTTCAGTCATCAAGGGTACACGAGTGAGCCTTCGGCCCCGAAAGCCCATATTGTTTCGTTGAATGGTTCGCACGCTGACACTTGTTGATGGTCCAGCACTGAAATCTGCAGCAATTTGCGGAAGGGTTGCACTTCTGTCACATTGAATGATTCTCTTCAGTGGTCGTTAGTCCCGTTCTTGCAGGGTCTTTTTCCGGCCGCGGCGATGTTGGAGATTTGATGTTTCACCGGATTCCTGATATCCACAGTACATTCGTGAAATAGTCGTACGGGAAAATCCCCTCTTCATCGCTACCTCGGTGATGCTTGTGCGTCGACTATAACACCACGTTCAAACTAACTTAAATGTTGATAACCCTTCATTGCAGCAGCAGTAACTGATCTAACAACTGCGCCAGACACTTGTTTTATTAGGCGTTGCCGACCGCAGCGCCGTATTCTGCCTGTTTCCATATCTCTATATTTGTATACGCATGCCTATACCAATTTCTTTGGCGCTTCATTATATAGGTATCGGGAACTGTTATGGTCCTATAATACTGCCTTGGGGATGTACCGGAAGATATATTTACGCCAGACGATGTCTCTCCGTTGAGGATGAAACGTGGTGTTCTGTTTGTTAAGAGCTGTTTACAGTACTGTCACAATCTGTTCTGATGTTCCGTAAGCTAGCATTTTGGCCGCGCGGAGTGGCCGCGCGGTTAGAGGCGCTATGTCACGAATTGCGCGGCCCCTCTCGCCGGAGGTTCGATTCCTCTCTCGGGCATGGGTATATGTGTTGTCCTTAGCGTAAGTTAGTTTAAGTAGTGTGTAAGTTTAGGGACCGATGACCTCAGCAGTTTCGTCCCTTCGGAATTCACGCACATTCGAACATCGCATTTTGTTCGATAGGCGATAAAGCTGGACTGTATCGACCGCCTTTCGGATGTCGAGGAACACGGTATCAGCTTGGTCACGGTCGACGGTGTATACTACCTTCTGGTTAGAGAGCTACGTTTCACGAGATCCCGAGTTCGTTGTTTGCTGATTCTCCCATAGGAAACTATCGGTCTGCAGAAAAAAGACCCATCCCTACCGGCATGGTGAAAATGCGTTACAAACTATATCTCAGAAATATTCCCGCGAACTGTACACCGTTGAGTGTGGCACAGCAGTTAACACCGCTGTCCGGCGTGATGTGGGTGACCAGTTCACACCTAATCACCAAATAACTATTTTTTAATTAGCCTTCATCAGTTCTGGGAAGTTCTTGAAATTTATTACTTTGGTATATTCTAGAACGTTCGATGTTTGTTAAAATAGCAGAGCTTTTCATGCAGGAGTGCAGTTCTATTGTTCGGGCTGTACGCCAGTGTTCGTAATAAACGTCCTTTCAGCACTAAATGTTGTACTTCATTGACGATCATGTTTTCTGATTCGGACTTGGTTGTGATTAAGACGCGACGTTGTGATCGAGTGCAAAAAGAACTCTTGAACCACTCTGCAGACTACATGTCGTTGTTGTTGTGGTTTTTAGTCCGAAGACTAGTTTGATGCGAGTAGTAGCCTAGGGGTTTCAGGCGCCATGTCACGAACTGCGCGGCCGCTCCCGCCAGACGTTCGAGTCCTGCCTCGGGCTTGGGTGTATGTGTTGTTCTTAGCATAAGTTATTTTAAGTTAGTTCAAGTAGTGTGTAAGTCTAGGGACCGATGACCTCAGCAGTTTGGCCCCTTAGGGACTCACACATATTTGACATATTTGATATTTCACTGGTTTGATGCAGCTCTCCATGCTACTCAATCCTGTGCAAGCTTCATCATCTCCCAGTGCCTACTGCAACCTACATCCCTCTGAATCTGCTTATTGTATTCATCTCTTGGTCTCCCTCTACCACTTTAATCCCACCCGCTTCCCTCCAGTACTAAATAGGTGATCCGTACACGTCTCAGAATGTGTCCTACCAACCGATCCCTTCTTTTGTTCATGGTGTACCACAAAATCTCTTCTCCCCTATTCTGTTCAATACCTCCTCAGTAGTTATGTGATCTACTCATCTAATCTTCAGCATTCTTCTGTAGCACCACATTTCGAAAGCTTCTATTCTCTGCTTGTCTGAACTATTTATCGTCCATTTTTCACTTCCATACATGGTTACACTCCATAAAAATACTTTCAGAGAGGACTTCCTGACACTCAAATCTATACTCGACGTTAGCAAATTTCTCTTCTTCAGAAACACTTTTCTTGCCATTGACAATTTACATTTTATATCCTCCCTGCTTTAACAGTCATCGGTTATTTTGCATCCCAAATAGCAAAACTAATTTACTGCTTTAAGTGTCTCATTTCCTAATTTAATTCTCTCAGCATCACCTAATTTATTTCGACTACATTCCATTATCCTAGCTTTGCTTTTGTTGATGTTTATCTTATATCCTCCTTTAAAGATACTGTCCATTCCGTTCAACTGCTCTTCCAAGTCCTTTGCTGTCTCTGAAAAATTGCAGTGTCATCGGAAAACCTTGAAGTTCTTATTTCTTCTCCCTGGACTTTAATTTCTACTCCAATTTTTTCTGTTGTTTCCTTTGATGGTTGCTCAATATAGAGACTGAATAGCATCGGGGATTGGCTGCAACCCTGTCTCACTTCCTTCTCAACCATTGCTTTCCTTTTGTACCCCACGACTCTTAAAACTGCCATCTGCTTTCTGTACAAATTTTAAATAGCCTTTCGGTCCCTGTACTTTACCCCTGCAGTCATTTAGAATTTGAAAGAGAGTATTCCAGTCAACATTGTCAAAAGCTTTGGCTAAGTCTACAATGGCTATAAACGTAGGTTTGTCTTTCCTTAACTAGCTTTTAAGATAAGTCGTAGGGTCAGTATTGCCTCGCGTGTTCCTATATTTTTCCGGAATCAAAACTGATGTTTCCCGAAGTTGGCTTCTCCCAGTTTTTCCACACTTCTGTAAATGATTCGTGTGAGTATTTTGCGGCTGTGACATATTAAACTGATGGTTCGGTAATTTTCACACCTCTCAGCACCTGCTTTGTTTGAAACTGCGATGATTATTATATTCTTCTTGAAGTCTGAGGGTATTTCGCCTCTCTCGTATACCTTGCTCACCAGATGGAAGAGTTTACCTATGATTGGCCCTCCCAAGGCTTTCAGTAGCTACTCCCGGGGTCTTGTTTCGACTTCGGTCATTCAGTGCTTTCTCAAACTCTTCACGCAGTATCATATCTCCCTTCTCATCTTCTTCTAAGACCTTTTCCATTTCCATAACATTTCCCTCAAGAGCATCCCCCTCTAAATATTCCTTCCACGTTTCTGCTTTACCTTCTTTGGTGAGCTCTTGATATTCATACAGGTGGTTCTCTGTCATACAGACTGTATGGCGTGGCATTATCAGGAATGTATGACAGGTATCGATAATCGTTTGCTATACCATCCGTTTTGGTATTGTGAAAGAATTTTTCTGGTAGTCATACATTTTCAACAAATTTATCTGTAATAAATTCCACAAGTCATTTAACTGTGTGTGGCGGAAGGTACTTTAGGTACCCCTATTCTATTCCACTCGAAAATGGTGCGTAGGAAGAATGATTGTCGGTAGGCCTCTCTTAGCTTGATTTCTCGAATTTTCTCGTCATGGTCATTACGCGAGACGTATGTGGGGGGAAGTAATACGTTGTCCGACTCTTCCACGAAAGTGTTCTCTTGAAATTTCAATCGTAAACCTCTTAGTGACATACAACGCCTCTCGTGTAACGTCTGCTAATGGAGTTTATTGAGCATCTCGGTAACGCTCTCGCGACGAGTAAACGATCCCGTGACGAGAAGCGCCGCTCTTCTTTGGATCTACTCTACCAGTACTGCCTGGTAAGGGTACCAGATTGCTGAACAGTTCTCTAGACTTGGTCGAACAAGCGTCTTCTAAACCAGTTTCTTCGTGGGTGAGTTACAATTCCATAAGATTTTTCCTATCAATCTCGGTGCGGCATCTGCTTTCCCTACTATTTGCTTTATTTGGTCATGCCACTTAAGGTCGCTCTAGATATTTATTTTTAGGTATTTTATGGTAGACACTGTTTCCAGCAGTTTGTCATCAGTAGTGTGGTTGTGCTGCAGCAGTAGATTTCTTTCCCTATGTATGCACAGGGCGTCATATTTATTTGCGTTCAGGATCAGCTGCTAGAGCCTGCACCATTCATTAGCCCTCTGCAGGCCATTCTCCAATTTGATACCGTCTTCTGGCGTTGCTACTTTGTTATAGACAATCGCATCATCTGCGAACACTCTTAAAGAGCGTGGGATGCTTTCTGGTAGATCATTTATATTCACTGTAAACAGTACGAGTCCTGTAAGACTTCATGTTGTGCAACGGAAATTATCTTCACATCCGTCGATTTTGTTCTGTTAAGAGCGACGTGTTGAGTTCTGTCTGCTAGGAAGTCTTGAATCCAGTTGCAAATCTGGTCTGATACTCGATAAGTTCGTGTTTTTTCACTAAACGGTAGCGCGGGCCGATGTCAAATGCCTTCCTGAAGACACGGAATACGCCTTCAACCTGAGTACCTTTGTCTAAAGCGCTATGGATCTTGCGGGGGAACAGAGAGAGTCGAGTTTCACAAGATGTCTGTTTGCGGCATCCATGTTGATTTTTATAGAGGAGATTTTCGTTCTCCAAAAACGTCACAATTCTTTAGCCTAAAACATGTCCCATATTTCTACAATAGATTGGCGTCAACGATATAAGCCTACAGTTGTGTGCATCTGACCTACTGCCCTTCTTGAAAACGGGAATGACCTGCGATTTTTGCAGTCACTAGGTACTTTCCGTTGTTCCAACGAACTACGATAAACTGATGCTAGAGGGGGAGCAAGTTCTTTCGCATGATCTTTGTAGAATCTTACAGGTATTTTGTCTGGTCATGATGGCTTTCCACTACTAAACGATTGTAGGTGGTTTCCTGTTCCGCAGTCGTTTATCTCAATATCTGCTATTTCGACATTCGTACGGTGATTGAAAAGAGGGATGCGTTACGACCTTCCGCGGTGGAACAATTTCGGAAGACCGAGTTCAGTACTTCGGTCTTCTTTTATCCATTTTGGTTACAGAACACCGCACATTGTAGGAAACACTGCAATCAACCACAAGTTTTTCTGAAATGATTTTATTGCACGATTAGTAGTTTCAGGCCTGCGCCCATTGTCAGGTGGTAACGTTGACTTCTTTGCAAGTTTTGCATTGTGTCTTCCTGAAAATACCTCCTTTACATATTTGCAATCCGTACTGATCAGTGAACTAACTAAGTACTTGTATTTTTGCACCATTTTTGATAACATGAGTCTCCCAATCTTTCGATTTTGAAAACTGTGTTATCGATTTCAGAACTTTCCCCGGGACATGTTTTGGAGACTGTTTCATGCCAAATGCCTTGTGCTTAAATTTTAACTTGTTCCATGACCCTTCTGATATAATGTACAGGAAATGTTGTATGTTGTCATTTTATGATTATATTCAACTTTCGAACACTAGTCTTTCTTTCAAAATAAAAGAAATCACTTTGTGTTTCGATAATATGATAACTGTGTGTGTCCTAGAGTTCATACACTACATTAGTATGTAACGACACCATAGTTTTCAATGCAATCAAATATATAGTTTCGTTGCTCGTTGCGCCGTGACTGTCATACGAAAGTATATTTCAGATATCGTTACTACTTGCGCCATCTACGTTAGTCATCTTGACGAGTAACCGTAATTAGAACAGTAAGAAATGTGCGATTGCATTGGCCACATTCAGTGTCGGATACATATTTGCTCATGATACGAGTCACATTATTCGGTTAAACGTTTACAGGTTCTTAAGCTGAAACCAACAAACACCTCTGACTGTTCTATGGTGCGACAGTATACCTTGATTGTATCATCTGCCATATATAGCAGCATGTAATAGAATTATTTTCTGACTAGTCTCATCTCTCTGAAATGTCAGCAAGTGCTTCTGTGCGTTCGGCCTTCATTTCACTCACCTGATCTATGATCCTCTGCCCGACGAGGCAGAATAACGCTGTCTGATAGGCGAAGAGAGAGAAACCAGTCAGTAGTTTGATGGTCTCCACCGGATCCATAGTTTCTTGTAGCAACTGAAATTGCAAAAAATTGCAGAAACGCAAGTTCAGTGCCTATGCACTTCATAGGTTGTAAAACATTATATTATCATCATATAATGCAGGCTATCACGACAGGAATTTGCGTTATTGCTGATGTTTTATGGGCATACGGTCGTGCACCAAGGCTTAATTCTCTGCCTAACGTTTCGTGTGTCTATGCAGTAGACATCATTACCTACTTTAACGACTCGGAAAGCAGTTACAGTCTCCAAGTAGTTCAGAAAGCTGAACTGTTTATATGCATCCACTGAACGTCACAAATCGACTGTTGCGTGGATAGATATGAACAGTTCGACTTGCTGAACTGAGTTTGAGACTTTAACGGCTTTATAAGTCGTTAAAGCATCTGATGACGTCTCCATCGTTGGAAGACGAAACGTTTGACGCAGAATTATACCTTGCACCACACCCTTATGACCTTAACACAGATATCAGCAATAACATCTTGTTAACTACATAATCATGACAATGGGCTGCAGAAGAGAAGAAAAATGCCATTACGTGTTCATATAAGGATTTTAATTTTTGATAAGTGAACGCCTTGGCGTAGTGGCACCTGCTGAATCTGCGAGTTTATCTATAGACGTGGTACAACTGAATAGGAGCTAATTTTGTAAGATCTGTTTCTTGGAATAAAACAAAGCTTGAACGACGAAAACAATCCTTATCTGGCTGAATTTACTGAAATCTCTCTTGCCCTCTCATTTTCTGGTAGGTTCACTATATTCACCTCATTAACATCTAGGGCTGAGTACGTGAGAGGTAATGGGCCTTACAACTAATAACATCTGCAACAAAAGTGGACGTAGTTCTTACCACAATTGTCGAGAAGATGTGCAGGCAGATGCAAAGCACATTGCAGAGAAGAAGAACGAAAACAGCCCGACTCATCAGCTCTTCCAACAGACTGATACATCTGCAGAACAAAACGAAACTACTATCAAACATTCGTATAACAAGGAACAATTGAGCACACTCTTTCATAAAAATTATAGACATAAGCACTACATGTACGACACACACTCCTCCGATTAGATGATTACTAAGAAATATTGTTTTGTATTAGAGAACTTACGTATTATGTGTTTACGCCAATTTGAGCACATGTTCAAGGAAATATGAGTTTACTAAGGTGAAATATGATATTTCATACCAATAATTCATCGTAGCTGTTAGTAAGGCAATTTATTTGCAAAACAGTTACAGTAGTTAACACTTCTGCTTGTATAGGTCTCACTAACCTCAATAACGGCAATGTAAGCCTATACCACACAAGGTAAGCACAGGTGCGGTGTAACTATAAACTGATATTATTACTGTAATAATTTTTAATTTAACTATTTCTTTGTCTCCACAAACCATTCACCTTGCCGCTGTAGTGACGGCTCCCTTGCCTCGATGTTACGGATAGCCGTAACGTAGGTGCAAAATGGATGACAGACTTGTAAAATGAGAAAACATAACCTTAATATCTTAGTCCAGCAAACTACTGAAAGCAAGGGGCAACAACAGCCATAATATTTCTTGATGAAGTTGTTCTTGTGGTCTTCAGTCTGAAAACTGGTTTGATGCTGCCCTCCAAGATAATGTGTCCTGTACAAGCCCACCATCTCTTAATAACTATTAAAACCTGGATCAATGCTTACTGTATTATCTCTTGGTCTCCATCTACAATTTTAACCCCCCGCCTCGCCTCTCCACACACGTACTTCCTTACATTAGCAAACTGACTTTTTCTTGATGCCTCAGGACATGTCCTATCAACCGATCCTTTCTTTTAGTCAAGTTGTGCCATATATTTCTTTTCTCCTCAGTTCATTTGAATACCTCCTCATTAGTCATTCAATCTATCCATCTTCTTCAGCACCACTTTTCAAAAGCTTCTATTCTCTTCTTGTCTGGACTGCTTATTGTCCATGTTTCACTTCCGTACAAGGCTACACTCCATAAAAATATCTCCAGATATGACTTCCTAACATTTAAATTTACGTCTGATGTTAATAAATTCCTCTTTTTCAGAAGTCCTTTTTCTTGCTATTTCTCGTTTGCATCTTAGGTCCTCTCTCCTTCAGCCATCATCAGTTATTTTATTGCCCAGATAACAAAACTCATAACTATTTTTACTGTTTCATTTCACAAACTAGTTCCCTCAAGGTCGCCTCGTTTAAACCGATTATATTCAATTATCCTCGTTTTACTTTTATTGATGTTCATCTTACAGTCTCTTTTCAAGACAGTCTCCATTCTGTTCAACAGCTCTTTCAGGTCCTTTGGCCTCTCTGACAGAGTTACAGTGTCATCGGCAAACTTTATTTCTTGTCCTTGAATTTTAATCCCCGTTCCAAATTTCTTCTCAGTTTTCTTTATTACTTTCTCAATCTACAGATTGAATAGCTTCTGGGATACGCTACTACTGAGGCTCACTCCCATTTCAACTGCCGTTTCATTTTTATGTCATTCGACTCTTATGATTACAGTCTGGCTTCTGTGCAAATTGTGAAGAATCTCTCGTTACCCGTACTTTATCCCTGTTACCTTTAAAGTTTCCAAGGGTGTATTCAAGTCAATATCCTCAAAAACTTTCTCTAAATCTACAAATGGTATATAAATGTAGGTTTGCCTATTATCAAACAATCTTTTCAAGTAATACGTAGGGTCAACATTGACCTATGTATTCCTATATTTCTCTGGAACTCAAATTGAACTTCCCCGAGAAGTTTCCTCTGTCTCATATACAGGGTGAACCAGAACTCTACCAATAAAATTTCTGAGGTTCAAATGGTTCAAATGGCTCTAAGTGCTATGGGACTTAACATCTGAGGTCATCAGTCCCCTAGACTTAGAACTACTTAAACCTAACAAACCTAAGGACATCATACACATCCATGCCCGAGGCAGGATTCGAACCTGCGACCGTAGCAACAGCGCGTTTCCGGACTGAAGCGCCTAGAACCGCTCGGCCACAGCGGCCGGCAAAATTTCTGAGGCTTTTCGGGGATAATTTATGTGTATTTTGGTATAATGGATCTCTGGTGGCTCGTTAAAGATTGGATTAGAGTAGATGTTATTTTCGTTTCTATAAACCTACAGTGAGGAGACCCTCCAGGATTCAGAACAAGTCAGAAAAACGAAATACCTTTCAAAGACTGCAATAGTCCTCATGGATTTGGAATAAGTAAAAAGAAATCTTAAACATGTTTTAATTTAAAGAGTTAATAAATAACTTGTCACAAAACATATAAATGTTTAATATACTGAAGTGCATACGATTATTTTTGGGCTATATGTACACTATGCGATTAAAAGTACCCGGACACCCGCAAAAACACGCGTTTTTCATATTAGGTGCTTTGTGCTGCCATCTACAGCCAGGTACTCCATATCAGCGACCTCAGTAGTCATTATACATCGTGAGAGAGCAGAATGTGGCTCTCCGCGGAACTCACGGACTTCGAACGTGGTCAGGTGATTGAGTGTCACTTATGTCATACGTCTGTACGTGAGATTTCCACTCTCCAAAACATCCCTACGTCCATTGTTTTCGATGTGATAGTGAAGTTGCAACGTGAAGGGACATGCTGACCTCGTCTGTTGACTGACAGAGACCGTCTACAGTTGAAAAGGGTCGTACTGTGTAATGGGCAGACATCTACCCAGACCATCACACAGGAATTTTTAACTGCATCAGGATCCACTGCAAGTCTATGACAGTTAGACGGGAGGTGAGAAAACTTGGATTTCATGGTCGAGCGGCTGCTTATAAGTCACACATCACGCCGGTAAATGCCAAGCGACGCCTCGCTTGGTGTAAGAAGCGTAAACATTGCATCATTGATCAGTGGAGAAACGTTGTGTGGAGTGATGAATCACGGTACACAATGTGGCGATCCGATGCCAGGGTGTGAGTATGGCGGATGCCCTGTGAACGTCATCTGCCAGCGTGTGTAGTGCCAAAAGTAAAATTCGGAGACGTGTGTGTGTGTGTGTGTGTGTGTGTGTGTGTGTGTGTGTGTGTGTGTTTGAGGTTTACGGGCGTTAAACAGCGTGGTCATCAGCGCCCAAACGCATAAAAACAGGAACACATGCAGTGAAGGGACTAAGACGGAAAGCGAACAAGGAGAACGGCTAAAAGACACAGACCTGATGCAGTTCCAAATCCTCACAGACAGAGGCAAAGCAAGAGGAGAAGAAACGCACTAAAAAAGGAAATGAAACACAAGGAAAGGAGGACAGAAACCGAAGGGAAACAAGGAGGTATTCGTGACTGGCGGACCTCTTACCTAAAACCTGGGTGAGCCAGTCACCCAGCAGCACATTAAAACCCTCTCCCTAAAATCCGAGGCAACAAATTGGACAGGACACAAAACCGTAAGACCTTAACCACAGTCGTTGCGTCGTCTTGCAAAATAGAGGGCAAATCCGGTGGCAAAGAAACAACCGCCCTCTGGTCAGAGAATAAAAGACAGTCAAGTAAAATGTGGCGGACAGTAATCTGGACGCCACAAGCACTGCAGATTGGGGGGTCCTCCCGCCGGAGTAAAAAACCATGTGTTAAGAGACTGTGCCCGATGCGGAGGCGAGTGAGGAGAACCTCATCCCGCCTGCATGACTGGTAGGACGTACGCCATGGCCGAGTGGTGGCCTTGACCAGACGCAGCTTATTGTCACCGACTGCCAACCACTCCTCTTCCCATTGACGCATAACACGAAAACGCAGGAGGGAGGTAACAGTATGGAGGGGGACGGCACATTCAACAACGTGAGGGAGGGAACATGCATCTTTGGCAGCCACATCCGCCAGTTCGTTTCCCCTAATACCCACGTGCCCTGGCACCCAGCAGAAAGAAACCTCCTTCCCCTGCCGTTGCAGGTGGAGTAGGGCATCATGGATGTTCTGGACGACCGTATCCGCTGGGTACAAGTGTTGCATGGTCTGAAGGGCACTCAGGGAGTCAGAACAGATGAGGAACTTGAGACTGGGAACACATCTCATCTGCTCCAATGCCCGCAAGATCGCAAACAATTCGGCATCAAAGATGGTAAACGCCGCAGGAAGTCTTAACTTGACGACTCGACCAGGGAAAACAACAGCACAACCAACAGAGTCCCCCTGTTTAGAGCCATCCGTAAATACTGGTACATGGTCGAGATGCTGGTGTAAAATATCGGAAAATAAGGAGGTAAAAACAAACGCAGGAGTGCAGCTCCTCCGGTACTCTGACAAGTCTAAAAGGACGCTGGGCCTCTGGAGCAACCAGGGAGGCAGGCGGGTAAAACCTTGTCGTTGGGGGGCCACACGCTCCACACCAAGGGACTCAAGCAAATGCTTGACACGAATCCCAAATGGTCTCGTTGCCCTGGGACGACTGGAAAAGACACGTTCCATAGGCGGTAGGGCAACGGTAGGGTACGCAGGGGAGGTAGGATAGGCAAGGAATTGACACAACCGGCGCACCATGAGGAGTTTCCGCCGGATGGCGAGCGGCGGTTCTCCTGCCTCAGCACACAGGCTGGGGATGGGACTGGTGCGGAAGGCACCAGTGGCCAGCCTGATACCCTCATGTGTACTGCGTCAAGAATCTTCAGATACGAAGGCCTTGCTGACCCATACACGGTGCAACCATAGTCAAGACGCGATCGGACGAAAGCCCTATAAAACTGCAGCAGACGCGCCCGATCTGCTCCCCAGGACCGATGGCTCAGACACTTCAAAATATTCAGTGCCTTCAGGGCCCACACCTTGAGGTCTTTAAGGTGAGGCGACCGCGACAACTTGGAATCAAAAGTGAGGCCCAGGAACCTCACAGTGTCTCTAAAAGGAAGAACGGTGTCCCTCAGACGCAATTCAGGAGACGTAAAAAGACGTCGAGAACGATTAAAATGAACACACACACATTTGTCTGCAGAAAAGGTAAAACCCGTCTATGCAGTCCATGCCTCTAAGCGCTTTATCGTAAGCTGCAACTGCCGATAGCACTGACAAGACTGGAGGAAGAACAGAAAACAGCACAATCGTCCACAAACAAGGAGCACTGGGCAGGACTCCGGATAGTGGACGTGATACTGTTAATGGCGACGGCAAAGAGGGTGACACTTAAAACGCTTCCTTGAGGAACACCATTCTCCTGCACGTACAAATCAGATAGCACACTACTAACCCGATATCGAAAGAGGCGGTGGGAAAGAAAGGACGGAATGAAGATGGGGAGACAGCCACGAAAGCCCCACTCATGGAGTTGACTGAGGATAAGGCGGCGCCAAGTAATGTCATACGCCTTATTAATGTCAAAGAATACACCTAGACAATGCTGGTTACGTAGGAAGGCCTGCTGGATGGCCGCCTCAAGCAGGGTCAAGTTGTCTATAGTGGAACGACATCTCCGAAAGCCACACTGAGAGGGGCTAAGGAGCTGCCTGGTCTCGAGCAGCCAAACAAGGCGACGGTTGACCATGCGTTCCAATGTCTTCCCGACACAGCTCGTCAAAGCAATACTTCGATAACTACTGGGATGCGTTCGGTCCTTCCCCGGTTTGAGGAGGGGAATCAAAATCGCCTCCCTCCACGAGTCAGGGTACGTGCCGGATAACCATATCATATTTAAACAATTCAGGAGAACTTTCTTGGATGGCAGCAACAAGTGCTGCAGCATACTGTTCCGGATTTGATCATGACCAGGCGCAGTATCATGAGCCACAGACAGCGCCGAATCCAGTTCCCACATTGTGAAGGGGCAGTTGTAGGGTTCAGAATTTGGAGACCGGAAGTCCAAGTGACCCCTCTCGATGGCAGTGCGGTAGCGGCAGAAATCTGGATCACAGCTAATAGTGGCGGTAGATTCCGCAAAATGCGTGGCCAGTGTCTGGGCAATGCCTCTCGGCGCCTTGAGGAGACATCCTTGATGCAGCAATGTCGTGACAAGTAGTTGGCTGAGTTTCCCGGAAATCCTCCTGATGGCTTCCCATACTTTCGTAGAACTAGTGGAGCGGGATATGGAGTCAAGAACGATTGCCATGACCGTCGTTTGCTATCTTTAATCACTCGCCGCGCTTTGGCCCTTGCCACCCGAAAGGCCACAAGATTGTCAGCTGAGGGACGGCACTTGAAGCAGCGCAGAGCTACACGGCGGGCTCAGATGGCTGAGCAGCACTCAGTGGTCCACCAAGGGACAGGACGCCTCTTGGGATGACCGGATGACCGTGGGATTGACAATTCAGCAGCATGGGAGATCACGGCTGTAACATGGTCTACCCATTCGTGGATGCTGGCACGGTGTTCCAAAACAGCCAGTTGACTGAAAAGTGTCCAGTCAGCTCTGCAGAGGTGCCACTGGGGCGGCACTGGTAATGCCTCAGCCTCATCCGGGGGGCGAATCCAAAGGGGGAAGTGGTCACTAGAACGGGGGTCAGCAGCAACCTCCCACAGAGCAGAAGCCGCGAGTGCTGGAGAGCAAAAGGAAAGGTCAATACCCAGAAGCAGTACAGAAAAGAGTGGGAGCACCAGAGTTGAGGATGCACAGTTCTTCAGACATCATGAGGCTTTCCAGAATGCGACCCCTGGGGCAAGTAGTCGGAGAGCCCCATAAGACATTATGAGCATTGAAGTCCCCCAGAAGAAGAAATGGGCGGGAGAGTTGGTTAATAAGGTCTGTGAGAGCCTCAGAGTCTATCACATCCTGAGGTGGTAAGTAAACTGAACAGACTGTGAGCCTCCGACCCACAAGAAGGTCAACTGCAACTGCTTGCAAGTCTGTAACGAGAGGGAGCTCAGATGAGGGGTGCATGTCACGGACAAAAACCGCAACACCACCCTTGGCCCATTCCCCTGTCAGATCATCTTTTCGATATACGGTATAGCCCCGTAAAGAAGGAGCATCAGTGGCCCGAAAATGTGTCTCTTGGAGACATAAGCACAAAGGGCACTCTCGTACAAGGAGTTGTAATTCGGTCACATGCATCCTGAACCCATTCAGGTTCCATTGTAATATGGGAGCCAGTGATCAGGGTGGCTGAACTCTCACCCTGCCTCTGTGCTTTGGAGGAGAGCCCGTACTGGCTGGAGATTGATTCCTGGGGCGAGAAGATCGCCCCCGGTCGACATCAATGTCCATCAGCTCTGACGACGACCCACGGTAGATGTCAGATAGTACGATGGCCTCGTCATCGGACCGACCCTGACTAGTCTCCTCAGGTGGCAAAACCTTCACCTTCGGCGTCTTTGTCTTGGGGGGCTTAGAATGCAGAGCCTTGTCAACAGTTGGAGCTTTACTCGCCTGGGCAGAAGGCGCCATATTGGGGAGAGGCAGGAAGTACCCCAATGTCAGCAACCACGGCCTTGTCCGACGTAGCGGGGAGAGCCGCAGGTTTCAAAACAACCGCAGCAGCACAAGTGCACTGGCAAACGCAGGTATTAGTGCTAACACTAGCAACCTCCGTTTGCGTAGCAACAGTGGCCATTTGTACCGGTTTTTTCAGAGCGGAAGCGAAAGATGTTGTAAACACAGGAGGTTGCATGGCCATAAAGAGCTTCTGGGCCTCACCATAGGGGATGCGCTTAGATGTTTTAATCTCCTGTATCTTCCGTTCTTCGAGATAGATGGGGCAGACCTGGCTCCAGACAGGGTGACTCCCAGAGCAATTCACGTATTTCACAGGCGATGGCTCCTTCATGGGCAGGCTGACCACATTTACCACAAGTGGCTATCCCATTGCAGCCCAACGTAGTATGCCCAAAGCGCTGACATTTAAAACAGCGCATTGGGTTGGAGAAATATGGCCGTACTGGCAACCGTAAGAACCCCGCTTTAACATGTTCTGGGAGTCTTGGCCGGCCGCGGTGGCCGTGCGGTTCTAGGCGCTCCAGTCCGGAGCCGCGCTGCTGCTACGGTCGCAGGTTCGAATCCTGCCTCGGGCATGGGTGTGTGTGATGTCCTTAGGTTAGTAAGGTTTAAGTAGTTCTAAGTTCTAGGGGACTAATGACCATAGCAGTTGAGTCCCATAGTGCTCAGAGCCATTTTGGGAGTCTTGGGCAACTGAACGTGAGAATAAACGAGTCGGATTTGACTAGGTCCCCATCGACTCGCTTCATAATATGCTGCAGGTCAACAATATCTTCGTCAGCCCACTCAGATTTTAACTCGTCTGTGGGGATATCCACCAAGTCCCTACATGTCACAACACCCTTACTATAGTTCAGAGTGCCGGCCGAAGTGGCCGTGCGGTTAAAGGCGCTGCAGTCTGGAACCGCAAGACCGCTACGGTCGCAGGTTCGAATCCTGCCTCGGGCATGGATGTTTGTGATGTCCTTAGGTTAGTTAGGTTTAACTAGTTCTAAGTTCTAGGGGACTAATGACCTCAGCAGTTGAGTCCCATAGTGCTCAGAGCCATTTGAACCATATAGTTCAGAGTGGAGTGGAGCTCGGTCTCGATAGCGTACTCTCCGAGACAAGTTGCTTTCCGAAGAGAAGTGCCTTGACGGGAACTAGAAGTCTCAACTAACAGAGGCCCATTCCACAGTCGCTTCACAGATTGCAGTGTTCCTGCAATTCCCTCAAGACCCTTGTGGATGTGAAAGGGAGAAACCCTTTCAAAGCTACCCTCCTTCCGTTTAATAATCAAAAACACATTCTGATTACCAGCATGTGCTCTGTTACGACAGTCTGATAAATCTCTAGCAACACCAGGGCTGGAGGACTCGCAGCACGAAGTCGCTTTTTCGATGGGGTGTGTTTTCCTACCAGTGGCCCACCCAATCCACTGGTAGGGGGAAATGTAGAGGTCGAAGGGTCCATTGCGGTCCCACGAGCAGCTAGGGAACTAAAGGTCCGCTCAGACAGAGCCCCGCATGCCTGAGTAAGCCTTATACAACTGGGGTGTGGCAGGTGCCCCAGAGGTTGCCCGCTTGCAACTGTTCCACCCCAACAGCCATGCATCTTATAGGCGCGGAGCACACCGTAAGATTGATGGGTATTTATAGAGGTTGGCCTTCCTCGTAATCCAGGCGGTCAAGCCAAGATTACCATTCCCCGCAGCACACAACATTCCACCGCCGCACCATACGGTGGTCGCTGAAGCATGTCCGGGGGTTACGGTGACACGAGACTCGCGGCGCTGACCAGTCCCCAGCTCAGGACCCCGGGGTCGCCAAGCCCGTACTCAGCAAGTGAATGCTGAGCCCCTGGGGGCAAAATTCGGAGGCGGTGGTGTCATTGTTTGGTCGTGTTTTTCATGGAGGGGTTTGCACCCCTTGTTTTGCTTGGCACTATCACAGCACAGGCCTACACTGATGTTTTAAGCACCTTCATACTTCCTACTGTTGACGAGAAATTCGGGAATGGAGATTGCATCTTTCAACACGATCGAGCTCCTGTCTATAACACGCGGCCTGTAGCGGAGTGGTTACACGACAATAACATCCCTGTAATGGCCTGGCCTGCGCAGAGTCCTGACCTGAATCCTATAGAACACCTTTGGGAAGTTTTGGAACGCCGACTTCGACCGACATCGATACCCCTCCTCAGTGAAGCCCTTCGTGAGGAATGGGCTGCCATTCCCCACGAAACCTTCCAGCAGCTGATTGAACGTTTGCCGACGAAAGTGGAAGCTATCATCAACACCATATCGAATTCCAGCATCACCGATGGAGGGCGCCACGAACTTGTAAATCAATTTTAGCCAGGTGTCCGAATACTTTTGTCACACAGTGTAGCTGTGCATCGTCAAATAGAAATATCTTTTTATAACACTTATTTACAGTCATTGCATTACTGCACTGGATTTGTGATCATAATTCTTAGGCTCTATGTAGGCGTGCATTACCAACTAGAAATATCGTTTTATCACACTTATTTACAATCATTGCTTTACTGTAGTGAATTTGTACGGGTCATATTCTACTAATACTCACTTAATTATTATTAGTAACATATATACATAAGTTGGTTCTAGTGAAAAATTTCGTCAGTGGAGTAGAAGGAGATGGCCACTAATAAATCCTTTAGGCTTCTGTTAAAATGAAATTTATTTGTGGCTAAACATTTTATGGCTGCTGGCAAGTTATTGAAAATATGTGTCCGTGAATAACAGATTTCTTTCTGGACCAATGTGACTTTGAATCTTTGTGAAGGTTATTCTTATTTCTAGTTTTTATTCCATGAAATGAGTTGTTGGTTTGAAAAAGAGATGTTTTGAATTTAATTAAGTAAAAGATAACTAGTTGTAGATCAGTAGCTAGTAGCCCTAGTTACCTAAACAGTCCTTGGCGAGACGTCCTTCAGTTCACACAAGAAATAACTCTTATTACGCCTATTTGGACGTGATTAACTTTAGCTTGACTTGATGAGTTACCTCAAAAATTATCCTGTATGACATTTTGGAATGAAAGTGAGCAATTATGTTAGCTTTTTTATTTTTATATCGTCTATGTATGAGAGAGTTCGCATTGCAAATAGAGATTTGTTTGGATTTCTTTAGAATACTCCTGCCAGTGGAATTTATTATTAGGCTGTTTTTCCCAATGGTTTAACGCTGTCAAATTCTTCTGTCTATGTGTCGTCATATTGTACGTGTATACTGGCAGGAAGCCTCTTCCAAGTTCTGGACTACATGCAGACTGTTATTTGAAGTTCAGTGACAAAGAAGATTTGATTAACAGATATTTCTGAGATTACAGTTGATTTTCTAGTTATTGCATTGTTTGTGTCACCTGCAAACAAAACAGACTTGGCATCTTGTAATGTTTGAGATGAAAGGTAATCGATAAGAAAAAGTAAAGGCCCTACGATGAAATTTCATGGTACGCCACATTTAATTAATTTCCATTTGGATGATGATCGATAGCTTAATACATGTCCCTTTGCGAATAACAGCCTTGTTTCCGGCCAGAGATATAGGATTTGAACTACACTCCTGGAAATGGAAAAAAGAACACATTGACACCGGTGTGTCAGACCCACCATACTTGCTCCGGACACTGCGAGAGGGCTGTACAAGCAATGATCACACGCACGGCACAGCGGACACACCAGGAACCGCGGTGTTGGCCGTCGAATGGCGCTAGCTGCGCAGCATTTGTGCACCGCCGCCGTCAGTGTCAGCCAGTTTGCCGTGGCATACGGAGCTCCATCGCAGTCTTTAACACTGGTAGCATGCCGCGACAGCGTGGACGTGAACCGTATGTGCAGTTGACGGACTTTGAGCGAGGGCGTATAGTGGGCATGCGGGAGGCCGGGTGGACGTACCGCCGAATTGCTCAACACGTGGGGCGTGAGGTCTCCACAGTACATCGATGTTGTCGCCAGTGGTCGGCGGAAGGTGCACGTGCCCGTCGACCTGGGACCGGACCGCAGCGACGCACGGATGCACGCCAAGACCGTAGGATCCTACGCAGTGCCGTAGGGGACCGCACCGCCACTTCCCAGCAAATTAGGGACACTGTTGCTCCTGGGGTATCGGCGAGGACCATTCGCAACCGTCTCCATGAAGCTGGGCTACGGTCCCGCACACCGTTAGGCCGTCTTCCGCTCACGCCCCAACATCGTGCAGCCCGCCTCCAGTGGTGTCGCGACAGGCGTGAATGGAGGGACGAATGGAGACGTGTCGTCTTCAGCGATGAGAGTCGCTTCTGCCTTGGTGCCAATGATGGTCGTATGCGTGTTTGGCGCCGTGCAGGTGAGCGCCACAATCAGGACTGCATACGACTGAGGCACACAGGGCCAACACCCGGCATCATGGTGTGGGGAGCGATCTCCTACACTGGCCGTACACCACTGGTGATCGTCGAGGGGACACTGAATAGTGCACGGTACATCCAAACCGTCATCGAACCCATCGTTCTACCATTCCTAGACCGGCAATGGAACTTGCTGTTACAACAGGACAATGCACGTCTGCATGTATCCCGTGCCACCCAACGTGCTCTAGAAGGTGTAAGTCAACTACCCTGGCCAGCAAGATCTCCTGATCTGTCCCCCATTGAGCATGTTAGGGACTGGATGAAGCGTCGTCTCACGCGGTCTGCACGTCCAGCACGAACGCTGGTCCAACTGAGGCGCCAGGTGGAAATGGCATGGCAAGCCGTTCCACAGGACTACATCCAGCATCTCTACGATCGTCTCCATCTGAGAATAGCAGCCTGCATTGCTGCGAAAGGTGGATATACACTGTACTAGTGCCGACATTGTGCATGCTCTGTTGCCTGTGTCTATGTGCCTGTGGTTCTGTCAGTGTGATCATGTGATGTATCTGACCCCAGGAATGTGTCAATGAAGTTTCCCCTTCCTGGGACAATGAATTCACGGTGTTCTTATTTCAATTTCCAGGAGTGTTTTTGGCAGCATTTCCTGTTACACTGTAAAATTCTAATTTACTTAAAAATATATTACCATTACACAGTCAACTTCTTTTTTTCAAATCGCAAGATATACCAGTTGCTTATTATTTACTGTCTAATGAATAAGTACCGGGTGTTTACAATTAAACTGGTGGTGTTCCGAGTGCTGCGTTGCTGACGGTGTACATCACAGGACGCTGAAACACCGTAGGTGTGTTCATTAATTGGTGCTCTCGCGTAGTACGCTGAAAAAATGATAGTTCCACTTTCTGCCACCAGGGGAAATCATGGTGCCGTAAGCAATCAAAATTTGGTTTTGGTGCCGGAGAATGATGATTCTGTCACGTTTGTTAGGATATTGTCACGAGCTGCAACATGTGTTGAATATGGTCTCCTGACTCAGCAACATGCTGCATCCGTAATACGGAATAGTCGACAGTTGCTCGCTGCATATCTGGTGTAATAAGAGGGCTATGTCATCGTTTGCTGTCCTTCAGGTCGGTAAGTGTCCGGATACATCCCTGATAGACGTGATCTTTCAGACATACCCACAACCAGAAGTCACAAGGATTTGGTTTGGTGATCTGGAAGACCACCCATCTTCAAATCGCCTAGGGAAGACGTAGTCGTTACTGAAGGATCCTCGAAACAAATCTTTCACTTCACAAGCTACATGTGGTGTAGCTTCATCTTGCTTGTAAATTATTGCGTGGACCCAGTTGCCTTCTTGGAAAACTGGAATCACGTGTTGCACAAGAAGATCCTTACAACGTGCAGACGTTGCACAAAGAGGTCCTTACAACGTGCATACGTCACTGTAGACCTAACAAGCTGGTGAGGTGCCATCTCATCGAAGAAAAGCGGAGCGAGGATGAAGAAGCTTGTGAAAACACACCACATAGTCACGTAAGATGAATGCAATAGATGTTCCTGCACAACATGTGGCGGAGTGGAACCTCACATGTGACAGTTCTGTACAATCACGGCGTTGTTCAAAGTAAAACGTGGCTCGTTTATCCAAGAATATTCCCGGCCACATGTCATCCATTCCCATGCGTGCCAAAAAACAAAGGGCAAAGGCACAGCGTTGTAGACTATCTCGGCGCTTCATTTGGTTTACGTTCTGAATCTTGCAGAGACACCAGTGTAAGATGCGCCGCAAAATCTTTTGAATTGTTGACCATTGGAGAGACAATTCCCGTAACGCAGCTCCAGTACTGGCTGCAGTTTTTGAGGCATGTGCTGCGCTGTCGGCTACAGCTACTAACAGCGTCATCGACAACTGCCATGGGAATGGAGCGCCTCCCTCTCCCTGCTGCATCACCTCATTCACCTGTTTCTTCAAATTTCTTCATCATATTCGTTAGCCCTTTCGTTGAGATGGGGTCTCTTTGCAGCTGTTTCTGTGCTATTGAAGATCTTTTGGTAAAACGACTTTACCAGCAGTGCACGGTCTTTCTCGTCAACAGCCATTGCATTTCGTGCGAAAAATTTCAACCTTCCTAACCTTTTGCGCCAACAGTCACTTCACAAAAGAAATTAGAACGCGTTGTCAAGCGACAAACAGCATACTGCAGTCAAGATAGGAAACATTTCACATTCTGACTGCTTTCAGCGCCATATTTTCACCTCGTGACAGCCAGTGGAAGTATTATTTTTTTCAGCATACTCCACGAGCGCATCTATTAATGAACAAATCTACCGGTAGCGTAGTGTAATGCACATGAGGGTTTTTTAGGCTTGACGGTAGTATCGATACGGAGCAAGCAAGACCAGGTTCAGAGTAACGACACTTCGAATGTCAAAATTGACAAAAATATTGTCTCTATTGAAGACGAAGTCGAAGGTGACAGTGAAGTTGTCTGGTAGCGTATAGCAGGTCTAATTGAAAACAAATTAGTTGTTGTATGGTTTTACATGCCACCTGACTCCGATGCGACAGTTCTAGAGTCATTCAAAGGAAGTCTACGGTCAGTAGCGCCGAAATATCCAGATCATGCAGTACTAGTTGAAGGCGACTTTAACCTACCGAGTATAGATTGGGATGTCTATGGATTCACTGCAGGGGGTACATACAGACAATCACGCGAAATAGTTTTGAACACGTGTTCTGAAAACTGTCTTGAGCATACAGCTCGGCAGATCACACGATGTGGAAATATCTTAGATATTGGAGCTACATGTAGGCCGAATGTATCGACAATGTCCGTACAAAAGCGGGAATTATCGATTATGAGGTCATTATAGCAACTATGATTACGAAAGTTAATAAATCAGTCGAGAAAGCCAGGAGAGTGTTTCTGCTAGATAAAGCAGAGAAATAGTTGTTAGCATCTCACTTAGATAGTGAATTGACATAACTTACTGCCAGTAACATGGACGTAGAGGAATTATGAGCAAAGTTTAAGCAAATTGTAATTCATGGTCTGGAGAGTTATGTGTCTGGTAAGTGGATAAAGGATTGGAAAGAACCACCATGGGTTAATAACTAAATTTGGGAGATACTGAGGAGGCAGAGGCTGTTGCACTCTCGGTTCAAAAGACAACGCACAAATCCGACAGGTAATGGTTAGTAGAGATTCGTGCGTCTCTGAAAGAATCGATGCGCGAAGCATACAACTACCACCGTCACACCTTAGCAAAAGACCTGGCAAAGAACTCGAGAAAATTCCCTCAGCGGGTCTAAGGCTTCCATTCGGTCCGTTGTTGACCAGTCTGTTGTGGCAGCTGAGGATAGCAAAACGAAAGCCGAAGTTTTAAATTTCATGTTCAAGAAATCATTCACACAGGACAATCGTACAAACATACCGTCATTTGACCACCAGACACATTCTCGTAAACACGGCATAGTAATAAGCATACCTGGCGTAGAGAAACAACTGAAAGATTTGGAATCCGAATTCGATTTTACAGTTAGTACTCTACAGCATTGGCCCCTTACCTAGCTTGCATTTATCGTGAATCTCTCGCCCAGCGAAAAGTCCCAAGCGACTGGAAAAAAGTGCAGGTGACTCCAGTATATAAGAGAGGTAAAGAAACGGGCTCGCAGAATTACAGACCGATATCCGTAACTTCGGTTTGCTGCAGAATCATTGAACATGTTCTCAGTTATAATTTCTTGAGAATGAGAAGCTTATGTCCACTAGTCAGCATGGTTCTAGAAAGGATCGCTCGAGCGAAACTCAGCTTGCCCTTTTCTCACATGATGTGCTGCGAACTATGGATGAAGGTGTTGTGGCTTGGCAAGACAGCCAAGCCACTATGAGGAAGCCGATAGGCATGCGTATAAGCTCACGCAGGCTGGCGTGAGGTCTGGAACAGCACAGGTAAATGAGACTAACAAAAATAGTACGTAGCTTCTGGAATACTTAACTTTAATCCATAATTGGTGAACATCGCTCTTGACGGTACATGTTTTACAGCATCAATAGTAACTGGTAATGGCGCCTTGCTAGGTCGTAGCAAATTACGTAGCTGAAGGCTATGCTAACTATCGTCTCGGCAAATGAGAGCGTAGTTTGTCAGTGAACCATCGCTATCCAAGTCGGCTGTACAACTGGGGCGAGTGCTAGGAAGTCTCTCTAGGCCTGCCGTGTGGCGGCGCTCGGTCTGCAATCACTGATAGTGGCGACACGCGGGTCCGACGTATACTAACGGACCGCGGTCGATTTAAAGGCTACCACCTAGCAAGTGTGGTGTCTGGCGGTGACACCACAGAAGGACAACAAGCAGAGTCTATATTTCTAGCTTTCCGGAAAGCATTTGACACGATGTTTAATTGCAGTCTGTTAACGAATGTACGAGCAAATGGAATAAGTTCACAGACAATGAGTGACTCGAAGACTTCTTAAGTAACAGAACCCAGTATGTTCTCTACGGCGAGCATTCACCAGAGGCAAGGGTATCGTCAAGAGTGACCCAGGAAAGTGTGATAGGACCGTTGTCGTTCTCTATACAGGGTGTCCCAGCTATCTTGTCCACCCTAAATATCTCTGGAACAATAACAGCTATTGGAAAACGACTTTCACCGGTATCAATGTAGGGCTGGGGCCCATGAATGTACATATTTGGAAACATTCTAAAACGAAAGCATATGTGTTTTTTAACACAAACTCATTTTTTTTAAATGGACCTCCTATATTTTTTCTTCGGCAATCCATGCATGACAAAGCACATACACACTGGCGTTGATTGCATTGCAATATTCCCATTACATCCCGAGATATTAAGACGAGAAGTTGACGCTTGAAACACCCGACATGCGCTGCTAGCGCACATCCTGAGGCTCAGGCGTGAACCCCATGCTGCCCGTAATCGCGATGTGATTGACATGTGTAATCACACCTCCATACTTGCAAGAGGTCCGAAACAACGGTAAAACTTTTAGTCCACTTGCTCGTTTCACTAAAACCATCAACATGAATTTTACTATTGCGAGTGAATGATTAACTGTCACCTGCGCTAGATCTACAGTGAAATTTTAACGTTGAACGGCATTACCTTTTTAGTAACGGATTAACGATAAGCGAAGTTAACTTTGTGACTAACGTTGCGGTACACAGATATGTTAGAGAACCGCATCACCCCTAGCCTATGGGATAAATACCTGCTGGAATGTACAACGTTAATGCAGGATGGCAGCAGACCGTATTATTCGTTTCGGACCTCTTGATAAGTATGGAAGTGTGATTACGCATGTCAATCACATCGCGATTACGGGCAGCATGGGGTTCACGCCTGAGCCTCAGGACGTGCGCTAGCAGCGCATGTCGGGTGTTTCAAGCGTCAACTTCGCGTCTTAATATCTCGGGATGTAATGGGAATATTGCGATGCAATCTACGCCATTGTGTATGTGCTTTGTCATGCTATGGATTGCTGAAGAAAAAATATAGGAGTTCCATTTAAAAAAAACATAAGTTTGTGTTAAAGAACACATATGCTTTCGTTTTAGAATGTTTCCAAATATGTACATTCGTGGGCCCCAGCCCTACATTGATACCGGTGAAACTCGTTTTCCAATAGCTGTTATTGTTCCAGAGATATTTTGGGTGGACAAGATAGCTGGGACACCCTGTATACGTAAATGGTTTGGCGGACAGGATGGGCAACGATCTGCGGTTGTTTGCTGATGATGCCGTAGTGTTCGGTAGGGTGTCGAAGTTTAGTGACTGTAGGAAGATAGAAGATGCCTTAGACAAAATTTCTGTTTCGTGCGTTGAGTGGCACCTAGCTCTAAATGTGGAAAAATGTAAGTTAATGCGGATGAATAGGAAGAACAAACCTGTAATGTTCGGTTACAATATTACTAGTGTCTTGCTTGACACAGTCAAGTCGTTGAAATTTCTAGGCGTAGCGTTACAAAGCGATATGAAATGGAACGAGCGTGTGAGAAGTGCGGTAGGGAAGGGCAATGGTCGACTTCAGTTTATTGGGAGAGTCTTAGGAAGGTGCGGTATATTGTAAAGCAGACCGCATATAGGACGCTGGTGTGAGTACTGCTCTAGTGTTACGGGATCTGTACCAGGTCGGATTGAATGAGGACATCGAAGTAATTCAGACGCGGCCTGCTAGATTTGTTACCTGTACGTTCGAACAACGCGTAAGTGTTACGGATATGCTTCGAGAACTCAAATGGGAATCCCTGGATGGAAGGAGACTTTCTTTTAGAGAATCACTATTAAGAAAATTTGGAGAACCGGCATTTGAAGCTGACTGCTGAACGATTTTAATGCCGTCAACATACACTGTGCGTAAAGACCACGAAGATAAGATACGTGAAATTAAGGCTCACACGGAGGCTTACAGATAGTCGTTTTTCCCTCGCTCTGTATGCGAGTGGAACAGGAAAGAAAGTGACGAGTAGTGATACAGGGTACCTCCGCCACGCAACGTACGTTGGCTTGCGGACTATGTAAATGTAGATGTAGTTGTTGCAGCGTCCTGGAAGGTATAAAGCCTGCACTTCAGCACTGGGAACACCGTCAGTTTTATCATAACCGCCCGGTACATTCTCACAATATGTGTATAAAGCCTTCCCAGTATCAGAACCCTTTAGAAATTCGAACAGCGACTTTGACAATAATTTATTTGTTGTCAGATGGATAAGAATCCGATTATACGTCACCTTTCTACAATTTTCTAAAATACTCGAAAAAGTAAAACTGCACGGAAATTTGGCGGTATTTCCTTATCTTCTTTCTTAAACAAAGGCTTAATCTCAGGATATTTTAACCGTTTAGGAAATGTCCCACTTATAAACGACTGGTTACTTAAATAGTTACTGAACTCAGAAGCACACTCTTTAATTAACTTTGTAGATATTTTATCTTAACCACTAGAATTTTTTGATTTTAAAGATTTTATGGTGGACATTACTTCTACTGGTGTAGTGAGGATCATATTTATATAAGTGAAATTATTTGTAATGATTGGGCTGAGGTACTCCATGGCAGCATCTACTACTGAATCTGACAATCGAGCCTTTGTAGTAACAGTTGTGAAATACTTGTTAAAAAGTTTTGCAACACTGCACAAATCTGCTACCAACGTATCATTTACTCTTAATGCTATCTTTAATAACATTTCGTTTGATTTCTTATCGCTTATATTGGTATTGCACTGAAAATCTCTGCACAACACTGCAAATGTCGAAGATATGCGCTGTGTGTCTTGTTTGGTAACAAACTTGATCCATTCACGTACAACAGTAAAGCCAACTTGCGTTCAGTACCACTCGCTTCTGTCTCGGCTTCGTATTTCTGACAGTGTTAACTGTATTTTAACAATGACACACAGTAGCATGTAAATAAGTGATGAGGGGTTGATCGATATGCGCCTCGTGTACGCGTTCACTGAATACGATGGAAAAGCCGTACGGCGACACTACGCTTATCTGTTCCCGCAGTGACTGCAGCCACATCACAGTGGTTTTGCATCTGTACATAAGCACCCATCAATAATCGTATCCATTTGTGCTACTGTGTTTTGCTGATTGCGTATTACAGGCTTTTCCACTGTTTTAAAAGTATTTTCGCAGAAACAAAGAGAATTCTGTTAACGAAGCAGAATAAATCTTAATTACATTATCTCTATGTAATGAGACACAGGAGACCCCAGCTCCCTTATATAAAAATATTCAGAAAATGTTTATGAACAAGCTCCGAAACATTGTCGATGGAATTCTAGTTCATTTTGTATAATTCACACCGGGTAGAACAGTTTCGTCATGACTGGCTGTCCCAAGCTGCAGGCCGCTGTGGCCGAGCGGTTCTAGGCGCTTCAGTCCGGAACCGCGCTGCTGCTACGGTCGCAGGTTCGAATCCTGCCTCGAGCATGGATGTGTGTGGTGTCCTTAGGTTTGTTAGGTTTAAGCAGTTCTAAGTCTAGGGGTCTGATGACCTCAGACCTAGTGCTTAGAGCCATTTGAACCATTTTGGCTGTCACAAGCGCATTCTGAAGATATGTCCTCCACGCCAGGGGCCTTATTTCCGTATAGGTCTTTGAGTATTCTGTCAAATTTTCTCGCAGTATCAAGGCTCCCATCTCATATTTACGTATTTCCCCTTCTCTGGCTATAGCATTGTTCTCAGAGTTGTTCCGCTTATATGAACTTCCTGTGTTGGATGGTTATAATTAAACTTTCACTACTTGAGAAGGACCGCTACTTGAGAGGGCTTGAGAAATAACGAATAAAACATTGAAACAAACACGTTTTAATTTCCACATGACAGGATAACATTTGTTGATTACGTACTACGTTTACGTTCCAGGTTAAAAACGTCACATAGTTTGACAACCACCTACATTTACAACAGCCTGAAACTACACTAAAAATTCCATTTTACAGCTGTCGCAGTGATTTTCGAACGGGGGGAGGGGGGGGGGGGGCGGAGGGGCACGGAACGTTCAACAGGCATGACACAGCTCTTGCACTGCTTCAGGATAGCACATTGCGGCCATCATTCTGAGCCATGGCAACAGTAATTTCTTCAACAATTCGTGGCACAATGAGCCATCGACCTTTGCCAATAACAGTTCCCCAAATCACCAGTTAATTCGAAACTTCGAATCACGTTTTTTTTCTCCGGTGCTGAAAGAGGACCTCTCCATATTCCTTTAATGGGTCGATAATCGTGACGAGCAGCTGCGCTATTACTGTTGTTTTGATTAAACAGCCTTATTTACGAGAGGCCTCTCCACATTGTAGAGCCCCCTCCCCCCTGTTGATTGTCTGCAACTGTAATGCACAATGATGCAGGTGTTTCAACCACATATCACCGAACCAGTACCGGTGTCTAATGGCAAGTTATGACACTAACACTACTAAAAACGCAAATCCTGCGGCATATAGCCCGAATATCATTCCTATAAAGCTGGATACCCATACCGGAAATAGTTTTCCGTCTACACTGGTTGAAGTAAGGAAAGTTTAGTTACAACCATCCGGTATATCCCTTTCACCATTCATCTTTCACTTTTTTGCTTAATTCTGACTTGCCATCTGAGCGCTTGATGCTGGTACGCTTGCTTCTCTTTTCTCCAAAGCTCTCTTTATCTTTGCTGTAGGCGGCGTCTGTCTTTCCCCAAGTCATGTATGTTGCCACAGCTTTGCATATGTCCTCCAGCCATTCCTGTTTCCCATTTTGCGCTTGCTGTGAATTTCGTGTTTTAGATGTCTGTAATCCGTTTTTCCTGCTTCATTTGTTGCATTTGCGTATTTTTTCCGGTCGTCAAGCAAATTCAATCTCACCTACGTTATCCATTAATATCTACTAGGCCTTGTCATTTTACCAATGTGATCCTCTGTTGCCTTCCATATCTATTTTTAGAAAGTTACCTATTCGTCTTCTATTTTAATATTTCCCGAGGATATGTAACTCCACTGCAATGATTGAATCCTCTTAGGTAAAGCATTCTGGAAACGAAGCCACTATTCTTATCTCTGAGCGGGGGCTATCAAGAGGATGCTGTCATCGAGAAAAACAAATCTGGCGTTCGAGGAGTAATCAGACAGTTTGGTTAGAGAATTTAAAAAGAAAAATGGAGAGGTCGAAGTTAGATATAAGGGAATTGTTGTGTCTAGACAAGACAGCCTAGACACAATGAGAGGAAGCCGAAAGGCACGCGCTATAAGCTCACGCAGGATGGCCTGAGGTCTGAAACAGGATACGTAATGAATGCTATAAAGAAAAGTACGTAGCTTCTGGAATACTTAACTTTAATCCATCATTTGGATACATCGTTCTTGATGAGACATGCTTCATACGATAACTATCAATTGCTATGGCGCCTTGCTAGGTCGTAACCATTGACTTAGCTAAAGGCTATTCTAACTATCTGCTCTGCAAATGAGCGAGGCTTCGTCAGTGTGCATCGCTAGCTACGTCGTCCGTACAACTGGGGCGAGTGCTAGTAAGTCTCTCTAGACCTGCCGTGTGGTGGCGCTCGGTCTGCTGTCACTGAAAGTGGCGACACGCGGGTCCGACATGTACTAATGGACCGCGGCCGATTTAAAGCTACCACCTAGCAAGTGTGGTGTCTGGCGGTGACACCACAGGAATTAGTGAAGTTCACTGGCAGGAACAGTAGACATTCTGGTCAAGTAAGTAGAGGGTCGCAACGCAACTCCGTTGCTGCTGGAGAACTGGTTGTTCTTCGAGTTTTGCTGTCCTTGTTAAAACACATCGTCAAATCGAACATCGCACATGAATAATCTGGTACCGTTCTAGTAAGTGTTTAAAGAATAATTTTTTGTGTAACGAGAAGCAAACCGACGTCTACTGCTTACATTGAGTATCATAGGAAACACGGTTGGTATGAGTTAACTTTAACTGCACATCATAAAATCAAAATTGCAAATATCAGCCGTATCACCAGAGAATCTGCGCCTAATGTATCTTAAGAAAGACACCTCGTATATATCCTCATTCGTTCGACTGCATGACTGCTGTCCGACATCCGATTCCTATTATACTGTATTGCACAAACCTTTTCTCTGAATGTTCACTATACACAACTTTCTCAAAAATCTGATTTGAATATTCTAATTTTTGGGTGCTTCTATGATTTCCGTTTTATATTACTCCTCCTAAACTCAGTATTCTATCATATACACTTACGTCCTAGTAAATTCCCCCACGTACGTCCACACTCCGTAGGTGACATTCGTAGGGTTTTTAATTTCGTCAAACAAGTGATAAGGTATCAGTTTTGATTACAGTTTGTTGGATGGTATTTGGGCTGAGGTAGGTAATTTCCCCTAAAGAAGTACAGTATTTGCGTATAAAGATCTGGTGAGCCTGTGATGTAATGCATTTGCGCCACTTGTCAGTGAACCAAGATATTTTTAGTGGTGTGAGTGACCGAAACGATTCAATGATGCTATTTTATTAACATGACACACAGGTGACAATAGTCGTGCGATATCTCCTAATATCGTGTCGGGCCTCCTTTTTCCGGGCGTACTGCAGCAACTGGGAGTGTCATGGACTCAACAAGTCGTTGGAAGTCCCGTGCGGAAACATTGAGCCATGCTCCCTCTATAGCCGTCCATAACTGCGAAAGTGTTGCCGGTCCAGGATTTTGTGCACGAACTGACCTCTCGGTGCTGTCCCATATATGTTCGACAGGATCCACGTCGGGCGATATGGGTGGCCAAATCATTCGCTCGAATTATCGTGAATGTTCTTCAAACTAATCGCGAGCAATTGTCAGCCGGTGAAATGGTCCATTGTCATTCGTAAAAATTCCAACGGTGTTTTGTAAATGGTCTCCAATTAGCCGGACATAACTATTTCTAGTCAGTGATCGGTCCAGTTGGGGCAGAGGACCATGTAAATACAGTCCACACCATTCTGATGTCACCACCAACACGCACAGTGCCTTGTTGACAACTTGGGTCTATGGCTTCGTGGGATCTGTGCCACGCTAGAACCCTAGCATCAGCTCTTACCAACTAAAATCGGGACTCACCTGATCAGGTCACGGTTTTCCAATTGTTAGGATCCAACTGATATCGTCACGAGCCCAGGAGAGGCTCTGCTGTTAGTAATGGCACTTGCGTCTGCCACGGCCCATTAACGACAAATTTAGCCGCACTCTCCGAACGGGTACGTTCGTCGTACGTCCCACATTGATTTCTGCCTTTATATCATGCAGTGTTGCTTGCCTGTTAACACTGAAAACTTCACGCAAACGCCACTGCTATTGGTCGTTAAGTGAAGGCTGTTGGCCACTGCATTATCCTTGGAGAGAGGTAATGCCTGAAATTTGGTATTGTGGTCACTATTTTGACACTGTGGATCTCAGAATATCGAATTACCTAATGGTGTCTGAAACGGAATGTTCCACGTACAAAGTCTATTAATTCGCGTCGTGGGGCTATAATCACGCCGTAAAACTTATCATATGAATTTACTGAGCACGAAAACAACTCTGCCAATGTATTGTCCTTTTATACCTTGTGAACGCGGAACTACTGTCATCTGTATATGTGCACATCGCCATCACATGACTTTTGTTACCTCTCCCTGTCTGTCTCTTTCTCTCTCTCTCTCTCTCTCTCTCTCTTTCTCTCTATTCAGAGTGGTCCATTGATACATCTCACGAAATAAGCATCAAACGAAAAAACTACAAAGAACGAAACTCGTCAAGCTTGAAGGGGGAAACCAGATGGCGCTATGGTTGCCCCCTCTAGATGGCGCTGACATAGGTCAAATGGATGTCAACTGCGTTTTTTTTAAAATAGGAACCCCCATTTTTTATTACATATTCGTGTAGTACGTTAAGAAATATTAATGTTTTAGTTGGACCACTTTTTTCGCTTTGTGATAGATGGCGCTGTAATAGTCACAAACAGTCAACCTCAATGCATTTGGCAATACGTGTAACGACATTCCTCTCAACAGCGAGTAGTTCGCCTTCCGTAATGTTCGCACATGCATTGACAATGCGCTGACGCATGTTGTCAGGCGTTGTCGGTGGATCATGATGGCAAATATCCTTCAACTTTCCCCACAGAAAGAAATCCGGGGACGTCAGATCCGGTGAACGTGCGAGACATGGTATGGTGCTTCGACGATCAATCCACCTGTCATGAAATGTGCTATTCAATACCGCTTCAACCGCACACGAGCTATGTGCCGGACATCCATCATGTTGGAAGTACATCGCCATTCTGTCATGCAGTGAAACATCTTGTAGTAACATCGGTAGAATATTACGTAGGAAATCCGCATACATTGCACCATTTAGATTGACATCGATAAAATGGAGGCCAATTATCCTTCCTCCCATAATGCCGCACCAAACATTAAGCCGCCAAGGTCGCTGATGCTCCACTTGTCGCAGCCATCGTGGGTTTTCCGTTGCCCAATAGTGCATATCATGCTGGTTTACGTTACCGCTGTTGGTGAATGACGCTTCGTCGCTAAACAGAACGCGTGCAAAAAATCTGTCATCGTCCCGTAATTTCTCTTGTGCCCAGTGGCAGAACTGTACATGACGTTCAGAGTCGTCGCCATGCAATTCCTGGTGCATAGAAATACGGTACGGGTGCAATGGATGTTGATGTAGCTTTCTCAACACCGACGTTTATGAGATTCCCGATTTTCGCGCAATTTGTCTGCTACTGATGTGCGGATTAGCCGCGACAGCAGCTAAAACACCTACTTGGGCATTATTGTTGCAGGTCGTGGTTGACGTTTCACATGTGGCTGAACACTTCCTGTTTCCTTAAATAACGTAACTATCTGGCGAACGGTCCGGACACGTGGATGATGTCGTCCAGAATACCGAGCAGCATACATAGCATACGTGATACCACGTACTTATAGGTTTGTGATTATTACAGCACCATCTATCACAAAGCGAAAAAAGTGGTCCAACTAAAACATTAATATTTTTTACGTAGTACACGAATACGCAATAAAAATGGGGGTTCCTATTTTTTAAAAAACGCAGTTGACATCCGTTTGACCCATGGCAGCGCCATCTAGCAGGCCAACCATAGAGCCATCTGGTTGCCCCCTTCAAGCTAGACGAGTTTCGTTCTTTGTAGTTTTTTCGTTTGATGCTTATTTCGTGAGATATTTGGCCCCGTCACTATCAATGGACCACCCTGTATATGACTTCACCGGACAAAATATTAGCCTAACCTTTAAAATACCATGTAAGTCGGTTTTGAGCGGTGTGGACGGCGAAGAGCCGGTACGTTGTGGTCATTTGACCTTCCATCGTGGAGTAGATCACGGCAGTGAAATGAGTGTATTTGTCTGTCTTTTGTATGTAACTTGCAGTAAAATGGGACATTTGCTATTATTAACAGAAAGGAGCCCGATTAGTTAGTGTGTCAACGAGGACTGCAGAACTTGTCTGCAAGGAATGATGTACCACTCGGTCAAATAACATGGCGTAAGAAAAGGTCGTGATCTACTAGTACCAGAGCCGAGTGTATCGCAATGTCAGTGACAGTTGATTTCAAACTAAACACGGATTAATGCTGCCTGTGAATACAGGTCCATCTCAACCAATTTCCCACAGAACGTTGCGAAGGGAATTGCATGCTGTGGAGTTTGCAGTCGGGCAATTCGACATGCGTGATTACTCACACAGGACATAAGCCTGTACGTCTTTAGTGAATAACCAACACGGAAAAGATTTGGTATATGACTGGAGGCATCTACTGTGGTTCGACAAGTCGCGATTTTGCTACTTTTCAGCTGAACGGAAGGTGGCGAATGCACCGAAGGCCAATGAGGCTTTTAACGGGCAGTCTGTGGGGAGTATCGCTTACGCAAGAGGTGGTTCTGTGATGTTTTTCTTTTTGCTTTCTTTCGTTTGATGACTTGATGTCCTACTCGTTTAAATTGCTATGAACGTGAACCAGGGTGTTTATTTTAACATTCTCGGATGCCAAGTATTGCCGTTTCTTCTGTATCTTCATTATCCTTACTGTCGTTTTCCAAGATGGCAACAGAAGGGCGGCATGCTTACATTCCTGGTTTTACTCAGGCAACCTATCGAAGCTCTACTAACCTGCTAAATCAGGCAGTCGTCATCGTATAGCAAATTTCTATCGCTAGTAGGAACACCGAATAAAACGTAACAATCAACATCTCCACAGATTAATAGCTATGTCGGATCTAATCATCAATGAGCAGGTTCTGCTGGAAGTGGCATACTCGAAGAGACTAATGGACTCATTTTCTCTTCGAATTGAAGTCATTAGCTAGGTCAGAGACGGTAATACACGGCATTAGCATGTCGTCTTCTGGAGGTGACTAAATTTTTTGTTCGGTATTGTTATTTTGCAGTGCACTATTTCGAAAGCTCGGTTCTCACTGAGACGATACGACATGCGACTTGTGATACGACGCAGAAACGACCCACACTGGTAGGGCGCATGGGAACGTAGTGGAATCGAGTTAACTGATTCACACTATGGATGACAGCCATATCACATCCACCCATACCTCTGTTGTATCGCCCGGCGCAACACAGAATGCCGGTTACTTCACACAACAGTGTCTTACGACACAGGGGGGAGGAAAGCTAAATTTCAAGTCATCTAATGTGCTTCGAAAAAAACTGCTTTATGTAAATAAAGCAAAGCTGCACCGGTATCTCTCTCTGGTTTCTCAGTAAATCATTTTTTGTGTAAAAAATTAAAAACTTCCGTTTTTAGGTCAGCATGTGCTCTCCGCTATGCAGTCTTTCTCATTCGATTCCAAGGAAACTATTCAGTAAAAGAAATTAATTCTTTTGCACCCTATACTATCGTATCACAGCTTGATTATGAACTGCCCACAGTTATTGTGATACTTCGAAATTAAGTATATCACTGCGCATATTCTGAAAACTTTGCAGTGAAAAATGTAGCAGCTAGAGACTTTGCGGTTTGCGGTCATACACTGATGTACACGAAATGTAGCTAAAATAATGAAATTGTTTTTAATTCCGGAAGGAAAGACACCTCTCTTTTCAATCTCAAATAAACTGCGTGATGCATACTCTTGCTTGTGATGAGGTCGCCATGCATGAAGCTGTTGTCTGCTATGCGGAGATGTCTTGTGTTACTTTTCTTCTTACGCTGTCGATTCAAACCAAAGAACCGTAGACCTTCACATGTGCTTACAGTCTGGAAGGACATCAGCACTTGTGCAGAGTTCACTGCTAAACAATCAGCGGTGTTTGATTTCACTTCAAACCCAGTAATGTTTCTTCTGAACACATCTAAAACCGAATCGTATACCAGCTTGATCTACTGATGAGCCGTGGAAATTCTATCTCAAATGTATTAGTTTGTATCCATTATTTATACATTTACGATATTGCATTAACTACCATACTAGGTGGTCCTACTAAAACTAAACTTTTTATAGTGGCATTTTTAACGTCACTGAAACACTTGCACTGACTTACTTTCTCGTAACAAGTAGCTACTCAGCAGGAAAAATATCAAGACGAAAAGTCTGACACAGCCCTACTTTATCGGAGTAGCTAATACTACTTTCACCAAAAAGTGTAAACTATCTAGACTCATTAAGTAGAACTAATAATTAATGGAAATTGTGTTTGTGTTGAGAGAGCTCATGAGAAATCACAGGCGAGCTATATTTGGTATTTACAGCACTGTGCGGGTGAACCCCGTACTTCCTTTTATTTCAGTTTCCTGAGCTTGAAGTAATGGTAAACCACAACAACGCTATCTTCAGAAGAGCTTCTGATTGCAGCTAAGGAAGAAACATGAATTGTGCAGTCTTGTTCTTGTTGTATCGCTCCAATGGGAACACGGATGTCGTATGGATAAACATCACGTCACAAGACCTTTATTACGACGTGTCGTATGGCATATCGTATCATCTGAATAGGAGCCATGACTAATAGTGCAGCTTGGTGCAGTTACCTGTAGTACTCACGCTATAGTTATTTGATGGTGTCTGACATTTTCCACTATCTTCTCATACATCTGCTCCTCTGTGCTGCCATCTCCACTTGTTTTGATCTGTCTGTTCATTTTACTTGTTTTGGTGTCACCATCATTGCCGTGTCGATAACTGTTTATTGCCACCTCAGCAGATACTTGGACTGCAGCCATGTTGTCGTTGAGGACCTCCAGCTCTGCAGTGAGGTGCAGCATGAGTGCCAGCAGGGTGCTGTCCAGAAACACTGTGGACTGCGTGGTCAGGGTGGTGAACAACAGCTGCAGGCCGTAGACTACCTCGTAGGTGGGGGAGGCCCTCACGTCCACTCCCGGTAACCACGCGGCCACGGGGAGGCCCCGGTTCTCGTAGGAGCTGCCATTGGTCGCTGGGGCCACAGCAGAGCTGAGTAGCGGCGCCACGCCCCACGAGATGTAGCAAACCACGTGCGACACCTGCCGACACACAGCAGTGTTACCAACCTATTACCTGCGTAAAACTACATTTTTTATTTGTTTATTCTTTCGTTTATCCTGTCCAGATTTCAACATTCGACATCTCTCTTACATCAGACCTAATAACTTACAGTTTTTACACATACATATAAGGGCTGTTCAAGTTAGACACAGACAAATACAGTAAAGCTGGAAAAATTTATGACTTTGTCTCGACACGGTAGTGTAGCTGAGCTGGTGAAATGACGATACTGTGTATCATATGTGAAGAAATCTTACAGTTTTCCATGTACATATACGTATAGGTGTCGTTCAATTGTAACACAGACAAAACCTGTAACTGGAAAGGTTTATGACTCTACCAAGACGTGGTAGCGTATCCATGCTGACGTTGTGATGCACCGTGCAGCTTGTATGAACTTCTTTAGACACCTATGCTATTTACACTACTGGCCACCAAGAGGAAATGCAGATGATAAACGGGTATTCATTGGACAAATATATTATACTAGAACTGACAGGTGATTACATTTTCACGCAATTTGGGTGCATAGATCCTGAGAAATCACTACCCAGAACAAACACCTCTGACCATAATAACGACACGCCTGGTCATTGAATCAAATAGAGCTTGGATGGCGTGTACAGGTACAACTGCCCATGCAGCTTCAACACGATACCACAGTTCATGAGGAGTACTGACTGGCGTATTGTGACGAGCCAGTTGCTCGGCCACCATTGACCATACTTTTTCAATTGGTGAGAGATCTGGAGAATGTGCTGGCCAGGGCAGCAGTCGAACATTTTCTGAGTCCAGAAAGGCCCGTACAGGACCTGCAACATGCCGTCGTGCATTATCCTGCTGAAATGTAGGGCTTCGCAGGGATCGAATGACAGGTAGAGCCACGGGTCGTAACACATCTGAAATGTAACGTCCACTGTTTAAAGTGCCGTCAATGCGATCAAGAGGTGACCGAGACGTGTAACCAATGGCACCCTATACCATCACGACGGGTGATACGCCAGTATAGCGATGACGAATACACGCTTCCAATGTACGTTCACCGCGATGTCGCCAAACACGGATGCGACCATCATGATGCTGTAAACAGAACCTGGACTCATCAGAAAAAATGACGTTTTGCCATTCATGCACCCAGGTTTGTCGTTGAGTACACCATCGCAGGCGCTCCTGTCTGTGATGCAGCGTCAAGGGTAACCGCAGCCATGGTCTCCGAGCTGATAGTCCATGCTGCTGCAAGCGTCGTCGAACTGTTCGTGCAGATGTTTGTTGTCTTGCAAACGTCCCCAGCTGTTGACTCAGGGATCGAGACGTGGCTGCACGATCCGTTACAGCCATGCGGATAAGATACCTGTCATCTCGACTGCTAGTGATACGAGGCCGTTGGGACCCAGCATGGCGTTGCGTATTACCTTCCTGAATCCACCGATTCCATATTCTGCTAACAGTCGTTGGATCTCGACCAACGCAAGCAGCAATATCACGATACGATAACCCGCAATCGTGATAGGCTACAATCCGACCTTTATCAAAGTCGGAAACGTGATGGTACGCATTTCTCCTCCTTACTCGAGGCATCACAACAACGTTTCACGAGGCAACGCCGGTCATCTGCTGTTTGTGTATGAGAAATCGGTTGGAAACTTTCCTCATGTCAGCACGTTGTAGGTGTCGCCACCGGCGCCAACCTTGTGTGAATGCTCTGAAAAGCTAATCATTTGCATATCACAGCATCTTCTTCCTGTCGGTTAAATGCCGCGTCTGTAGCACGTCATCTTCGAGGTGTATCAATTTTAATGGCCGGTAGTGTACAGCAACCATTTGTGACAGCAGATGTATGTATGTAAAACATTCTCGGTTTTCTTGTCGCGTCAATTCGGGATAAAATCTCAAGCTTTCGATGATAGCCTCCATCAGTCTTCACTGCTCCTGTTGTGGCCATTATATAGCCCGTGGATGGCTTCTGATTGGTCGGCTTGTGATTGGTCGGTGATTACGTATTGCTGTCGCAGACGGTGTCAATATGTGCGCTGGTGGCGCCACCAATTCCGTTGGAACGTAAACCTAGGAAGGAATGCCTCTGCTGCTTCTCTGCATCGAGCGCTCGTTTCCATGCACCGCTCAGACAGTATTCGCTATCACGGTTAAAATTCTTCTCGCTCATTCTTATTTCAACAGCGTCCTTAATAACAGAATCCCAGTATGTGGAGGCCTGGGACAAAATTTTTGTTTCATAGAACAGTATTTTATGATTGTTAGTGAGGCTGTGCTTCGCAATTGCCGATTTCTCCAGTTCTCTATTTTTAATATGCCGTTGGTGTTCTGCACAACGGTCGGAAACGGTAAGAATGGTCTGAGAAATATACTTGCTTCCACACTCGCAGCGGATATTATAAAATCCAGGGACCCTGAGGTCGAGACTGTCCTTAACAGTGATCATCATCTCCTTAATTTTCTTAGGAGGACGAAAAATCGGTCTTATACTCCGTCTACCCAGGACTCTTCCGATTTTGCTGGATATAGCGCCACAAAAAGGAAGTACTGCAATCGGTGTTTCATCCTGTGAGTGTGCAGCATTTTCACGTTTCCTTTTCTTGGAGAACGCTGCCTTTATATCGCGTGCACCATACCCATTATTTCGGAACAAGTACTTCAGATGGTTAATTTCGGACTTCGTGGTCCTCGTCAGAAACAGTTTTTGCTCTATGTACCAACGTCTCTCTTCTGAACAAGGTGGTGGAAACTCTGTGCATTAAGGTATAAATCGGTATTCGTCAGCTTACGGTACACAGAGTGGCCGAGACGCCCGTCCGCCTGTCGTTGTACTAATACGTCTAAGAATGGCAGCCTTCCTTCCTTCTCCATCTCGACAGTGAATTGGATGTTCGAATGTATGCTGTTCATGTGTTCCATTAATTGTTCGAGAGCTTCTGCGCCGTGTGGCCAGATCATAAATGTATCGTCAACATAACGATAAAATAAGGATGGACGGAGGGGAGCCGAATCTAATGCACGTTCCTCAAAATAATTTTAACCAGTGACGGAGACAAAGGAGAGCCCATCGCCATACCGTCAGTCACTTCACAAAATTTATTACCATACAAGAAGAAGGTGATCGTCATCACATGTCGGAAAGACTTTATAGTTTCTGGAGGAAAGAGATCCGCCAGCATTTTCAAAGTGTCCTCCACAGGAACTTTGGTGAATAGCGATACCACATCCGCGCGGACTAGAATGTCATTTGGACCAACTCTAATCTGTTTGATTTTCTCAATGAGCATCTGGGAGTTTTTGATGTGATGTTCACACCGGCCGACTATAGGAGTCATCAACTTTGTTAGGTATTTGGCCAGCTTGTAGGAAGGAGAACCAATTTCACTGACCATAGGTCTCAAAGGAACATTACCCTTGTGGATGGATCTTCGGTAGTCCGTACAACCTGGGAGGTCTAGGAGCTCGGACAGACCGGAACTTTGATGTACAGCAGAAAAAGCATGGAGCTACTGAAGAATTCCTGTCTGCCAGATGATGTTACGAAAAATCTCAGAGTTCTAGACCCCCAGGTTGTACGGACATTCCGAAAAAGAGAAATATATTAAGATCGAAAATAAATTGAAGTGTTAGGAGGTCTTTTCTGAAGATATTAGTTTGGAGTGTGCTGTGCCGACCGGTAGAGACGGTACACAACTGTACACACAGAGGACGCCACACAGCAAGACTAGTCACCAGTGTGGTGTCACATATAAGGACTAGTCAAATGAAAATGAGACAGATGGAAGAAAAGCAAGTAACTATTTATTATTCCAAAAGTAGTAGCCATAACTGTTAATACGTTTATCCCTCTGTGAGACAAGCCAGTCAATGCCCTCATGCAAAAATGTTTCTGCTGCACGCACATAGGTTGTTTCGAGTACGGTGCAAAAGTTTCTCTGGGAAGCCCTTACACATCCTCTACACAGGGCCGGTGTCTCCTCATGGGATTCCCGTATTTTTGGATCCCTTAAGAAATAATTTTTTTCCTTACTGAATTTCGATCGGGCTGACAGCATCTTAGTACGCTGATCTTCAGCCTACAGAATTTTTACAACACAAGAAGAAGATAAGAAACCATAAAAGCAGGCGATGAAACGGTGACTTAAATTGTAAAACGGCGGAAAATTGTGGAAAGTTAAAACATAAAACAAATGGTTGGCGATGCTAATAAAATACACAGGAAGCAGACAAATAAAACAGTAGACAGAAAATTAGAAAACACGGCGACAGTTTGGGTTCTGTTCGCAAGAGATATAAAAATCACTCCCAGCGACAGTATGATTTTCGTTCGCAACTCTTCGGAAACGACGCACAACACTTAACACTCACTGGAAACACTGCACTAAAAAGTCGGCACGAAGATGACACACCACAGCCAAGGGTAGATGGAGGGGGGACCTGGACAGATTAGGGGAAAAAAGGGGGAGGAGCGGAAAACGAGAGGGGGGGGGGGAGGGAGAAAGACATTCGTGGCCGTCAATTTGCTTCGGACGAAGAGGTGCACACCTGGGTACAATCATGATCCGTAGGCAACTGAAAACGATTTTCCATGAAGGCATTGACCGTCTTATCTTACAGTGAGATAAATTTATTAGCATTTATGGCGATTACTTAAGAAATAATACAGAGTTTACTTACTTTTTTCCATTTATCTCGCTTTCATTTGACTGCCTCTTATAGTTATGGTCAGACGCCTTAGAGGGCGCACGTAACGGACCATGTTACGCTTCCGCCATACGTCATTAAAATAGCTCTATCAATCTGCAATAGTTGTGCTCTGACGTCACAGAGGGCTCACCTAACAGGGACTATATCTTGATCGCACGTGACGTCAGACAAATAGTTCGCAAATGAAACGAACAAGTGGCTCTACTCAGTCAGGTGTTGCAGAGGATCCCCAGTGTCTCACAACACGATATTGCAGTGCTGTACGACGCAACGTTCCTTCGGACAAGCGTGTTGTTCTTAACAACACAGGCACTGCAATATCGTATTTATCCGCCGATACCGGAAAGATACTTCCAATTAAAGTGTTGTTCCTGTACGGGAATTACATAATGTGTGTGCGAGTGCAGGTTGTGACACATGAACGTCGACGTATGGAAGTTTGGGTCTGGCCGTGAATGGTACACAAACAGCCAAAGCGGTTGAGGCGACCGTTTGCGTAAAGCGAGAAATCTGAGTTCGAGTCCTGGTTCGGCACTAATTTTAATTTTTATTCGCTTATAAAGCTGATGACTATTCGTATTCGCAACTGCGAATACGTTTCATGTACATAGTCTCACAGTGTCGCAGTCTCTTTCGCATGCCACGGTGACATACACACTGTCACTGCCAGCAGAGTCAGACTGGACATACGAGGGTTGGAACTTAAATAGTGGCAACCATTTATTCACAACGGATATAAAAGAGTTACATGTTTGCACCTGTTACTATCCTCCAAAGTAGTCACCAGCGTTGTGTAGATCCCGTTGCCAACGATGTGGAAGGCGTAAGTATACCGCTAACAGAGCCTGTTCTGTTGATGGTGCGAATGGAGCGGTCTACTGCCTGTCGAATCTCTGGAACATTTCAGAAGCGAATGTCACGAAGTGGTTCCTTCATCTTCGGATTCAAATCAGTCACAATGACTTAAATGGTGGATGATACAGTACTTCCCAGTCCCATCGACAGAACAGAGCAGGCACAGATTGCGCTGTATGCGCCCGCACATTGTGGTGCAAAATGATGAGTGGGTTGAGCAGAAAGTGTCGCCGCTTCTTTCGCAAAGCTGGTCGCAAGTGACGCTCCAAAAACGAACAGTAATACTGTCCATTGAAGGTCTGCCGTGGAGGAACGTATTGCGTTAGGATGGACACCATCACAGTCGTACACGAGAAACACAATAACTTTCACCATATTGGGGCTCTGACGCACTTTCGACTTTCGTGGCGACCCATAATGACACCACTCGTTGAACTAGCGTTTCAGTTTGGCTCGTACGATGTGGCCCATGTCTTATCCAGTGTTATGACACGGCGAAAGAAAGACTCTCCTTCGCGCTCATAGCGCTCCAGGCGATTCTGAGCAGCGTCGCAATGCATCCATTTCTGCATTTCCATCAAGTCATCCGGAAAGCATCGTGATGCAAATTTTCGTATGCCCAGGCGTTCCTTAAGGATGCGAAGCACAGTCGTATGCGCTAATCCGGTTTCGTGGGCAAGCTCACGAATCGTATGGCGTCGATCAGCGTGCACTTCTTCTTCAGAGACGCTAGGACGACCTACTCGATGCATGTCTGCCACAGTTTGCCGACCTTCGTTGACGGCTTTTACCCAACGTGCCACCGTTCTGTACGCCAATGCCGATTCCCGCACGCCTCTTGAAGACCCTGATGACACTGCCGTGCTGTCCGACGTCTGGCACATTGAATCTTGATCCAACTCCGTGTTTCGAAAACATAGTGAGACTGTGACTGTGCTTCCCTCGATTGTGCGCACGCCGGTGACGTGGGACGGGCAAGTCCATTTGCTCGGAGGTAAAGTAGGTATGTCAATAACGTGTGCTATCAGCGACAATAGTAGATTCAATGATAATGAAATCAAGACCCTACGCTGTCGACAGGCATTGATATACATCAACGGGGACAGTCGAAAATGTGTGCCCCGACCGGGACTCGAACCCGGTATCTCCTGCTTACATGGCAGACGGTCTATCCATCTGCGCCGCAGAGGGCACAGAGGATAGTGCGACTGCAGGGACTTATCCCTTGCACGCTGTCCGTGAGACCCACATTCCCAACTTTATGTCCACACACTACATTCGTAGTGCCCCTGCCCGTTACACTCATTACTTGCGGCAGATAACCTTACCGAGTCCCGTTACAGTTCGGGCAATACGTTTGCATCCGCACAGAAGAAGAAGGTCAATGGCCGCTTAGCCTTAACTATATGAAGATGGTATCTGTTCTTTCGGAGATGTTCGAAAGATCAGATACCATCTTCAAATAGTAGATTCCACTGCATAGGGTCTCCACAGCTGTGTTGCCACTAATTAAGTTCCAACCTACGTACTACATTGACGTTAGTCAACATTTACTGTATTCGAGAACAGACTAGTTTTGAGAACGTTAATCACGTTGCCAGGCCTCATCATCACCAGCATACTGAAGGTACACACCGTACATAATCTCCCTGTAAATCACTGTTATTTGTATATTTTTATCTGTGTACCCAAAATTGTTTTGTTGTAGTTCCATTTCGCACTGTGACGTGCACTGTGGCGTGATTAGCAAGCCAACTCAGTGCAGCAACTACTTTCTATGGTAGGGGGTGCTCTTCCTGCCACCTTCATGTTGGACGCGAAGTGTATTTGTTAAACACAGCAGAGTGTATCCTTGTATGGGAGTCAAACGTTGACCCTAAAGAGCCCAGACAGAAGAGAGACTCTTTTGAAATGTGGTGCTGTAGACGAATACTGAATATTAGATGGGTAGATCGAATAATTAGTGAGGAGGTATTGAGTCGAATTAAGGAGAAAAGAAATTTACGGCGCAACTAAAAGAAGGATTAGCTGACAGTACGTATCCAGAGTCATCAAGGAACCGTCAGTTGAGTGATGAAGTGAGGGACGGAGGCTTGAGTACAGTATTCAGGTTCGTCCGCCCGGTTGGCCGTGCGGTCTAAAGCCGTCGGCAGACGGACCGTGCATCCGAACGTTGAGCGTTGAGCGTGCCGAGTTTCTGACGTCACAGCATGGAATAGCACGCTCGGGAGTCTTTCCGAACGTGCAGAGCAATATCTGGCATGTCAGATATTCTCAGCGTGCGTCTGAACGTTGACCAATGACATGGCACAACGCCACCTACGTCACACGCACGCCGTCTCCCTTCAGTACAAAGTTGTGACGCGCCATATTGGCATTCATTTCAAGCCTATACGTATATATGCCGTTCCGAGCACCAGCAAATTGAGAATCACTGCAAAACTCATTGTTAACTGTGTGATTCGTTCCAATAAAATAATGAGAAACATCATATTCGCGGAAAAATAATTATTGTAACTTGCGTATAATGAGAGTAGGCTATTTGAAGGCAGCGACACACAAAAGATCCACCCAAAACGCATTGTTCTTGGTACAATGTGTTATAATTAAATTTCAGTTAATAAAATATCTACGATTATAAAGTTTTTAGCAAGAGGTAAGGTACTATTATTAGATATAGCAGATGCGATGTTGGTATAGTGTAATGAATAGCATCATTGTATACTATTGAGGTTTTTTCGTTGGGGCGGTCGTTCGCGTCCTGACACGACAAATTTTTTTTTTCCTAACATTCGCGTTTTTATTAGGTTCTGATACTTTATTATTAGTATAATATAAGTATAGACTCTAATGTTTGATTTTATGTAAATACAAGTTTACCTTTTTTTGAGGGGTGACTTTGTTCGATTGGCTTAATCTAAAGGACAGCTGACGCTACTTGTATAAAGGTATTTTTTCTCTTTTTTCTTTTACGCTTCGTAATTGACATGTTGCAAAGATTCTGCTACTGGGTACGAACAGTGATCAAGTAAGACTGACCTTGGGGTTTTACTAAAATGTGGGAATGATGAAATACTGTTTATCTTATGCGGAAAGTATTCCAATTTTGTAACGCACTGCTTGTAATGGAACTTTTATAAGCCTCTGTCCTTATTGATTGGAGATGGTACTTTCCTTTTCGTGGACGAAGGGGGAAATATGCATTTTAATAGAGCTAACGTGGGAATTTTACGCGCCCGTTGAGTAAACAGTGTGATTAACGAACTAGAAACATCCCTCAACTGTCGCTTGAGTGCGTTGCGATCGTGTATACCACGTTGGGGTCCGCGTACCGTATGCAAAAGTCGCATCATTCCTGAGCGTTGAGCAGCACGTTGAACTGGGCACGCTCAACGTTAACGTTCGGCAGCACGGTCCGTGTGCCGACGGCTTAACGCTCGGCTTTCCGGGCGGGAAGGAGCGCCAGTCCCCGGCACGAATCCGCCCGGCGGATTAGTGTCGAGGTCCGGTGAGCCGGCCAGTCTGTGGATGGTTTTTAGGCGGTTTTCCATTTGCCTCGGCGAAGGCTGGCTGGTTCCCCTTATTCCGCCTCAGCTACACTATGTCGGCGATTGCTGCGCGAACAAGTTCTCCATGTTCGTGTACACCACCATTACTCTACCACGCAAACATAGGGGTTACATTCGTCTGGTGTGAGACGTTCCCTGGGGGGGACCTAGGGGGCCGAATCGCACAATAACCCTGGGTTCGGTGTGGGGCGGCGGAGGGGTGGGGTTGCGGACCACTGCGGCTGCGGCTGCGGCGGGGACGGAGCCTCTCCGTCGTTTCTAGGTCCCCGGTTAACATAACAGAGCATAACGTATTCAGGTTCAAGCAGATGTAAGTTAGAGCACTTATTCATAGACGAAGAGACTGGCACAGGAATGCCTTTCATGGGGAGCTGCATCAAACCACTCTTCGAACTGAAGACTGTAACAAGCTGTGTAGTATCTGATCTCGCTCGGTGGTGTGATTGGGAAGCACTGCTGTAGGTAGTGGTGGGGCACCTGCAGGAAGATGTAGAGGCGGAACCCGACGTCGCCGTAGCGGCGCCGCCTCGCCGCCGAGTCCGGGAAGGCTGCGCGCGCCTCCCCCAGGAGCTGCAGCAGTTTTCGCAGGCGCGCCCCGTCCAGCGAGAACGACACCACCTGCCGGAAATCCACGTACAAACTGCACTCACTAGTCACTAGTACCTGTTTTATTGTACATCTACACACATAGTCCGCAAAACATAGTACGTGTGTGGCGGGGAATACCTTGTACCACGACTAGTCATTTCCGCTCGTATTCCACTCGCAAATAGAGCGAGCAAAAAACGACTGTCTGAAAGCTTCCGTAGGAGGCCTAATTTCTCGCGTATTATCTTCATGGTCCTCACGCGACGACGATGATGATGGGTTTGTGGGGCCCTCAACTGCGCGGTCATCAGCGCTCGTACGAAGTCCCAGTTTTTACGCAGTCTAATTTTTACACATTCCAATTTAGCCACCGTCAAGAATGATGATGATGAGGATGAAATGATGAGGACAACACAAGCACTCAGTTCCTGGTCAGAGAAAATTCCCAATCCGGCCGGCAATCGAACCTGGGACTCCGTGATCCAGAGAAAGCAACGCTAGCCACTAGACTTGTCCTTAGGCGAAAACTACAGTGGCGCCAGTAGAATAGTGATGGGCAAACTCGTTCATCCTATCCGGCCGCTGTGGCCGAGCGGTTTTAGGCGCTTTAGTCTGGAACCGCGCTGTTGCTACGGTCGCAGGTTCGAAACCTGCCTCGGGCATGGATGTGTGCTGTCCTTAGGTTAGTTAGGTTTAAATAGTTCTAAGCCTAGGGGGCTGATGACCTCAGATGTTAAGTCCCATAGTGCTTAAACCATTTGAACCATTCGTTATTCCTTGGGAACTAGTTCACTGATGATCGCTCTTTATTTGGGAACCATTTTTACTCGTTCACCGTTCATTTGTGCTTGGTATGCGGTTCTTATGAAAAACTGAAAATTAGTAGCATAGGTGACTGAAGATGGAAGGTGCCAAGAGGGGGCACTTGCCTCCGCTCTGGAGTACAGTATTTTTATTCGTAACAGAATTCTCACACACTTGTAATTTTCGTGATTCTGCAAAACCTCTCGTTTAGCCAACTGCAGCGTTCTGTGGCTGATCGCAGTGAAATAATATAAGGTGACGCACGAAAAACCGGCCCCGAGTACAGACTGCTCGCCAATTACGCAGGATTTGTTGACCGCTCGGAGCAGAATAGATAAGGATGTAATAATTAGGCAGTGAATAAATAAAAAATAAGCTAAATCAAACAACAACTTCGAAACAATAGATGACAATTGGTAGGGGACGATGAGGTCTAGTACTGGGGGCTGATTTTTCGTGCGCTACCCTGTACCACTGAAATAATATTGTACGAGTTATCATATTCTCTCTACAAAATGTGACACCAGACACTCGGTTATGGAACGCGGACTTCATTCGGTTGTAAGTCAGTCTGTCTTCCGTAACAATGAACATGCTCTTTGACCTTGGACCAAAACAATTCGGAAAATGGTCACTAGTGTGTGCCGTGCCGACTTCCTTTGCATGTGTAATGAAAAAATATTGCCTTTTTACAAGTATTTCTTCTGCTGTTTATCACCGAGCGAGATGGCGCAGTGGTTAGCACACTGGACTCGCATTCGGGAGGACGACGGTTCAATCCCGTCCCCGGCCATCCTGATTTAGGTTTTCCGTGATTTCCCTAAATCGCTTCAGGCAAATGCCGGGATGGTTCCTTTGAAAGGGCACGGCCGATTTCCTTCCCCATCCTTCCCTAACCCGAGCTTGCGCTCCGTCTCTAATGACCTCGTTGTTGCCGGGACGTTAAACACTAATCTCCTCCTCCTCCTCTGCTGTTTATCGAAATAGTTAAGTAAGCTGATACGACGTTTTGTTACCTGGAAAGATGTATGTAATGCATATCACGTAATTTTATGTAATTTGCGTAATTATAAAATACATTTTAATTACCCGTCATGCACGCTCAATAGAATACGAAAAGAACCAGAAGTTCAGAGTTCAAAAAAGGTTTGAAACAGATCTAGAACGGGTGTGCGCAGCGGACAAAACGAACAACTCTATACTGAATTAACTATGAGCAGTCATCAGTGGAAGTGAGACGAGTGGCCACGCGAAGAAGGACGAGTCCGGCCGAACGAGACCGAGAGAAATGGGAACGGGACCGAGGCTGGAACGAGACCGACCGGCGTACCGTTGCGGGAACGAGACCGACTGTTTCCCGTTCCCGCGACCGAAGTGAACTATGAAAGACCGTTCCTTAGAATTGGTTCATCGCTCTTTATGAACTGTTCCTTAGGATCCGTTAGTTCGCGAACGACCCATCTCAACAGTAGAACCGTTCTGCACTCGGCTTCAAATGCAGGTTCTCTAAATCTGCGCGTAGTGGCCTGCGGAAAGCAACGTCCTCTCTTCAGGCATTCCCATTTGAGTTCATATGTCATCTGCGTATTACTTGCCTACTGACAGAACCTATCGGTACAAAGCTACCAGCCTGCTTTTGAGCTACTTCGATGTCCTAGTTTAATCCGACCTGGTGGGAACCCAAAACATTCGAACAGTACTCGAGAATGGATCGCACTAGCGTTCTATACGCCGTCACCTTTGTGGATGAGCTACACTTTCCCAATATTCTCCCTGCAAAACGAAGTCGAGCATTCGCCTTCCCTACTACCAACCTGACAGGCTCACTCCGTGTCATGTTGCCGGCCGATGTGACCGAGCGATTCTAGACCCTCCAGTCCGAAACCGCGCTGCTGCTACGGTCGCAGGTTCGAATCCTGCATCCGGCATGGGTATGTCTGATGTCCTTAGGTTAGTTAGGTTTAAGTAATTCTAAGTCTAGGGGACTGATGACCTCAGATGTTCAGTCCCATAGTACATGAGCCATTTGAACTTGAATGTCATATCGCTTTGGAACGTACGCCTAGATAATTTATCGAAGTGGCCGTGTAAAGATGCACCCTATTACTGCTGTTTTCGAACGTACAGGACTATTTTTGCTTACTCACACGCTTTAACTCAGGCTGTATATTCCTACAGCCACTCAACGATGATTCCTTCCCATGAACCACAGCGTTATTTGCAAACAGCCTTACATTGCTGCTCACCCTGTCCGTGGCGTCATTCGTAAGTATAGGGATTAGAAGCGGTTCTATCACGCTTTCATGGAGCACCCTTGACGAAACCCTTGTCTCTGATGAACACTCGCCGTCGATGACTACGTACTGGGTGCTATTCATTCTTGCATGACTTCTACAAGGACATTGCACAAGTTAAAAACAAAGCTCAGTCCACAAATACATGTGCACCAAACCTTGGTCTTAAACTATAAGAAGTCGGAGGTCATATTCATGTTATATCGAAAGCTGATTATCGGACATTTTCGTGAAACAGTTTCTCCAATGCCTCTTAATTTTCTATCAACAGTTTCTGAAGTGACTGCAAACAGCTGCTATGTATTTTATGAAATGCATGACACGCAGCGGTCTGTGTGTCCTTTTTTATCACTAATGGTGTTGGTTAGTGACCAGCGTCACAGTATAAATGTGCATATATTATTTACGTATTTTGTCATCTCGTATCAATAAGGGAATGTTGTTTATACTACTGAACATCAAAAAAATAACGATTACCCATATTTAAGAGGTGGTGTGTCAAATGTGCAGGGAGAGTGAGTCACAACTGTTCGTTCACATCTAACACTTCACCTATATGTTATTCTGTAGTTGAGTATAATGGATGCGTGTGTAATGTAGTGTCACCTTCGTGTTATATGACGATGATAACGTAGGGAGAGATTGGTGTGGATACAATGACAGTTTCTTCAGACGTAATCTCACATCGCAAAGTGTTCGGACTGAACACTACCAAGAAAATGGGGGCGCCTTTTTCCAGTACTGTGAACCCTGGTTCAACAGAAGTATCACTTGGCAGCACCTGTAGCTCTGAGCCGCAAAGCGGATTGTGAAGAGATAGGGGAAAAATCTCAAATATGTGTACCCGACACTGTTTTACGAAAACAGTACTTGAGTTTGGTTGAGCTGAGAGGCTATTTTAAAAGTGATGGCAGCGTCATCACTGAGAAGAAAAGTGTAGGATCTTATTGATTTCCTTCTTTTAAATCGGGTCCCTCAAAAATATTGGCAGTAAATATTTTTTATTTGTTAGCGTAAATCGCGAAATATGAACAAGAAAGATGTCACACACATTTTTATAACAGAGCGCCATGGGTGTCCTGTGAGAGAGCAAAAACTTATTTTTCTCGGTTTTGAAGTATGATACGATATACACATTTTCAGATTTTTAAGAGTGGGTCAGTTCTCAACAATATTTTATTTGTGTGTGAAAACTGACATCACATTTGAAGATAATTACTTTGAGGCAACATTGGACTGACATATTAAGTAGAAATTGGAACATTGTTAATGTTGCTGATTTCCAAATAATCCCGCCACACGAAATAGTTTCCTCCTTAAAAACATAATACTCTCTTTGGAGTGCCGTAGATAGTGTGCAGCTGGCACTAAGTGATCATGTGGCCGTACACTGGGCAAAAGGAGATCCGACACGATATTAGGAGGAATCCCATGACTTTCGTCACCACAGAGTACGGCTATCTGAACCATTTTACAACTGTCAACCCTTGGTCCCCTTGGTCTTCCACAACAGTCCTCCCCCCCCCCCCCTCTCCCTCACCCCGCTCACCATATTTCCTTCCACTGCTAAGATGACCATCCCTTAATGTCTCAGAACTTGTGCTATCAACCGATCCATGGTTTTAGTCAAGTTGTGCTATAAATGTATTTTTTGCGCAGTTCGATTCGGTACCTCATAGTTGTTTGTTATAGCCATTTAACCTTCAGTATTGTTGTGTAACAGCACGATCAAAAGCTTCTATGCTCTTCTTGTGTGGATTGTTTATCGTCCACGGTCCACTTCTCCATAACAGTACACTCGAGGCAAATACCTAACATTGAAATTTACGTCAGGTGTTAAATATTTCTCTTTTTCATAAATAGTTTTACTGCTGTTGTGAATTTGCGTTTTAAATCCTCTCCACGTGGCTTGTCTCAGTGTAGAGAAACTATTCTGTCTCAGATATCTGTGTTACAGTGGGTTTAATGCAATCAGCTAACTCTTGAAATTTTCGTTAATATAAGAGCAATAAAAACGTTAAAATATGTTTTTATATAAAAATGAAAATGCCGTATCTGATCGAAAGTTTTCGGGCATCTGTAAGTGAAGGTTAATATGTGGTGTGTACACCCTTCGTCTTTGTGGCGGCTTGAACTCCTTGGGGACACTTTCAATGAGCTGTCTTAACGTCTGTGGTGGAATGGCTGCACATTCTTTCTCAAGAGCCAAAATCAGAGATGATACTGTGGCCTGGAGTGAAGTCAACGTTATGATTCATCACAAAGGTGTTCCATTGGGTTCCGTTCGGCATCCTGGACATGCTAACCCGTTCGAAAAATCTCATTGTTCACAAACTTACAGATGCTGCTTCATGACAGGGAAATTTTCATGCTAAATACAAGCAGTCATCGGCTCCGAACTGTTCCTCCACCGTACTTGGCACACACTGCTGTGAAATGTGTTCATATCCTTCCGTATTTAGGGTTTTCTTAAGCGCAATAAGGGGGATACACCCTAACCACGACAAACACCCCCATGTAATAACACGACCTCCTCCGTATTTCATGGATGGCACTAGACACGATGAGAGTAATGTTATCCAGGCATTCACCACATCCAAACCCATCCATAGCATTCCTGCACGGTGTAGTGTGATTTCTCATCCTAAATCACTCGTTGCTGTCATCCACTGATCAGTGGCGGCTCTTTTTACTAGATGGGGCGTCATTTATCATTGGCTACCGAAATGTGCGACTTATGAGGAGTTGCTCGATCATTGTACCCCATTGTTCTTAACTCCCTGCGTACACTCATTACGCTAGGTGCGCTGTTAGTAGCACTTTGCAACTCACGACTGATTCCTTCCACTCATTTCATGCGATTTTGACAGCCATCCTGCAGAATACTCGACGGTCCCTGTCCGACAGCAAATGAGATCTGGCTGCCCTCGTTTTATCTACGGTTGTTCCTTCGTCGTTCCAACGTCGCAATCACACCACCAGCATTCGGCTTCAGCAGCTTTCGAAGAGCTGAAATGTCCCTGCTGTATTTGTTACTCAGGTAACATCCAAATTACTAGTCTTCATTCGAAAACACTGTTCTCTCCAGACTGACCTATTCTGCTGTTACTGGTTCTCCACTGACAACACAATACTCCCCATCTCCTTTTTAGGATTTCAAACCTCAACTGGAGGCTTACAGATCTACTTTATTATCTGTCAGTCGGTCTACCCGTCTGCCTGTTAAAATATTTTTTTCTCAGTAACTGATTGACGTACCAAGTTGAATTTCATGTCACATACCAAAAGCTACGGTACCTTAATGGTGGTGGAAACTGAAGCATCTAAGTCAATGCAGTCAAAAAATACAGCCAGAGAACTCATTCGTCAAAACCTGTAGGTTACTTCCCGTTAACCGAGTAATTTTAAATTTGGCAGTAATCAAGATGTCACACTACAAGTAAAGGAAAAAAACCAAAAGCGTTGGTTTGTAATTGTACCACACGAAAGAAAGCATTTTGTCATTTGTTATCCGACTGCCTGTCCGTCTGTTAAAACCTCTTTTCTGGGAAACGGGTAGACGTATCAAGTTGAAATTTATATCACATACTACGGTCTATGGTCCCATGACGGTGTAAAAACGTTAAGCTTCTAAATCAATGCAATCAAAATATATGGCCATTTATGTACCATATTTTGATACTCGCAAACTCTCTCACTAAAAACTGTCGAGTACCTCCCGTTGACCTAGAATCATGAAAATTGGGAAGAATCAAATGTTCAAACGTGTGTGAAATCTTATGGGACTTAACTGCTAAGGTCATCAGTCCCTAAGCTTACACACTACTTACCCTAAATTTTCCTAGGGACACACACACACACACACACACACACACACACACACACACCCATGCCCGAGGGAGGACTCGAACCTCCGCCGGGACCAGCCGCGAAGAATCAAGGATTTACAGTAGAAGTAAAGGAAAAATATCGGAAAATTTTGAAGTGGTAATTATATAACACAAAACGCTATTTTTTTCGTCATTTCTTATCCGACTTTAATCTTAAAACATTCTCAAAAGACTTGGAACTCCCAGGACTGATATCCTGCCAGTGTAAGCGTCGGTAACAGGTAAAACTCGCCGAGATTGTCAATTTCTGGGGTGTGTTAACTGTCTGTGTACGTAATTAAGTTTGTACAGAACACTCAGAGTGAGCCTCCTACACGCCCCTGGCCAATTTTTTACTGTCGGGTCCGCATCTCGTGTCATCTAGCGCCACTTGCGCATCACATAGGCGTGTCCGGATATTTTTGATCAGACGGTGTTTATCGAAAATACCATCTAACTAAATTTCGGAACCATTATTCAAATGGTTCAAATGGCTCTGAGCACTATGGGACTCAACTGCTGTGGTCATAAGTCCCCTAGAACTTAGAACTACTTAAACCTAACTAACCTAAGGACAGCACACAACACCCAGCCATCACGAGGCAGAGAAAATCCCTGACCCCGCCGGGAATCGAACCCGGGAACCCGGGCGTGGGAAGCGAGAACGCTACCGCACGACCACGAGATGCGGGCCCGGAACCATTATTATTTTATCTATTATGCACGGTGTGCCATTTCTCTGGCGCGTTGTGTATCCGGCACTATCGATAGCGACTTGTATTTCTGTCTCCGTCTGGTTCGGCATGCGCAGGCGCTGAGGCGGCTGCTGCCCTCTGGAGCGTTTTTCGCGGGGGGCCGCCCGCGCTCGGTTCGGCAGTTGGATTCGCACCGAGCTGGTGGTATTTTGCCTTCCGCCCCGGCACGGAGGTGCGGTCTCGTTGTTGGCGGGCCTCGTTGATTTGGCCGTTGGGCGGTGTGGCGTGTTGGTGATGTGCTGTAGTGGACAACTGATGGATCCCCGCACGCGATCGTTCGAGGTTGTCCGCCTCTGAGAAGGGTGCCCGATATCGCTTGGGTTTCCGCACCCAGGAATTGTAAGGACTGCAGGACAGGCTTTCTGTGTGTTTGCTCTGTCCTGTCTGCGTGGCGGGGTTCGTTTCACCTTACTTCAGCTGTTGTTTATATTTTCTGCTTGATTCCGTTTTGGCCGGAGTCTAGGTGTCGAGTTTTCTGCTGGTGTGCACCCGGTCGTCGACCCCGTTTTCCCGCCCGGGGAGGGCGTATCTGTTGGTAGGAATTATTTGGTAGCGTGTGTTTTGCGTGGACCCGGTGTGCTCACGCGCCATGATTCTGAGTTGAAATTACTGTGGTCTGGCTGGCTCGGTTGCTGGAGTGTGTGTTATTGGTTTTGTGGCTTGCTGGGGACTGCGCACGCGCCTGTTCCGTTTTGTGATGTGGCAGCAGTCTGATATTTTTATGTGTGCTTGTTAAGTTGCTAGCAATTGCTTTTAGCCTTGTGCTTGCTTATTTTTATTTAAATTCCTGGGCATTGACATTTGCCTGTTCTTTTACCTTTACTTATTTGTAGTGTCAATTAAGCCTAAGACGATGTCCAAGATGCTAGCAATTGATTTTAGCCTCATGTGTCCTTAATCCTATTTATATTCTTGGGCATTGCCATTTGCTTGTTCTTTTACTCTTATTTATTTGCTGTGCCAGTTAGCCCTAAGATGATGTCAGACCTTGGTATCTGTCAACCTTATTTAGATACTAGCGCTCAGGTGCAATATTGCCGGGCCTATCCCTGATTTTGTCATTAATTGAGATCCTTTTATACTGTATATTTTAGTAGTAGGTTTGGCAAGTGCACTTGCGTATGGTATTTATTATTCCCCCTCCCCCCCCCCCCCCCGCCCCCCTTTCTTCTTCCTTCGAGTAAACTGATTTTGGTAAGATAAGTTAGGTGGCCTGTGTTCTTTTATTACCTATGTAAGTTTGCCTGCTGCCGCAGTCGTAACATGTTTTGACTGGCAAGCGGCCCATGTTGGCTAGAGTTTGAATGTGGTCTGCGCTGTTGATGTTGGGCTTTGCCGTACATATATGTATTATTTGAGCTAGTCATGTACGTGTTGTTGTGTTAAGGGTTTTAGGGCATTTTTAATTGAGAAACCTTTTGGAAATTTTATAACTTTTAAAGAAGGTATAGGAAGGAGTAACTTCGACCGAAAATTTAATTGTAAATTATACATTTGTGCTTCACATTATAAAATTTAAGTGTATTAGGTGAAAGTATGTAGTTGAATACACAATGATTATTTGTTAATGTATCAAATTGTAAACAGTTTTGAAGTTTCTGAGTTCACCTGTGGCATATAACATTTTTATTACCTCATATTGTAAGCAGCTTGATTTGTTTGTGTCACTGTAATTTGTAAGCCACAGTGTAATTTATTACAATTAATTGTTTTGGGGAAATAAACCTTGAATTGCATGTCCCCTTTTCATTAACAGAATCCCATCCAAATCGTCCACTCATACGGCGAGTATCGATGTCACTCAATTTGTTGATTAATACGTCGATATATCGGGAATTCAGAAAATTGTGTCACCTCCAGCAGTGCGGACTTTCTGGGACTGAGCGTACCTTGACAGCGAGGCCCAGTATGGTGAGCGTGGAGTGTGCGTTGACGGTGAGCACCTGCAGGTCCCGCGGGGGGTCCATGAGGAGGTTGAGGCAGGAGGTGGTTATGAGGAGGCCGTGTGCCAGCAGCACGGCGCACAGCGTGGCCAGGCGCCGGCCGCCACCGGGCAGCGACCACTGGCCCAGCAGCCGCAGGCCGCCCACGTACGGCTGCAGAGTCGCCTCCACGTCTGCCAGCGTGGTCTGGTCCTGCTGCATCTGTGGCCGATCGTAAACAGCGCTTCACCCTGAACTAACGAATGTACCGATAGATGTGTCTGCAGTCCGGGTGTCGTGGTCCTACACAGAAAAAAACTTTTCTTTTTTAAATTGTGGTAAGGCCTTATGGGACCAAACTCCAGAGGTCATCGGTCCCTAAGCTTACAGACTATTTAATCTAACTTAAAGTAACTTACCCTAAGAACAACACACACACCCACGTCCGAGGGAGGACTCGAACATCCGACGGTGGGAGCCGCGCGGACCGTGGCAACACGCCCAAGACCGCACGGCTACCCCGCGCGTCTCTACACAGCCAATCTAGACTACCAACTAAAGAACCAGCTCGTTATGATGAATCTCCACCAACAAGTAACTTGCGCAAGAAACTTCTGCATGCACTTGCTTAGGTGATGAAACAGAAATTCCTACATTAGCCACAACAGGGCATTGATTGGTTGGTTGGATTTGGGGGACGGGGTCAAACAGCCATGTCCACGGTCCCATCGGATGAGGATAAAAATCGGCCTTGCCCGTTCAAAGCAACCATCCCGGCATTTGCCTGAAGCGATTTAGAAAAATCATGGAAAACTTAAATTAGGATAGCCGGATGCGAGTTCGAACCGTCGTCCTCCCGAAAGCGAATCTAGTGTGCTAACCAGTAGTGTCAGTGTCGTCGTAACTGCCGTTTGCTTCACGTCTGCTGTGCAGCGAGCTACGTTAATTTAAGTATTAACTGTATTTTTCTTACTTGTCACTTCTTCTTTCGTGTGTTTTTGCTTTTAGGAAGCTTTAATTGTCGAGTGCTAGTAATAGTGTTCCATAGATTTCGCGCTTGTTTTGAATACCGTCAGAGAGAGTCCCTTTAGTCAACCATAGTGCCAGTAGCGCTAGTGTTTGTTTTCAATACAGTCCAGAGACAGGTAGTGCTATTTTCATTGTTTTCTACAAGAAGTGTCTAGCAACCACAGTTTAGTCAACAATCAGCCGCCTTTAGTGAATTAGCAGTCTAGTTAAAAGTTGATTAGCTCTCTACAGTAAACTGATTTCTTAGGATGCTTAGGATGCGTGACTGCTGTGTACGGACGCAGGAGGAGCTGGCCACTGTTCGCGAACAGCTGAACGTGTTGATGGCCGCGGTCAGCCGTCTTCAGGCTGCTGCCTCGGAGTGTAGCGGCAGTGGGGAGTCTGGTGCGTCGCACGGTACACCCCAGGTGTTACATGCTTCGTCCACTGTCCCTGCTGTCGAGACATCTTCGCGGGTACCTGGCGCGGTTGGGCCGCCCTCTCCCCAAGGGGAGTGGCGGCTTCAGCAGCGTTCGCGGCGCACGAGGCAGAGGGTCAATGTGGAGGCTGGCCGTGTGGCATCGCCCGCTCTGCCTGTGAGTGGACATGTGGCCGCTCCTTCAGCAAGGTCCGAGCAGGCACACGGGGGGAGTGGTTTATTAGTTATTGGGAGCTCCAACGTTAGGCGGGTGATGGAGCCCCTTAGGGTAATAGCGGGAAGGTCGAGGAAGAAGGCTAGTTAGTGTTCACTCTGTCTGCTTGCAGGGGGGTCTCATCCGAGATGTGGAGGAGGCCCTGCCGGCGGCGATAGAGAGCACTGGGTGCACCCGACTGCAAGTTGTTGCTCAAGTCGGCACCAATGACTCCTGCCGTCTGGGTTCAGAGGTCATCCTCAGTTCATACAGGCGGTTGGCGGAGTTGGTGAGGGCGGAAAGCCTCGCTCGCGGGGTGGAATCTGATCCAACTATTTTTAGTATCGTTCGCACAACCGATCGCGGTCCTCTGGTTTGGAGCCGAGTGGAAGGCTTAAACCGGAGGTTCAGACGATTCTGCGGAGATCTGAGGTGCAAATTTCTCGACCTCCGCTATCGGGTGGAGAAATGTAGGGTCCCCCAGAATAGGTCAGGCGTGCACTACACGCAGGAAGCGGCTACAAGGGTAGCGGAGTACGTGTCGAGTGCACATGTGAGTTTTTTAGGTTAGAGAATTCTCTCCCTAGGCCCTACAAGACGCCTCCTGAGACGCGACAGGGTAGTAGTAGGCAAAAAGCAACAGGGCATAACAATATTAATGTGCTAATAGTAAACTGCAGGAGCGTCTATAGAAAGGTCCCAGAACTGCTCTCATTAATAAACGGTCACAACGCCCACATAGTACTAGGGACAGAAAGTTGCATGAAACCAGATGTAAACAGTAATGAAATTCTAAACTCAAATTGGAATGTATACCACAGAGACAGGCTGGACTGTGATGGGGGAGGAGTGTTTATAGCGATAGAAAGTGCAATAGTATCGAAGGAAATCGAACAGATCTTAAATCTGAAATAATTTCGGTGAAGGTCACGGTTAAAGCAGGCTCAAACACGGTAATTGAATGTATGTATAGGCCCCCTGGCTCAGCAGCTGTTGCGGCAGTGCACCTGAAGGAAAATTTAGAAAATATTTCGAGTAGATTTCCCGACCATGTTATAGTTCTGGGTGGAGATTTTAATTTGCCGGATATAGACTGGGAGACTCAAATGCTTATAACCGGTGGCAGGGACAAAGAATCCAGTGAAATTTTTTTAAGTGCATTATCTGAAAACTACCTTGAGCAGTTAAACAGAGAACCGACTCGTGGCGATAACATATTAGACCTTCTGGTGACAAACAGACCCGAACTATTTGAAACAGTTAACGCAGAACAGGGAATCAGCGATCATGAAGCGGTTACTGCATCTATGATTTCAGCCGTAAATAGAAATGTTAAAAAAAGGTAGGAAGATTTTTCTGTTTAGCAAAAGCAGATTTCAGAGTACTTGGCGGCTCAACACAAAAGTTTTGTCTCAAGTATAGATAGTGTTGAGGATCAGTGGACAAAGTTCAAAACCATCGTACAATACGCATTAGATGAGTTTGTGCCAAGCAAGATCGTAAGAGATGGAAAACAGCCACCGTGGTACAACAACCGAGTTAGAAAACTGCTGCGGAAGCAAAGGGAACTTCACAGCAAACATAAACATACCCAAAGCCTTGCAGACAAACAAAAATTACGCGAAGCGAAATGTAGTGTGAGGAGGGCTATGCGAGAGGCGTTCAACGAACTCGAAAGTAAAGTTCCATGTACTGACTTGGCAGAAAATCGTAAGAAATTTTGGTCTTATGTCAAAGCGGTAGGTGGATCAAAACAAAATGTCCAGACACTCTGTGACCAAAATGGTGCTGAAACAGAGGATGACAGACTAAAGGCCGAAATACTAAATGTCTTTTTCCAAAGCTGTTTCACAGAGGAAGACTGCACTGTAGTACCCTCTCTAGATTGTCGCACAAATGGCAAAATGGTAGATATCGGAATAGACGACAGAGGGATAGAGAAACAATTAAAATCGCTCAAAAGAGGAAAGGCCGCTGGACCTGATGGGATACCAGTTCGATTTTGCACAGAGTACGCGAAGGAACTTGCCCCCCTTCTTACAACGGTGTACCGTAGGTCTCTAGAAGAGCGTAGCGTTCCAAAGGATTGGAAAATGGCACAGGTCATCCCAGTTTTCAAGAAGGGACGTCGAGCAGATGTGCAGAACTATAGACCTATATCTCTAACGTCGATCAGTTGTAGAATTTTGGAACACGTATTACGTTCAAGTATAATGATTTTTCTGGAGACTAGAAATCTACTCTTTAGGATCCAGCATGGATTTCGAAAAAGACGATCGTGTGAAACCCAGCTCGCGCTATTCGTCCACGAGACTCAGAGGGCCATAGACACGGGTTCCCAGGTAGATGCCGTATTTCTTGACTTCCGCAAGGCGCTCGATACAGTTCCACACAGTCTTAGATAGAACGCAGCATGTCATTCTCAATGGACAGAAGTCTTCCGAAGTAAGAGTGATTTCAGGTGTGCCGCAGTGGAGTGTCGTAGGACCGTTGCTATTCACAATATACATAAATGATCCAGTGGATAACATCGGAAGTTCACTGAGGCTTTTTGCGGATGATGCTGTGGTATATCGAGAGGTTGTAACAATGGAAAATTGTACTGAAGTGCAGGAGGATCTGCAACGAATTGACGCATGGTGCAGGAAATGGCAATTGAATCTCAATGTAGACAAGTATAATGTGCTGCGGATACATAGAAAGAAAGATCCTTTATCTTTTAGCTAAAATATAGCAGGTCAGCAACTGGAAGCAGCTAATTTCATAAATTATCTGGGAGTAGGCATTAAGAGTGATTTAAAATGGAATGATCATATTAAGTTGATCGTCGATAAAGCAGATGCCAGACTGAGATTCATTGGAAGAATCCTAAGGAAATACAATCCAAAAACAAAGGAAGTAGGTTACAGTACACTTGTTCGCCCACTGCTTGAATATTGCTCACCAGTGTGGGATCCGTACCAGATAGGTTTGATAGAAGAGATAGAGAAGATCCAACGGAGAGCAGCGCGCTTCGCTACAGGATCATTTAGTAATCGCGAAAGCGTTACGGAGATGATAGATAAACTCCAGTGGAAGACTCTGCAGGAGAGACGCTCAGTAGCTCGGTATGGGCTTTTGTTGAAGTTTCGAGAGCATACCTTCACCGAGGAGTCAAGCAGTATATTGCTCCCTCCTACGTACATATCGCGAAGAGACGATGAGGATAAAATCAGGGAGATTAGAGCCCACACAGAGGCATACCGACAATCTTTCTTTCCACGAACAATACGAGACTGGAATAAAAGAGAGAACCGATAGAGATACTCAAAGTACCCTCCGCCACACACCGTCAGGTGGCTTGCGGAGTATGGATGTAGATGTAGATGTAGAAGTAACTTGCGCAAGAAACTTCTGCATGCACTTGCTTAGGTGATGAAACAGAAATTCCTACATTAGCCACAACAGGGCATTGATTGGCTGGTTGGATTTGGGGGACGGGACCAAACAGCTTTGTCACCGGTCCCATCGGATGAGGATAAAAATCGGTCTTGCCCGTTCAAAGGAACCGTACCAGCATTTGCCTGGAGCGATTTAGAAATATCTTGGAAAGCTTAAATCAGGAAATCCGGATGCGAGTTCGAACCGTCGTCCTCTCGAAAGCGAATCTAGTGTCCTAACCACTACGGCACGTCACTCGGTTGGGCATTGAAATGAATTGGACAGCGACAAGCAAAAAAATTGTGCCAGACTCGGACTCTGCTTACGTGAGTGGTCGCCTAAGCCGTTTCGGCTACCCCACCACATTTCCCGTCCAACCTAAATTCTCAACTTGTCGTACGCTACATACACAGTGTCTCCTGACCATTATCCCCACTGCTCGTACCCTCACGGAAGAGGTCAGATGAAGGGTGCAGCTGCTCAGTACGATCTTTAATTGCCATACTGTCCGGTCACATTAATGTGACCACTTTTCAAAAGCCTCAATAACCACCTTCTGCAGCGCAGACCTCTGTGAGAAATGTAGGAGGAGAGTCAAGGAGGTTCCAGAAGGTACCGACTGGGATGTGGACCCGTGCTGACTCAAGTGCCATGGTTAGCTGTGAAAGTTTTCTCGGATGAGGATCAACGATGGAAACAGTCCGATCGAGTTGATCCCACAGGTTCTAGACTGAGTTTAAATCCGGTGAGTTTGGTGGTCAGATGAGTACAGTAAACTCATCCTGGTGCTCTTCAAACCATGCACATACACAGTGAGCTATGTGACACATGCATTGTCCTGCTGATAGATGCATCTACGGATAGACATAGTCCCCAAGGGTAGATGCATGCTTGTGTTGATACATTGAGCTTCCCAGAATGAAGTGATTAATCAGGGAATGCCACAAAAACATTCCCAAGACCATAACGGTCGCTCCTCAACCCTCGACCATTCCAACGATTGGTTCAAGCTGTTTGCTTTCAGATGTTTAAAACCATGCACGTCAACTACCATCTCTCATCTGTTTAAAGGCCACCTGTTGCTACTTAGTGGACGTACACTTGCAGTATTCTCCAGTAAATTTCTGCTTTCGTCGCCAACGACATGGGTCGGCATGGTGCACGAACCAGGCGGCTGCAGCAGACCTACGTATGCAGCAACATTCGCTGAATGGTCGTTGAGAAGACACTGTTGGTAGCCCCTTGGTTCACCTGGGTCATCAGCTGCGTGACTGCTTAGTAGTTGCACTTCCATTCGCCCATACACATCTCCACAGTTGTTGTCACCCCTGCCTTCTATGGCCTGTGGTGTACCACAGCTACCTCGGCGTCGGTTTTGGATAGCGCGATTTCGCAATACATGGTATACTTCAACAACAGAGGCATTCAAACAGTTTACAAACCTAGCAGGCTCAGAAATGCTTCCACCCGGGACCCAAAAGCCAATGATCATTCCTTTTTGGATGTTATATAAATCGCTCCGTTTCCGCGTTATGGTGACGACTGCTCAGTTTTGTGCCCCCCCCCCCCCCTCCCCGACAAGCTTTATGTATTCTCAACTGCTATTGATGCTACCTACCATCTGTGAGTGGTTCTTGCACGCTGTTGTCGGACGTAGGCGGTAGTCACATTAGTGTGACTGGACCATGTTTTTATAACTGTGGTATCTGAAGTGAGTAAATCAATTTCCGAAACTTGCTGCATGTACCTTAGAAGTGTTTCCAGCAGAGTCACGTAGTGAAATAGGCAAGTGGAAGTTATTAATGTCGTGCTTAAAACCCATAGCACCTGCCACCATTGTCGCATTACCGTTTTTATTAAATAAATTAATGACAAATAGCACAGTTCAAGGAAAAAAGTGTTTGGCGGAAAAAAATAGATACAGAGGCGTCGTGGTTTAGTTTCCAAGAAGCTATTAATTTCTGGTCCATCCTGAGCCAATAATTTGTGAACTATTGCGTATATCTGCATCTCTTGTCTCAGTATTTGTTACAACATTTTCTAGAGCGTACTGCTTTATATAACAGTATTATTAAAATCCACATATGTCATGTGCGAAAGTACAGGAGAGCACACCATTTTCTAAGTTAACAATTTGGAAACCTGGTTGGCCGCCGGCCGGAGTGGCCGAGCGGTTCTAGGCGCTACAGTCTGGAACCGCGCTACTGCTATGGTCGCAGGTTCGAATCCTGCCTCAGACATGGATGTGTGTGATGTCCTTAGGTTAGTTAGATGTAAGTAGTTCTAAGTTCTAGGACACTGATGACCTCAGGAGTTAAGTTCCATAGCGCTCAGAGCCATTTGAACCATTTGAACCTGGTTGGCCCATTTAGCCCTTGGGTTGTGCCAATGTCAGGCCGGCCCGTTTGGCCCATGAATCATACTGACACTGGACTGAACCGTTTCGCCTCTGGCTCGTCTCGATATTGGACTGACCCATTTAGCCCATGATTTGTGCCGATACTATACTGCGTCGTGCAGCCTATGACCCTTGCTAATACTGGGATGGCTCATTTAGTTAAAGGTATGTGCCGACGCTGGTGTAGTCCCATACCTGATTTCCTTTTCATACTTCTAGACTTGCTTCAATTTTTTCCCCAGATTATTACAATAACGTTTGTAGCATAGTTTTAAGTGACTATGACCCAGAACCACTCGCACAAGCTACAAACTGCTTGTGTTTGGGTGTTTGGTCCTCTCCTTAAAAAAAAAAGGAAAAAAGTACCACGCATCAGATAAGTTCCATAGCACTCAGAGCCATTTGAACCATTTGAACCTGGTTGGCCCATTTAGCCCTTGGGTTGTGCCAATATCAGGCCAGCCTGTTACGCCCATGAACCATACTGACACTGGACTGACCCGTTTCGCCTCTGGCTCGTGTCGATATTGGACTGACCCATTTAGCCCATGATTTGTGCCGATACTATACTGCGTCGTGCAGCCTATGACCCTTGCTAATACTGGGATGGCTCATTTAGTTAAAGGTATGTGCCGACACTGGTGTAGTCCCATACCTGATTTCCTTTTCATACTTCTAGACTTGCTTCAATTTTTTCCCCAGATTATAATAACGTTTGTAGCATAGTTTTAAGTGACTATGATCCAGAACCACTCGCACAAGCTACAAACTGCTTGTGTTTGGGTGTTTGGTCCTCTCCTTAAAAAAAAAAAAGAAAAAAAGTACCACGCATCAGATGTCCATTTTGACCTCCCAAAAAATGGTAGGAAGAAAACGGTTCAAATGGCTCTGAGCACTATGGGACTTAACATCTGAGGTCATCAGTCTCCTAGAACTTAGTACTGCTTAAAAATAACAAACCTAAGGACATCACACACATCCGTGCCCGAGGTAGGGTTCGAACCTGCGACCATAGCGGTCGCGCGGTTCCAGACTGAAGCGTCTAGAAGCGCTCGGCCACCACGGCCGGCTTTTCGTAGGAATACTCCACCACTACTTATAAATTTGAGGGACCTTTTCTCTGTATGACATATAATGTACACTAGAATATCACAGTGTCAAAGTCTATCTGTCTTTCGTAAATGTACACTAGAATATCACAGTGTCAAAGTCTATCTGTCTTTCGTAAATGTACACTAGAATATCACAGTGTCAAAGTCTATCTGTCTTTCGTAAGTGACCGAACATTTGTTACTCACCGCTTCTTATAATAGCATAGTAAGTAACTGGAAAGGATGCACCAGTAGGAAGCTAAAATTTACTCTCAAGTTAACCAGACCTGCTAACTAGATGTTCTGACAAATGGCAGCCTCCGCTGTTTGCTCCGGGCTGATTCAGATTTCTCGTCGGTTCTTAAGTTTCACATCCGCATAATGCTATGCTCGAGCTGAATTTCTTAATACTTTCAGTTTATTAAATGTTAACACATTCCTCTTCCTCACGAAAGCTTTTCCAGCTATTATCAGACTGTATTTAATATCTTCGTTTCTTCGGCTACAGTCAGTTATTTTGCTTCTCACATAACATAACTCGACAATTACTTTTAATGATTCATATCTGAACCGTGATTTATTTTCAAAGAATATTCTTAAGAATTTATTTTATTTACTAGCGATTCATCAAGGACATTAATACATTTAATCATACTATGTGAGCACGGAAGTAGTTGCCAGGGAGTAACTGATGAAATCGCAACCAAATTCCTTTTAACAAATGGGAATTTTATTCACTTTAATAGTGCCTAAAAGCATTTTTTAAAAGAAACACATTTAATAATCAGAAAGCACCCTCTAAATGTTAAAGTTATTATTTATTCAGAGGCAGAAAGAAACAAGTTTTGACTGTGTGAGCTTTCGGGCAGAGAACCTTGCCACTCCCTTTGACACGGCCATAGTTACGACCGCTCACAACAGCCTCTGAAAGACTACACTGGTGCAAATCTGCAACACACAAGATTACCTTAAACTAAGAGTTTTAACAATTTACACAAGCACACAAACTATGCACCCCCCCCCCCCCCCCATAGGAGTGATGGAAATGGTACAAAACACTAACAATTAAAATATTAACCTTGCCACCGAAGGTGCAACTTGATTTTAACTTCTAAGAAAAGTGAAAGGGTGGCAACATTATACACTAAAATGATCATTTACATAAAAGCCCATGAAATGCAATCTTATATAAAATTCTACAAGGTTGGCCAAACAGTAGTTAAGATGCTCTACAGTACACAGATACCGCCTCTCAAGATCATAGGCAATAATATCAAAGTTTCCAAAGATCAGGTATTAGGCCGTTACACTCCAAGCAATAAATTCGTGAACACACCGAATCCGACAAATCTGACAGAGGCAGCTACTAACGTACGGTAGATTGATAGGGAGATTACCGAACAACCCGAACTGCAGGTTGCTGTAACCGCCCCTACTTCAGAAGGTAAAAACGGACCACCCAATTTATAAACAACCACCTTCCCGCTGGTGGGCAAACGGAGAAGAATGGTGGGACGACCCCAAAGCAAAACGGCTGGTGACCTCACCAAGAAAACAAGTAGAATTTAACAAGAGTAAATCAAACAACATATCACCAACCACGTAACGTCTAATAAACTGCGATTTCTCGAGAAAACCTGGCGCAGCACCCCCCAAATCGCTCTCCCGAACCGTCCGCTGCCAGCCGCTTCAACGGACGCAGCAAGGCGCGCCGATATCCTGTCTCACGGTGTCGCAGCTCGCACCGGCCAGACTGATGTCGGAGGTTGACTCCTGTTGCTCTCGTGTCGACCGCGAAGTCACTACACCTCGCTATACGCCGCGGCCCACTGGACTCACGTGGCGACCTCACATGCGCCGACGCTCAAGATGGACAGGTCATCTTGTGTCTCAGCGCGCGACCGACCAACCGATCGATCCAACCGCCAATGACCATTGCCTGAGCAAACTCGAGCAGACTGGCGGCTTAACGCGCAGATTCAGATGCAGTAACTAAGCCCCGACGGGCGACCACTCACCGAGTTCTCTTACTGGTGGAAAGGCTCTCATTTTGCCGGCTTTAAAGGTTGATCCGAACGACAGACATACTAGCACTCCGAACGACAGACAGACACTAACTGCCTAACAAATGCGGACGAGAGACATACTAGCAAGCTGGGGATGAGAGACTGACCCAGACTGCCCATATGGGCAGGTGAGGGCTGTCAGCGGCAGAATTCGCCGCTCTTCAGCCGAGTGACATGAACATAAAATAAGAATAATGTGGTACATACATAAGGCGATAAAGGGGAACTTTAAACAGAATAATGGGAGAAAATGGAGGTAAAAAATATAGACTAATACGGAGACGTTCATGGAGGACACTTAAAAAAAAGTCACCAGAAAGTTAAAAAACACAGTTGGCGATTCTTCAAAACTGAGAGAAGACACTGAATGGACATGCACACGTTAAAAGTCGGCCACAGTAGTAAAAACACTCCAGAACAACACACTTAAAACCCACTTGGAGCACACACGACGAAGAATAAAACTGCCAGGCGGGACCTGCCGAGGGAAAGGGCAGAGAGGATGGAAAAGGAGGGGAGAGCAAGGGGCAGCAGGGGAAGCGGCGGGATGAAGAGAGGAAGGGCATCAGTGGGTACACGAAGAGGCAGGAGACACGTGGAGTGCGAGACGAAGAGGGAAGACAGGGCAGGAGGAAGTGCAGAGACACTGAAAGGAGGCACAAGAGATGGAGGGAGAGTAGGAGGGGGAAGCCGCTCAGGAGGAGGGAGGGGGAGGAGAGGGAGCCCTGAGGAGGAGGCAGGAAGATGGGGTTAGAGTTGGTAGGAAGGGTAGATGTCAGGGTGAAGCTTATCATCCGGGAGGTACAGATGGTGGAAGTTGCATTGGGAAAGGAGATGAAGGGTGTGGAGATGGAGAGAGGGTGGGACACAACGGTAAAGCAACTGGTTGGGGGTGGAGAGGAAGGGAGACACCAGGGGGTGAGGGGGATCAAGGCGGCGGACAATACATAGTGTGCGGATGTGTTCAAGGAAAGGAAGAAGGTGGGGGAAGGAGATGACGTCGCAGAGGATGCGCGTGGGGGTCGGAAGGTGGATGCAGAAGGCGAGGCAGAGTGCATGGCGTTTGAGGATTTGGAGGGCGTTATAGAACCGGGGACGGGTGGAAATCCAAGCTACGCTGGCATAACAGAGGACAGGGCGGATCAAGGATTTGTAGGTGTGAAGGATGGTGGAAGGATGCAGACCCCACGTCCGGCCGGACAGGAGTTTCAGAGGCGGAGGCGGTTGTGAGCTTTGTTTTGGATGGTAAGGAGATGGCGAGTCCAGGTGAGGTGGCGGTCGAGTGTGAGGCCAAGGTATTTGAGGGTAGGAGTAAGGTGGATAGGATGGCCATAAGTCGTGAGGTAGAAATCATGGAGGCAGAAGGAGCGGGTGGTGCAGCCTATGATGATCGCCTGGCTCTTGGAGGGATTAACACAGAGGATCCACTGGTTGCACCACGCGGTGAATTGGTCAAGGTGGGTTTGGAGGGTACGTTTGGACCGTTGAAGGGTAGGATAAAGGGCTAGGAAGTTGGTGTCATCAGCGAACTGGAGAAGATGAACAGGAGGGGAAGATTTGGGCATATCAGCAGTGTACAGGAGATAGAGGAGAGGGGAAAGGACAGAACCTTGGGGCATGACGGCAGAGGGATAAAAAGTACGTGAGTTGGAATTGTGGATAGTCACATAGGAGGGACGATGGGAGAGGAAGGAAGCAACGAGATGGACGAAGTTGATGGGGAGAGCATAGGTCTGGAGTTTGAAGAGGAGCCCGGGATGCCAGACACGGTCATAGGCGTTCTGGAGATCAAGGGAAACAAAGATAGCGGAGCAACGGGAGCTAAGTTGGAGGGAAAGAAGATTGGTAAAGTTAAGGATCTGGTCGTCGGCGGAGAAGGAAGGCCAGAAGCCACATTGGGCAAGAGGAAAGAGGCAGTGCTGGTTAAGGTGGCGGTGAATACGGTGAGAGAGGATGGACTCGAAGACCTTACTGAACACGGAGGCGAGGCAGATTGGACGATAGGAAGAGGTATCAGAACAGCAGGACACGGGAAGTCTTCCACAGGTCGGGGTAAATTCCAGTGGAGAGGAGGACATTGTACAGGGTAGCAAGGACAGACAGGAAAGATGGAGGGGATTCCTTGAGGTGTCGGTAGGTGACGCCATCATGACCAGGGGCGGTGTTGCGTTTGGAGTGGAGGACGAGTGTGATGTCTTGTGCAGTGATGGGAGTGTTGATGTCTGAGGGAGGTAACCGATCCAAGTACTGGAAGCTAGGGGCGAGCGGGTAGACAGAGGTGTCAGCGCGGTCAAGGACAGTGGGGAAGAGGGAGTAATCAGAAAGGGGATCGACAGGAATGGAGAAGACCACGGATAGGTGGGAAGCAAAATGGTTAGCCTTACTGAGGATGTCAGGAAAGGGTCTATCGTCATGGAGGATGGGGTAATGCGGTGTGGGATGGCTACCAGTAAGGCGGTGGAAAGCTGACCAGTACTTGGAGGAGTTGACAGGGAGGGTGGAGTTGAGGTGTGTGCATGTCTGGCGCCAGTCCCAGCGTTTCTTTGCTGTAGGGAGGTTCCAGATATGTCTCTGTAATTGCCGGTGGCGGGTGACAGTATCCTGGTCACGAGTGCGGAGGAAGGAGCGGTAGAGCCTGCGGGATTCGCGCAGAAGAAGGACGGCCTGTGGAGGAAGCGTAGGATGGTGAGGGTGGATGAGTTTGATAGGGACATGAGCCTCCACAGCGTCAGTGATGGTCTTCTGAAGGAAGGAAGAGGCATGGGTGATGTCATCCCCACTGGCGAGCTCATAGAGCCCCTTAAATGCACGTGAACAGGCAACCTTTCCCCTTTCCCACCAGAGGGAGACACCAAAGCTGCGACTGCCACAGCAGCGCCACTGCCAGAAACGGAGGGCGACTGCTTCACACGACTCGCTGTGGCACGCTCTTCAAAACAGCAATTTTTACCACAATATCCTGACCTAATTTCCTCAAAATCTTCCAGTTTAATTCTATTAGACACCATTACCGTTGGTTTACATTTCTGGATGGTCATCTAGTAATCTGTTTTCTATCTTTGTTCAAATAATCTCCTAAGTCGTTTGCCGCCTTTGATAGAATTACAGCCTCATTAGCAAACCGTGGGTTTGTTGGCATTCCATGGGTGTTCACAGTCAAATAATTTTTTTCAGTGATACCTGGTTGCTCTTGTCTGTAAAATATTTATTCATTTGCGGTTAATGTTATGAACATGTGTAGTATTTTGATGTTATTTACGAAAAGATGACAAAAATGATAAAGCTCAGCGTATGGAGATGACACTGACATTTTTCTTTGCTCGATACTTGTTAAAGCTATGACACATTTTGAAGCACAATTGTCGAAATACTCTACTTGATAATGACCCCGTAGCTATAGCGAATTTTATGAATAAACATTTTTACAGTCAGATGATTTTTAAAAAAACTTAAAGTTTTCTTATTCGCCAAAAACTTCAATTAGTTTTCAAAATCTCTCTTTTGTCTCAATTACTGCTTAATCTTTGTGCGAATTAAAAAACATAGGGAATAGAGTAAATATAAAAGCAAGTGTTCGAGGCAGACTTTCTTTCATTGCATAGTGATCATGGGAATAAGAAAGAGAGGTATAGTCGCATACAGAGGCGTAGAGCCAGTCATTCCTCCATCGCCGCTACGTAACGGTGTAAGCCAGATCGAAGATAATGTTGGTAGAAAGGAGTCTACTGTCTGTAATGCATTAGTAAAGTTGTTTCCAACGTAGCACTCATCAGAAAGACAGTAAATCACTATAACTTTTTCTACCGTCAGATGTATGACAACCGAATAATTGAATTGGTTAGTGCAGAAACCACTTCAGTCACAAAAAGGCGAAAAATCATTCTTGATGAAAAGATGCTTAGAATGGCAAGATGCGTGTTGAGTGCAAAACCACGTCAGTCTTGAGTAGATCCGTGGATACAGGCTATCTTTTTCGAACGCTGGGCTCAGAAATAACATGATGTGGTTTCTGCTCCCACCGCTAGATCGCATGACCAGTCTTGCGCCTTTTCTCGAGCATGCGCCATGTGTTTAGCAGTCTAAACAACTGCTCTTATCGAAGTCTTTGTCTTGTTGATTGTTTTCAACGTGTCCCAAGTTTGTGCATAACGTTTCCTGTTCTATGTTAATATGTCTGTGAGTACCATAAGCAGTGAAAGTTATCGTGAAACAGCTCCTAATGATGAAAAATCTGAATTTGTTGCTAATTTGAATTAGTTGAAATCAAAAGACGAGCAAGATATTTTCTTACAACAGCTGATTGAAAAACGTGCCATTAAGCACCGTAGGCCTCGTTATGAACAGCCTAGAGGAACAGCAGCAGTTCTGAATATAAGGAAAAGGGTATGTAAGAAAGCGTTTATTTCATTCTGTGGCATTACTGAGGGCAGGGTTCGAAGGCTTACTGATCTCATAATAGAGGATAAATCACCTCAAGATAAACGAGCTAAAAATCTCAGGAAGAACACGATTTTTGCCGAAGTTTGTTCTAAAATACATGAGCACATTTCATCATTCCCCCCCCCCCCCCCCCCCCCCCCCCAAGATTACCCACTATGGCACCAAAGATATCAGTTATCTTGGTGCCCGCCTTGATGTTAAAAAAAAATACATTCCTTGTTTTAAAGAAAAGTACCCTCAGATACCTGCTCTTGCTGAACTTATCTCCAAAAGACGAGCCAAGAAATTTCACAATAAACTTCAAAGCATCACCAAATTATGAGCACAATGTGAAGACGCAGTCGCACTTTCATTTGAGTTTATGCAAAATCTCCCCCTTTCAACGATCCCAGTTCAGGATATATTTTACTCGAGGCAACTTTGAGTGCACTGTTTTGGGATAAAAAAAAACGAAAAGCTACGAAATCTGAAATATTATTGTACCACCAAGGCGTAGCCCACAAAGGAGCCAATGAGATATGCAGCATACTATTGAAATACATTGACACTAACATTCCATCAAATGTTAAAAATCTGTATTACTTTTCCGATGGCAGCTGCGGACAGAATCGGAATCACACCATGATAAGATGATTCTGCCTTGCTCTTGCAGATACAGGACGTTTTGAACAAATTTTTCATTTTTTTCCGGTTCGAGGGCATTCATGCCCTGCTTAACCCGCAGGACAGGACAGATTGAGTAAATTGTGGAAAGGAGCCAAAATAAGGGGTTGTCAGTTACACTCGAACATGCAACTTTATTATTTGATCAAACATTACAAGAACAAAAAAAAAAAATTTAAACACACAGCGTTAAACTTTTGGACTTAATTACCAACTTAAAGCCACTTTAATTTAAAAACGACTGAAGGTCAATAACTCAAAACGCAAGCATGATCAGAAATTTAAAAGGCAAGCCGTATCTTAAAACAGTTCTTTAATTAGGCTGAAGTAAACAAGTTAAGTTCAAATCGGCTGAAGGCCGAACCCTTAAAAATTCAAAAAAATTTTAATATGCCAAAGGGCTTACGTGAAACAGTACTTTAAACTAGGCTGAAGGCCTTAAGAGTAAAACAACTCTAATTTAAAACACAAAACCGGCTAGAAGCCGTACAAGTACCACCAACAAGAACAAATTAAAAAAAAAAGCCAGTCCATACTAGGGCGCACAGATGTTCGGGGGTCGGCCTGTAATTCAAACACTAACGGTCGCTTAGGTGAGACAGGCAGTCGGGCCAACCATTCACGATCCGACGACAACCCAACCGACCGACAGTCAGCGGATCCACCGACAAGATAACTTCCACTTCACCCGAGCAGGGCACAACAGGGAGTACAACGGAACAACGTAGAAGATATTGGCGCCCACAAACAATCATACACGGAGCTGTCCCACACACCGTGCTGGACAGCAACAAACCACACACCGTGCTGGACAGCAACAATACGATGAGGAAACTACACTGCCTGAAATTTACGTCAACGCCCAGGGCAGGTAACCGGAACGTTAACGGTCACAAGGCAGAAGATTCCGCTGCTGCACTTCAATTCAAATAACTAAATACAGTGAAACTCCACCGGAGGGTGGCTAGAATGCTCTAACTTGAAAAGCACGTTGTTGCGCGCGGGAATATCCCAACAGCCGACAACGAACTTCAAACGACCCAATGTGAACAGTCTTGACTTGCTGGTAGGTTAAATCAAAACTCAACTTTCGTATCAAGGGTCGGTGAGCCACGGACCTCATAGCAATGGGAACAGCGCCACACTCTCCGACACCGCGCAGGGACCGCCAGCGGGTCCCGGCCAAACTACGCCCCGACGAGAAGTCCTAACTGCTCCACGCCAACCGACCTTCTACTCGCACACCGCCCAGCCGGAAACTATAGGCGCCAGGTCAAAGATAGTGCGAATATTGATACACACCGCTGCTGCCACCCACGGTAGGAGAGGAAAACAGCAGAATCGCGATAACCGCGGGAGACTAAAGACAGAATCGCAATGAAGGTTTAATCCAGCGCATAGCATGGGCCGGCCACAGCTCACACATCTTCCAAACGATCGAGATTTTGGTACTTTTAAGAGGATGATACGTAAAAATGATCGGATATATACACCTGATGGATATGAAGAATTGTGTGCTCAGTCCAATAACAACTTTCACATCCAGAATGAGATATTCACTCTGCAGCGGAGTGTGCGCTGATATGAAACTTCCTGGGAGATTAAAACTGTGTACCGGACCGACACTCGAACTCGGGACCTTTGCCTTTCGCGGGCAAGTGCTCTACCGTCTGAGCTACCCAAACACGACTCACGCCTCGTCCTCACAGCTTTACTTATGCTAGTATCTCGTCTCCTACCTTCCAAACTGCACAGAAGCTCTTCTGCGAACCTGCAGGACTAGCACTCCCGGAAGAAAGGATATTGCGGAGACATGGCTTCGCCACAGGTTCGCAGAAGAGCTTCTGTGAAGTTTGGAAGGTAGGAGACGAGATACTGGCAGAAGCAAAGCTGTAAGGACGGGGCGTGAGTCGTGCTTGGGTAGCTCAGACGGTAGAACACTTGCCCGCAAAAGGCAAAGGTCCCGAGTTCGAGACTCGGTCCGGCACACAGTTTTAATCTGCCAGGAAGTTTCAACTTTCACATCGTCAAGCCATTGACGCAAAATATTTTGATGGTTGGTGGAAGGAATATTACACAAAAAACCATTTAGCCAGAGAATGTCGAGGGAGGACCGTGCCAAAAGAAGGAAAATTCAAGTTTGCTCTCACTCGATAGACAGAGTTGCGCTATAACTCTAAAGAAAAAGGGGTAATCGCAGCATACACTTTCATTGATGGATTACAAAAGCACAGCTGGCAGCTGCTGAAACTTGCTTCCCGGAAGGTAGATATTGATTTTCCTTCAAGTATTCCAGCCTACCTATCAGGGAAAGTTCCAATCAACATCAAGAAAATGGAAGACATCAAGGAGACGGTAATTCATATTCCTGAAAACTTCAAAGTGTTCTTTTGATGAACTATTTATCTGGCCAACCACTGCACACGACAATGATACAATGGCCGAGAATGATCTATTTTAAGAGCGTTTTACTTTGTTATATTCCTGTTTTTTGATAGCTTTGCAATACTGTAACTTCATTTTTGATATAATGTGAAAAAATATAAACTTTAAATGAATGATTACCTTTTGCCAAGTTTTCAGCTGTCTGTAACAACCAGTTGAGTGCAGAAACAGCGGTGGCCGGCCGGTGTGGCCGTGCGGTTTAGACGCTTCAGTCTGTAACCGCGTGACCGCTACGGTCGCAGGTTCGAATCCTGCCTCGGGCATGGATGTGTGTGATGTCCTTAGGTTAGTTAGGTTTAATTAGTTCTAAGTTCTAGGCGACTGATGACCTCAGAAGTTAAGTCGCATAGTGCTCAGAACCATTTGAACCAAACAGCTGTGTCCGGATCAAATTTTAAATTTTCATGAGCTTAATTTATGTCGAAATTAGGAAATTTTTGCATGACGGCAACACAAGGATACACTGGTAAGGATACCACATCGTGCAGCAGTACTCCAAAAGAGGTCAGACAAGCGTAGTGTAGGCAGTCTCTTTAATAGATCTGTTACATTTTATAACAGTTCTGCTAATAAAACGCAATCTTTGATTTGCCTTCCCTCAACAATTGTGTGTGTGCCTTCCAGTTTAAATCATTCGTAATTGTAATTTCTGGGTATTTAGTTGAATTTGCGGCCTTTAGATAGACTGATTAATTATGTAACCGAAATTTCTTTCAGCATTTACGTGGATGACCTCACATTTTTCATTATTTAGGGTCAGTTGTCAATTTTAGTACCATACATATATTTTTTATAAGTCGTTTTGCAATTTGTTTTGATCTTCTGATGAGTTTACTAGACGATAAACGACAGAAACATCTGCAAACAACCTAAGACGGCTGCTCAAATTGTCTCCTACACCGTTTATATCGATAAGGTACAGCAGTTGGCCTATAACACTACCTCGGGGAACACCAGGAATCACTTCTGTTTTACTCGATGATTTTACATCTGTTACTACGAACTGTGATCTGACAGGAAATCTTGAATTCAGTCACATAACTGACACGATATTCCATAAGCACGCAATTTCACTACAAGCCGCTTATGCGGCATAATGTCAAAAGCCTTTTAGAAGTCTAGAAATACGGAATCAATTTGAAATCCCTTGTCAATAGCACTCAAAACTTCCTCTGTAAAGAGCTAGTTGTGTTTCACAAGAGCGATGTTTTCTAAATCCTTGTTAACTGTGACAATAGACCGTTCTCTTCGAGGTAATTCATAATGTTCGAACACAATGTATGTTCCAGAATCCTGCTGCATATCGACGTTAATGATATGTACCTTGTAAGTAGGCTGATTAGGTTTTTATATTGGTAGCGCCACCTAGCGCTCTGTATGAAAATCACTGGCTGTGATGTGTGCAGTGTGCAGTCTGTTGCTGGTTGGCATTGTTGTAATACTCGCTATTGTAGTGTTGGGCAGTTGGATGTGAACAGCGCGTAGCGTTGCGCAGTTGGAGGTGAGCCGCCAGCAGTGGTGGATGTTGGGAGAGAGATGGCAGAGTTTTGAGAGCGGATGATCTGGACGTGTGTCCATCAGAGACAGTAAATTTGTAAGACTGGATGTCATGAACTGATATATATATATATATATATATATATATATATATATATATATATATATATATATATATAAAAAATGACTTTTGAACACCATTAAGGTAAATACATTGTTTGTTCTCTATCAAAATCTTTCATTTGCTAACTATGCCTATCAGTAGTTAGTGACTTCAGTAGTTAGAATCTTTTATTTAGCTGGCAGTATTGACGCTCGCTGTATTGCAGTAGTTCGAGTAACGAAGATTTTTGTGAGGTAAGTGATTCATGAAAGGTATAGGTTATTGTTAGTTAGGGCCATTCTTTTGTAGGGATTATTGAAAGTCAGATTGCGTTGCGCTAAAAATATTGTGTGTCAGTTTAGTGTTGTTCAGAATAAGTGAAGATAGAAATGTCTGAGTACGTTCAGTTTTGCTCAGCTGTTTGAAAACAAATAACGTAAGGGGTTTATCAGCACAATCATTCATAAATTTTTTAAGGGGAGGTATCAACCTGTACTTCAGTGGATTATTCCTATTACCTTTCTTGAATACTGATGTGATCTGTGCAACTTTCCAGTCTTTGGATAAATTAGCAGATGTTTGTTTTTACGATGATTATGGATTCTGGTTGTTGTATAGGTAGCTAAACTACGACCTAATATGTTTTAAAGCTCTTGGTGACGCTGTTACGTACTGTGTAATACTCACTGGTTCTTTTCTGTTCACTGAGGTTTCAATAATATTATGGTATTATAAAATAGTTTGCTTGGACAGTACATAATTATTATTTCGAAATTATTTTCTGTTCTGCTTCTGTTTCGTAGACCGGGAACAACGCACTTATAAGACAACAAACAGAAGCGTATGACATATTTGTATCCGGAAACTCTGATCTTAGTTTCCTGAAGTTTCCCTAAATTACTTGACATAAATGTTAGAATGACTTTTCAGCAGGGCTGCAGAGGAGCTAGTGCTCCTTCTCCAATGACGTCGATGTCGACAGAACCTCAGGCCGAAGCTTACTTGTTGTCTTCCTCTACGGTGACGCCATTCATCCGTCACGTGTTCCCGCGAAGGTGACTCATTTGGACCACCTGCTCGAAGAGAACAGCCACTCTGTTTATTAGACACGCGAACATATCCAGTGAAAAGCACAGTGCAGCATAACAGGAAGACTAATAATATGTGATGACGAATAAGAAACTCTGTTGGGAAAACAGGTACAGCCTTTATCAGATATTTCACTCTGCGATACGAACGTCAGCGTATTCCTCTCGTGTTGAAAAACGTCCTATGCAGGGTGTTACAAAAAGGTATGGCCAAACTTTCAGGAAACATTCCTCACACACAAATAAAGAAAAGATGTTATGTGGACATGTGTCCGGAAACGCTTAATTTCCATGTTAGAGCTCATTTTAGTTTCGTCAGTATGTACTGTACTTTCTTGATTCACCGCCAGTTGGCCCAATTGAAGGAAGTTACTGTTGACTTCGGTGCTTGTGTTGACATGCGACTCATTGCTCTACAGTACTAGCATCAAGCACATCAGTAGGTAGCATCAACAAGTTAGTGTTCATCACGAACGTGGTTTTGCAGTCAGTGCAATGTTTACAAATGCGGAATTGGCAGATGCCCATTTGATGTATGGATTAGCACGGGGCAATAGCCGTGGCGCGGTACGTTTGTATCGAGACAGATTTCCAGAACGAAGGTATCCCGACAGGAAGACGTTCGAAGCAATTGAACGGCGGCTTAGGAAGCACGGAACATTCCAGCCTATGACTCGCGACTGGGGAAGACCTAGAATTCTTCGTGCAGTTGACGATAACCCTAATGTCAGCGTCAGAGAAGTTGCTGCTGTACAAGGTAACGTTGACCACGTCACTGTATGGAGAGTGCTACGGGAGAACCAGTTGTTTCCGTACCATGTACAGCGTGTGCAGGCACTATCAGCAGCTGATTGGCCTCCACGGGTACACTGCTGCGAATGGTTCATCCAACAATATGTCAATCCTCATTTCAGTGCAAATGTTCTCTTTACGGATCAAATTGTAAATTTTCACAATCAACATGTGTGGGCTGACGAGAATCCGCACGCAATTGTGCAATCACGTCATCAACACAGATTTTCTGTGAACGTTTGGGCAGGCATGTTGGTGATGTCTTGATTGGGCTCCATGCTCTTCCAACTACGCTCAATGGAGCACGTAATCATGATTTCATACGGGATACTCTACCTGTGCTGCTAGAACATGTTTCTTTACAAGTACGACACAACATGTGGTTCATGCGCTATGGAGCTCCTGCACATTTCAGTCGAAGTGTTCGTACGCTTCTCAACAACAGATTCGGTGACCGATGGATTGGTAGAGGCGGACCAATTCCATGGCCTCCACCCTCTCCCGACTTCAACCCTCTTGACTTTCATTTATGGGGGCATTTGAAAGCTCTTGTCTAGGCAACCCCGGTACCAAATGTAGAGACCCTTCGTGCTTGTATTGTGGACGGCTGTAACACAATACGCCATTCTCCAGGGCTGCATCAGCGCATCAGGGATTCCATGCGACGGAGGGTGGATGCATGTATCCTCGCTAACGGAGGACATTTTGAACATTTCCTGTAACAAAGTGTTTGAAGTCACGCTGGTACGTTATGTTGCTGTGTGCTTCCATTCCATGATTAATGTGATTTGAAGAGAAGTAATAAAATGAGCTCTAACATGGAAAGTAAGCGTTTTCGGACACATGCCCACATAACATATTTTCTTTCTTTGTGTGTGAGGAATGTTTCCTGAAAGTTTGGCCGTATCTTTTTGTAACACCCTGTATACTTTTGGAATGATGGTACAATAATCATATCGAAGAACACTGAAACTCCTTTCCTAATTCATGCTTACGAAAGAAATGTGGTTTCCTCTAGCTTCGTATTCTGCCGAACATAATTACTTTCTTTCTTTCTTCTTTATTTTTTATACTATAATGTATGAAGTTGTAACCTCCCCACAAAAATTAAATTGATAATGAATGTAATTCTAATTTAGTGTTACCTCAGAACAAAACTGGTTCCCATTTAATGTACCCACAAAATTCTTTTCTCATTTAATGTAAGCGCGAAACAGAAAAATTCGTAAGGCTCATAACAAAAAAATAAATTCAGTAACCTAGTAAAATTTGGACGACAGCAGTGCTGCGTCATGGCCCTGTAAGATCATTCTGAATAAAAAGCAAAAATTCTTACCTCAACAAAAACGGTGAATATATCTGCTCTTACTTAACATTTTTCCGGCACAGCTCCGTGCAGTGCTGGCCTATACATTTGTGATTTGTGAAAGGAACCAACTGTCAGTAACCTGGTAAAATTTGGACGACAGGAGTGCTGCGTCGTGGCCCTGTAAGATCATTCTGAATACAAAGCAAAAATTCTTACCTCAATAAAAACGGCGAATATATCTGCTCTTACTCAACATTTTTCCGGCACAGCTTCGTGCAATGCTGGCCTATACATTTGTGATTTGTAAAAGGAACCAACTGATTTTTTTTTTAAATGAATGCTTTTTTTAAAAAAATACTTTATATTACCAAAATTATTATTAGGACATTTTTAAAACATTTGGATGACAGTTCAGATACATTACTAGATATGCGCGACGCTGCTTCTTTACCTTATACAATAATACTCCATCTCCAGATTCCCGACCAGAGCAGACTGCAGACAAGCGCAGACAACCTCAGACTAGCGACTAGCAGCAACTACTGCTACAGTTCCACAGTTCGTACTGCAGTCAACACTGCTCTCTGGTCAGCGATTCTCATATCGCAGACAGCGCATACCTCTTACAAAGTACAACGTGGACGAAATCATTTTGGTAGTAAATACTCAACCACGGGACAAGTGAACAGCGACAACAGTAAAAATCAAACTTCTTCGAGCCTTGTCTCCTAATGTCTCTTCGCAGGTTTCTAACGTGCGATAATGAAATCAAGGTAACAGTGGAATGTCTGCAGGTGTGAAGAGGAAAATAAAGAAAAAGAAAAAAATATCTGCCAGTGAGTTAAAAGGCTGTTTATGCTACTGTCATCATCAGATACCAATAGGTTTATAGCTTGCAGAACGAAGTTCAGTGTCACAACGATCGCGGACACATACAGGAAATTCATTTCCTTTATTAATTCCCTACTCTCTTTGATGATATAACAAACTGATACGGGGATTAGTGACCACGAGTTTATTGTAGCGCGACTGACTACCGTAATGTCCAAATTCACCAAAGATAAAAGCAAAATAACCCTTGTAAGATTGCTACTTTAATTTTTGCTACGTAAGCGGTACTGCTAGACAATAAAAGCGGGTTAAAAGCTGTGAGCTGTCTGGGGAAGTTAACCTTGCATTACTGAGCAACTGTTTCACCAGGCATCCAGTCTAGCTTACCGAATTCCCAACCAGACTAACATTAATTATAATCTTTTAATAGTCATACGACAACCGCTGATATATATATATATATATATATATATATATATAAAAGAGAATTTAAATAAAAAGAAATAAATCAGTTTATATTTGGAAATTTATTTTAAGATTGATCATTGAAATTTCAGCATATTAAATTTGATTCATAAATAAACTGGTGCCTTATTTAGGATTGTGAAAATGTGAGATTGCAATCTTACGGAATACATCAAATATGGAGGCAAGATCGGGAGACTGCATACAACACTGCATTCATAAAACAACACACAAAGAACATTGAAACATATGCAACAGAAAATTAACCACTACCAACAGATTCAAATTTTCACCCAAAGAAATTACGTTCGTAGCACAATCCTGTCCGTCATGTAATTACCACACACTGGTATACTAAATTCATATTAACTCTTTGTGAAATCTTCGCGAAAAGAATCGCTGAGGGGTACTTTGATGATTACACCACATGCTTCCCGTGGTCAACTTGGTTTACACAAAGTGTGTAACTCCACAATAATTTTGATAATTAAAATAAATTATATCGAAAAGCAATTTACAAAAGAAAAACCTCGAACTGGTTACTAACGTCTTACTGTTAACCTGACGGGTCAAACAGTTATATAAGCACGTGGTACTGGTCTCGCAAAGTACACCCCACGTGGGTTGAACATAAAGAAAAGTTGCTATGTTGAAAAATATTTTCAAGACGAGACGTTATAATCACACAAGCATTCGCATTTAAGATTGATCTTAGTTAGAGTTACTGATTAACACGTGGTTCCACTTTACTCATAAAGTAGTGACAAAGCAACTACCGGAAAATAATCTGAACTTCACACGATAATTACACTGCGCTGCAATTTAAGATAACATTAGATATTTTAGAGCTAAACCTGAAATAAAGGTGATTAACTTTTCAGTTAGGCTGCACTTAAGAAATCCATTGTCCTACGGACTTAGCAGACACGCGCTTGGCCGGAGATCTTACCACTTCAGACGCTCGCCACCGATCGACTGCCTGGTCCCTTCCTGAGGGGTGGCTCACAAATACCAACGGAAGTGGCCAGAGGGGCAGCTTTCTATACCAACATGGCAACGGACGGACAGGACCATACTAAGGATAGAAACCTCTCTGCTTTTAGAAAGCGTAGCCACCTGTTCCGACGTTGGTCCTACTGTTCTCTAGCAGACAGGCTTGTCTGCTACCCTCAAGCACGCAACTAGAAATACATTTGCTCATTCATGCTCTCACACAGAAGGGAAGGGGGATGACAGTATCTTATCATATACAGTATATAAAAGAAAGCGGATGTAAGTTCCGTATGAGACTGTGTGACATGAATTACATATAAACTGTGTTTTAAAGTGTAGTAGTGTGACAGATCGTTCTTGTTTATGTGTAAAAGTAACACGTTCCACTACTCGGTCTCCTCCCAGATAGTCAGAAACGCCACAGTAAATGTAGAAGAGGAATTTATGCCGTAAATGACAATAGATTTAATAAATTAAACATGAAAGGAATCCAACAGAGACCTTTCACCCTATTTATAGAACCAGATAAAAATTCGCTTCAGGCCTTCCTAAGCGGCGCTCTCCACTCCTTCAAATATGAATATGTAAGCTGTTTAAGTTCAAAGAAACACTGTCGATGGCTGTTGAGAGACATTGTTGTTGTTGTTGTTGTTGTTGTGGTCTTCAGTCCTGAGACAGGTTTGATGCAGCTCTCCATGCTAGTCTATCCTGTGCAAGCTTTTACATCTCCCAGTACCTACAGCAACCTACATCCCTCTGAATCTGCTTAGTGTATATTCATCTCTTGGTCTCCCTCTACGATTTTTACCCTCCACGCTGCCCTCCAATACTAAATTGGTGATACCTTGATGCCTCAGAACATGTCCTACCAACCGAGCCCTTCTTCTAGTCAAGTTGTGCCACAAACTTCTCTTCTCCACAATTCTATTCAGTACCTCCTCATTAGTTATATGATCTACCCAGCTAATCTTCAGCATTCTTCTGTAGCACCACATTTCGAAAGCTTCTATTCTCTTCCTGTCCAAACTATCTATCGTCCACGTTTCAACTCCATACATGGCTACACTCCATACAAATACTTTCAGGAACGACTTCCTTACACTTAAATCTATACTCGATGTTAACAAATTTCTCTTCTTCAGAAACGCTTTCCTTGCCATTGACAGTCTACATTTTATATTCTCTCTACTTCGACCATCATCAGTTATTTTGCTCCCCAAATAGCAAAACTCCTTTACTGCTTTAAGTGTCTCATTTCCTAATCTAATTCCCTCAGCATCACCCGACTTAATTCGACTACGTTCCATTATCCTCGTTTTGCTTTTGTTGATGTTCATCTTATGTCCTCCTTTCAAAACACTGTCCATTCCGTACACCAAACAAATTAATTAGAGAGGGTACTGACCCCTCATGGCACACTAAACATGTCAGAATACCGCTACAGAAGCAAAGAAAAAAGCAAGCCATATTTAAAAGCATGCAAAACCCTGAAGACTTTCGATGTTTTACAGAAAAAAAATGGTTCAAATGGCTCTGAGCACTATGGGACTCAACTGCTGTGGTCATAAGTCCCCTAGAACTTAGAACGACTTAAACCTAACTAACCTAAGGACAGCACACAACACCCAGCCATCACGAGGCAGAGAAAATCCCTGACCCCGCCGGGAATCGAACCCGGGAACCCGGGCGTGGGAAGCGAGAACGCTACCGCACGACTTTTACAGAAGCTCGAACAGTTTCCACAACTAAACTCTCTGTCTGGAAATCTGGCAGAAAATACTGAGAGATCCTGGTTCTATGTTAAGTACCCCAGTGGAAAGACACAACCAATATCTTCACTGTTCGATAACAATGGTGATATTACTGATGACAGTGTCACTAAAGCAGAGTTAGTAACTACCGTCTTCCGAAATTCCTTCACCAAAGAAGGCGAATTAAATATTCCAGATACCCTCGGGGTAGCAAAGCAGGATCAACAACTCAATAAAGACAAGGCCACCGGTCCTGACTGTAGACAAGTCAGGTTCCTTTCTGAATATGCTGATACAGTAGCTCCATATTAAGCAATTATATACAATTGATTGCTCGTTGAAAGATCCGTACCTAAAGACTGGAAAGTAGCACAAATCGCACCAATAGAAAAAGGAGTAATCCTCTAACGTCGATTTGCAGTAGGATTTTGTAACATGTACTATGAGTTATAGTTACATTATGAGTTATCTCCAAGAAAACGATTTACTGACAAACAACCAACACGGATTCAGAAAATACTGTTCTTGTGAAACATAACTAGCTCTTTATTCGCAGGAAGTAATGAATGCTATTGACAGGGAATGTCAAATTGACTCCATATTTTTAGATATCCAGAAGGCTTTTGTCACAGTACCTCACAAGCTACTTCTTATCAAACTGTATGCTTATGGACTATCCCCTGTTGTGCGACTGGATTCATGATTTCCCGTCAGAAAGGTAACAACGTGTGGGTAATTGACGGAAAGTCATAGAGTGAAACCGAAACAATATCTGGCGTTCCCCAAGGAAGTGTTACCGGCACTCTGCTGTTCCTAATCTACATAAAAGATTTAGGAGACAATCTGAATGACAGTCGTAGATTTTTTCAAGATAATGCACTCATTTTCCGTCTTAGACTGCTATCAGATGGTCAAACCAAATTGCAAAACGATTTAGACTAGATATCCGTATAGTGCGAACAGTGGCAATTGTCTCTAAGTAATTAAGCGTGCTGTCATCCACATGAGGACCAAAAGGAATCTGCTAAATTTCGGTTACACGATAAATCACACAAATCTAAACGCTGTACATTCAACTAAATACTTAGAGATTACAATTACGAATAACTTAAGTTGGGATGACCACATAGATCTGGGTGAAGAAAATAGAAGACTGCGATTTATTGGCAGAATACTGAAAAAAATGCAACAGATCTGCATAAGAACTGTCTACACCACGCTTGAATATCCTATCGTGCTGTGAGGTGTGGGATCTGCATCAGATAGGATAGCCGGAGGACATCTTAAAAGATCAAAGAAGGGCAGCTCGATTTGTACTACCGCGAAGTAGGGTAGCGAGTGCCATGGATATGATACGTGGATTGGGGTAGCAATTATAAAAACGAAGGCGTTTTTCCTTGCGGTAGGATTTTCTCATGATATTTCAGTCACCGACTTTCTCCTCATTGTGTGAAAATATTTTGCTGCCGCTCACCTACACAAGGAGAAATTTTCATCGTAATAAAATAAGAGAAGTCAGAGCTCGCACAGAAAGAATTAAGTGTTTGTTCTTCCCGCGCACTGTTCGAGACTGGAACGGTAAAGAAAAAGCTTGAAGGCGGTTCGATGAACCCTGTGCCAGCCACTTAATTTTCAATTGCAGGGAAGTCATGTAGATATAGATGTACAACGCTAAGTGCAAAATGAAAACATCTGAAGTAAAATCTTTGAATAATTGAATCTAATCATGGTTGGCAGCCCTGCGATAGGTGAGACACTCGATTCTTTGTGCTCTCCTAAAGAAAAATTATGTAGGTTGTAATAAGAGTTGGTTTAGTACAAATTACTCATTAAATACGTGTATCAGTGCGTGTTTTAAGCTTACTGTGAAAGGTATCACTTTCTTTTAAGTATTAGTCCACAAAAAGCGAAAAGATCGTAAGGTCAGGTTGTGGTAGAATATTTGCTCACGTTTTGGCACAATTAACTAGCGAATCCAGCTTAACTGTTCTGTTTTTTCTTTTTTTTCCCAAAAATTTATGTTGAGCGTGTCCATTCACTGTTAAGTTCATATTTCCAGAAAGTAGCGTAAATCTTGATGCGTTTGATTTAGAATCTTTCGCACTAGCCGCTTGTTTACGTGTAGTTTGCTTACGATAATGTGTACATTCTAATGTAGTTAAGGTAATTTAACTAATACTGCAATTGAGCGAGTGCTAAGTTCTTGTTGTAAGCGGAAATAAATAACTTTTTACGTTATGTCAAACCCCTGAAGCACTTACCTGTAGGCCTAATTTTTGCTGCTCATAAATAACAAAAATTCGTGTTGTGTAAAATATGGTAAGTGGTTTAACCCTATTCTTTAGCGTGTAATCTGTGTTGCAATGCGCAATAAGTGTGAATGTTGTCGGTAGGATAGTCTAGGAGGGAATGGTATGAGCAGATCGTGGGTTGGAATTTCACTGGGGTGACTATATTGGAGAACTGAATGGCGAACTCAACGAGGCTCTCCGATGGAACTGTAGGCTTTGCAAAAAAGAAAAGAGAATCGCTGAGCAGGAGGCAAAGATTTGAGTCCTTCGGGTTGAATTAGATCGCGCGTAATTTGAACCAGACAAGCTGGAAAAAATTTGGAAATTTGTGGTAAGAACTATGGGACCAACTGCTGAGGTCATCGGCTCCTAGGCTGACGCACTACTTAAACTAACTTATGCTAAGGACAACAGACACACCCATGCCTGAGGGAGGACTCGAACCACCGACGGGGGTCAGCCGCGCGAACCGGGACAAGACGTCGTAGACCGCACTAGATAGGTTGAAGTGGGGCAAAGATCTCGGGGACTGGGTAAAAGGTACAAACAATGGGCGAACGGATAGCATCTCTTCTGCAGCTGAGATAAGAGTATGGAATAAATTCGACTTGTTAACCGATGTAGGAGGAGAAGACGCTGATCTGTAGGTTACAATATGCAGCGGACTTCTAGCAAAGAAACTCGATGTAGCTCGATACCGAAAGAGAGTAGGAAGAATAGAGTCTTGATGCTAGGTAGTAGTTATGGAAGAGGTGTAGGCCAGATGGTACAGGATAAATCAGGGACAGGGTAGGTCACAAGTGTTGTGAAGGCAAGTGCTAGCCTTAGATAGATGACAGAGGAGTGGCTCAAATGGCTCTGAGCACTATGGGACTTAACATCTTAGGTCATCAGTCCCCTACAACTTAGAACTACTTAAACCTAACTAACCTAAGGACATCACACACACCCATGCCCGGGGCAGGATTCGAACCTGCGACCGTAGCAGTAGCGCGGTTCCGGACTGAAGCGCCTAGAACCGCTCGGCCACAACGGCCGGCTGATGACAGAGGACATACGAAATATGTGCAAAGGTTTCGACAAGGAGGATCATGGTTTTATAATTGGTGGAGCAGGGAGCAGCCTGGCTAACAACAGTATTCCCAACATTAGAGGTGACTTGGATGAAATAGGAGTATCAACTACAGACACAAATGTGAGTTTTGTGGAAGTCCTGTAGCGCCATGACCACCTATGGGTAAACATCGCCGTCAGCTGTATGAACAGACTTGAGCAGGCCGCTGCTGACTGATGCGAAATCCCATGTGAGTGCAGTACATGTTGTTGCAATTGGGAGATGAGGCCTACACCTGAATATGAGAGGGAAAAATAGGTTGGCTGAGCTTCCTGCAACTAATATACAGGGGTCCACCATCTCATACAGCAAGTTCCCTGTGGTTACTGGTGTCGGAGAGGACCTTTTTTAGGTCAGAATCACGTTTCAGGCGCCCTGATTTGAAAGAAGTAAAAATAACAGAAGAGCCCCACGAAATGCTTAATTAAGAACAGAAAAATATTTCATCAAAATATTAGAGGATTCAGTAATAAGGTAGAAGAGCTTCTTGTCTGTTTGAAAAATTTACAGAACTCTGAAAAGAAAGACACCCTGTACCTGTATGAGCACCACATAACCACAGGGTTAGATACGTTACATATAAAAGAATACAGTGCTGCAACTTACTCATGCAGAAATAACATGGGAAAAGGACGAGCTGTTACATACATTAAGACAGAACACAAATTCAAAAACAATGAGACAAGTAGATTTTGCAATGATCAGCACCTAGAAGTGTGTGTTTGTGAATTAATACTGAAAAATAGTTCACTTTTAACAGAAACTGTATAAAAACCCCACTGTGTAGTTCTGTACTATTTATGAGGAATCTGATTCTTTGCTGTGCTATCTGTCAGACATCAGAGAGCAGTTACTGGTCTGTGGTGACTTCAATGTAGAATTTCTAAAAGATTCTCATAGGAAAAATGACCTGTACACCTTTTTCGGATCCTACAATTTCGTCCCAGTAATTAATTTTCCAACACGAGTGGATAAAGACGGTAGGGCGGTAACTGATAATGTTTTCTTTGATGAAGCTCACAATAAGAAAATAACTGTTTATCCAACAACAAATGATTTTATCCAAAGGCAGGAATCGAATCGAGGTCTGCTGCTTACTAGGCAGATACTTTAGCCACTAAGCCACCTTGTCACAGCGGTTCAGGTAACTGCATGGATTATCCTGGCACGCCTCCCTACTTGATCCAAATTCTCGCTGCCGCCACAATAGTCGGAAGGAGCAGACCCGGGTTCGATTCCTGACTTTGGGATAAGTTTCCACTCGCAGCTTCAGTCTGGATACATAAAATAATATCTGTATTAGACCAGTAAAGTCTCTGAAATTGTGTAATTTCATGAGTAACAGATGCACTCTCTGATCACGATCTAGAATTAGTTAGGATAAATACGTAGCATAGCGCCTTACAGTATGGATACTCCTCAGTGGTAATCAGTTAGAATAATTAATAACTCCAGAACAAATGTTTTTAAGGATAGTTCACTGGAGAGGACATATGATGTAAATTATAATGAAACAAATGCTGACATGAAATTTAACCTATTCCATGATAGTTTCATGTCATTATCTGAAAATAATTTGCCACGTAATCTAAAGGACACTAAATAGCCACATAAAAATTATGGATCACTAGAGGGATTAAAGTATCTTGTGAAAGGAAAAGGGAAATGTATCTTTCGGGAAGAACAAGTAGGGTTCAAAAATGGTTCTGAGCACTATGGGACTTAACTTCTGAGGTCATCAGTCCCCTAGAACTACTTAAACCTAACTAACCTAAGGACATCACACACATCCATGCCCAAGGCAGGATTCGAACCTGCGACCGTAGCGGTCGCGCCGTTCCAGACTGTGGCGCCTGGAACCGCTCGGCCACCCCGGCCGGCCAACAAGTAGGGACCTGCAGTATTTGCACACTACAGAAGCTGCTCGAAATTACTAAGAAAAGTTATTGGAAAAATCGAAGAACATGTACATAATGTCAGAAATCAGTACTTGTGACAACAGACTTAACGCTACATGGAATACGGTGAAACGAGAATTAGTTCAAACAGCCACAGAGCAAGAAAACATCACCGCTGAACTGAATGAAAGGGCTATAAATAATGAGTCACAGGTATCAAATGTGTCTAATAATCATTTCTTAAAGATAGTACAAAGCATATAGACATACAGTTCAAGAGCAAAAGAACGTATCACCAAATTCTCCTTCTGAAATTAAGAAAATTATACATTCCCTCAAAAATTAAAAACTCATCTGGTTTTGATGCTGTTTCCAATAGAGCACTGAAAATTTATTCCCATGTAATAAGCCCAGATTTATTCGAAATATGTAATGCATCACTAACTCAAGATATTTTTCCAGAGAGATTGAAATGTGCCATTGTTAAACCCGTCTTTAAGAAAGATAGTGAGAGAATGTCAATAATTATTCACAAAAATTTTTGAGAAGATGATGTATTCTACAATAGTATTTCACTTAAGCAACAATAGCATCCTTAGCAAATCACAGTTTGGGTTTCAGAAGGGTTACTCGACTGAGAATTCCTTTTAAACACTCAACAGATCTAACAACCATTAGATAGTAAGATATCACCGGTTGGAATGTTCTCTGACCTCTCTAAGGCATATGACTGTATGAATCACACTATTCTCCTAGATAAGCTGATGTTTTATGGGAATGATTGTATAGACAACTATTGGATACTGTCATATCTGACCAAAATAAAGCAGAAAGTTGTACTCAGTAATTTAAGCAATACAGTCCAGGGACATAATTCAAACTGGGAAGAAATCATGTCTCGGATTCTCCGATGTTCAATCTTAGGTCCTTTACTGTTCCTCATGTGTGTAAACGATCTTCCATCTAGTATACAACAAGCAGAATTTGTTCTTTTTGCAGGTGAAACTTCTATTGTAATCAATCCAAGCATATGCACAGAAACAGAAGAAATGGTAAACAAAGTTCTTAAAAGTATCATTGCTTTCTTTTCTGTAAATGGTTTTACAAAGACACAACGTATTCGGTTCTGTACATCTAGATATACTACACCAATGATGAGTGAAACACAAGGTGAGGAAATAAAAAGTTGAGCAGAAACTTCAAAATTCTTAGGGGTTTGTACTGATGAAAATTTAAATTGGGAAAAAACACCTTTTGGAACTCCTAGAACAACTTGGTTCAGCCACATTTGCGCTTAGGATCATTGCAAATCTTGGAGAGAGACAAATCAGTAGATGACATGTTTTGCATATTTTTAGTCAATAATTTCATACGGAATAATGTTATGTGATAACTGATACATAGTCTGACAAGCAGTAAAGAAAAATTTGGTAACAAACTGAGAAAGTTTTTCCTTGACAACTCCTTCTGTTTCACAGAAGAATTTCTATTACTGTAATGTGTAATTAATAACACATATCTACCTCTTTTCGTTTTGTAAAAAAAAAATCTTAGAAATGTTCATGTTGTAACCGTGTGTAATTTGCGATGTGAATGTAAAATGGCTTATTACCCATCATTACGATCTATTGTGTAAAATGATCCATGGAACATGTAAGTAAGCAACTAACTAAGACAACAGAAAAGCAACACAGTATTAAAGGTTTCTAAAGCTTACCTGTTAACTGGATTCTACACTCACGCTCATAAGTTAAGGATAAATAATTGCAGAATGTGGTACCACACAACGTGGCACACACACGACACAGATCTGTGAGTCCACGGTATTGGTGATAAGTTGAGAACCCCCCCCCCCTCCCCCCCCAAACACATGTACTTCAAAACGTTTCCTGCACATGTATCCCGACATCAACATGGGATATGATCACCATGTACACGTACACGGGACGCACAACGGGCTGGCATACTGTGGATCAGGTGGTCGAGCAGCTGCTGGGGTATAGCGTCCCATTCTTGTACCAGTGCCTGTCGGAGCTCCTGAAGTGTCATAAGGGTTTGAAGACGCGTAGCGATACGTCGAGCGAGAGCATCCCAGACATGCTCGATGGGGTTTAGGTCTAGAGAACAGGCAGGACACTCCATTCACCTGATATCTTCTGTTTCAAGGTATTCCTCCACGATGGCAGCTCGATGGGACTGTGCGCTATCATCCATCAACAGGGAGGTGGGACCCACTGTACCCCGGAAAAGGCGGACATACTGGTGCAAAATGACGTCCCACTACACCTGACCTGCTACCGTTCCTCTGTCAAAGACATGCAGGAGTGTACGTGCACCAATGATAATCCCACCCCACACCATCAAATCACAACCTCCATACAGGTACCTTTTAAGAACATTAAGGGGTTGGTATCTGGTTCCTGGTTCACGATAGATGAAAATCCTGGGAGAAATACAGTTAAGTCTATACCTGGACTCGTCTGTGAACATAACCTTGGACCACTGTTCCAGTGACCATGTACTGCTTTACGGGCTCTCCTGTGACCAGGAGTCAGTGGAATGCACCCTGCAGGTCTTTGGGCGAATAAACCATGTCTCTTCAGTCGTCTGTAGACTGTGTGTCTGGAGACAACTGTTCCAGTGGCTGCGGTAAGGTCCCGAGTAAGGTTACCTGCAGTACTCTGTGGCCGTCTGCGGGCACTGATGGTGAGATATTGGTCTTCTTGTGGTGTTGTACACTGTGGACGTCCCGTACTGTAGCGCCTGGACACGTTTCCTGTCTGCTGGAATCGTTACCATAATCTTGAGATCACACTTTGTGGCACACGGAGGGCCCGTGCTACGTCCTGCTGTGTTTGACCAGTAGCCCTAGTATTCTACCCCTCATAACGTCATTAACATGTGTTCTTTGAGCCATTTTCAACACACAGTCACCATTAGCACGTCTGAAAACGTCTGCACACTTACTCGCTGCACCGCACTCTGACATGCACCAACACACCTCTGCGTATGTGGACTGCTGCCAGCGCCATCGTGCGACGACCGCAGGTCAAATGCTCTGCATGGTCATACTTCGCAAACCGCCCACCAGAGCGTTGTTTCACCATGTTTCAGCGTTATTCTTAATTTATGAGCATGAGTGTAGTTCAAATCTATCGCCGGCCGTAGTAGCCGTGCGGTTCTAGGCGCTACAGTCAGCACCCGAGCGACCGCTACAGTCGCAGGTTCGAATCCTGCCTCGGGCATGGATGTGTGTGATGTCCTTAGGTTAGTTAGGTTTAATTAGTTCAAAGTTCTAGGTGATTGATGACCTCAGAAGTTAAGTCGCATAGTGCTCAGAGCCATTTTTTTTTTTTTTTCAAATCTATCGGTGGCCTTGCTGACTATCGATGGTGCATATCCGTTTTTCGTTATGTTACCGAAAATCAAAATATATTTCAATTTCGCTAACGGAACTAGGTCGTGCGTAATGTCGTTTAGGTGACAGCGTGTTCCGGACTGCTTGGAGTCACTTCCCCCACTCCCCCCCACTCCCCTCCTTTTGCTATATGCTTCTCAGGTGTTCGATATTACTTCTGTGCGCTAATTGTACGGCCATTCTTCACAACTCATTATGTGTAATCCCAAAGAAAGACACTTCTATAACAGTACTGAAGAAGCTCGTCTTCAAAATATTTGCCCGAAATTGTAGGTCTGCCTCTTTTTGATTTTTCTACTTCCTCATATATACCATACTTTTTGTTGGACAACCTCAGACATGGTGGTTTTGAAACATTAAACCGTTTACTTTCCTTTTTACAACACATCTTATTCTTATAAACTACAACAATAACTTTAGTTATTTGAGAACACTTTCTTTGATCAATGTTCCTTATTATACTCTTCGAATCTGCCGGCCGCGGTGGTCTAGCGGTTCTGGCGCTGCAGTCCGGAACCGCGGGACTGTTACGGTCGCAGGTTCGAATCCTGCCTCGGGCATGGGTGTGTGTGATGTCCTTAGGTTAGTTAGGTTTAAGTAGTTCTAAGTTCTAGGGGACTTATGACCTAAGATGTTGAGTCCCATAGTGCTCAGAGCCATTTGAACCAACTCTTCGAATCTGCGCAGAATTACAAGAGAATAAGAGAGCTTACTAATACAGGCAGACATTAAAAACATGAAAAAGTAAGGGATCCACTTTAAGGAACTACAAGGGGCCAGTTTACGCAACTGTGGCCTATACTTTGTTAACTAAATAATTTTTTATTTTGAAAGGCTTACCTACTAACAGCCAAGAGAGTGTAAAACCTTTTTTGTCAAAACACGTAATGGCTAATTTATAAGTAAAATTAGAAACGTGTGACTTTTGCTCTCCGCTGCAGAGTGGTGAAAGCCTAAACTACAATTTACAATTGGTCCTACTAGAGTTTTGGAGAATACAGAACCAAGAACCAGGGGGTTCGCTTTAGTGGAGGGCGTGCAATTTAAGTCACGTACCTCTAACAAAAAAAATGGTTCAAATGGCTCTGAGCACTATGGGACTCAACTGCTGTGGTCATAAGTCCCCTAGAACTTAGAACTACTTAGACCTAACTAGCCTAAGGACATCACACACATCCATGCCCGAGGCAGGATTCGAACCTGCGACCGTAGCGGTCGTGCGGTTCCAGACTGTAGCGCCTTTAACCGCTCGGCCACTCCGGCCGGCTGTTCCTCTAACAATAGCATTATTAATTATCACTGCAATAATATCATACATCATTCACACACCTGACTTCTTGTGTCTATCAAACATTCGGAAAGGAAAAGAGAGACAGAGACAATGCTAGAAAAAGCAGCTCATTTCCATTACCGGCCTGAAGCTTACAAGCTTTCTTTTTCGCCTCTCACAAAAAAGAATATGTAGCCCGTGATAAGGAAGTCAAGTGCTGAGACCACAATCTCGAAGCGTCTAGACCTGTCTGATTACTGTCAGCATTGTCTTCCTTAGATTTAAAGTTCCAGAAAGTCGCCATTTACCCTCTCCACATGACTACACTCAAGAACGGGCATTGTGCAGAAATTCTATGGCTTTGATTTCCTGAGTACGGGCATATGATTTGCTGTCACAGCTGCTAAGAAGTATAAGAGATTACTGGAGTTTGTAATGCCCTTGTCTGTTCCGCAACAAACTGTTCACTTATTGCCATACCAGACAATAGCTACAATCTCACAGGAGTAAGACGATATGTTGGTAAATGAAACAGAAGGTGGATCCAATGGATTAAAACTAAAAAGCTGTACAGACCATAAGGTTGACAGCTGGGCGGCAAAAGTAGGCGATGGCGATAAAGATCTCAATATTTTAAGGCTTACGTCGAGATATAACCTCTCTACCAAACTTGCCTTACTTGATGCAAAGAGTCTACGGGATGTTTCGTCTATCATTTAAGAATTCTCTCAGCTGAATATGTTGATCTATCCAGCCAAATGTTTCAAAACGTACCCTCACTATTTTTGAGTCTGCTCATCAGTTAAGTGCGATAGCTGCGAGTAGACGTCAAACTCGTGGAAGAATTTGCAGTTGTCTGAATAATTCTGTTAAGCCACGTGTAAAACAAAACCATCTTTCGAAACGATATCTGCAGCTCATTAGACGCGAATCAAGTTAGATGCGATGCAGTTTCTATGGGCCTTGCCAACTGTTGACAGTAATAAAGTCCTCAAGCTGAAAATAGATCTTCGATATAACAAATGCAAACACACTATAGATGTTACCTAGTGCTATTGTCTACGACTGTTTGTCGCAGATGTGGAGACTAGTCTCACTTCCTGTTCTATTCCCAGAAGAAATGGCGTGCAAGTTAAACAGATGTCACTACAGATGCAGTGTTTCAGTTCAACGGAGAACATAACACGCATGTTCTTTGTGCGGCAGAAAATGCGCAGCTCTGCCGACCAATGTAAGCCATAGACAGACGTCTTACTGTATCACTGAAGGTGGCTATCTCCACCAGAACCATTTTCCTTCTTTGCTTGGCCTTTGCGGTAAGAATCTTATTACTCCTGGTAACAAAAACTCTGTTACGCGGTGTAGAAAAATTTCCGCTATCAGTCGCAATAGAAGATTATTTATTCGTCACACGGCCGACTTCGGGCTTATGCCCATCCTAAGGAGTTTATACATTCAAGTACGTGTTTATATTGCTGGAGATCAATAAAGACGAAGCAATATAAGCATGTACAGGAATGTATAAACACTTAAGAATGGGCAAAAGCTCAGAACCGGCTGTGTGACGAATAAATAATCTCTTATTGCGACTAATAGCGGAAATTTTTCTACACCCTATAAAGGAACAGTCACGGAGTTCAACAGCATCCACTAAGGATAAAATTCACTGTATTATAGTTGAAATACGAGGCATGAATTTGATAACAGAATTTTCATGTCTAGTAATAAGAAATAGTGGAATATCGATACAGTTTTCAAAGTTACGGCCATTGATTATACCACATAAAAATGTAAACCTGTCATCAACTGGAAACTTGGTTTTGACCCCACAGTGTCTCAGTAGTCATAGCCCTATTGGAGGTGGTATGCTGTTGAATTCCTATGACCTTTGAACCGATCTAGCCAACCAGCTACAGTACATGAACAATAGTATCAGGCCACATACAATATTAGTGGACATTAATATGGAGTGTGTCCATCCTTCGCCATTATGACGGCATGAATTCCGGTGTGGACACTTTCATCGAGACGTGTGAATATGGAGGAATGGCAGCCCTTTCTTGCTCGAGAGCAGGAACCAGGGAAGATAGTGAGGAGTCTGGAAATAAGTCGATGTCTAACTCACCCGAAAATTTCCATCGACTTGATGTCGTCACTCTGGGCATGCCATTCCATTTCACTAATGTTATTGTCAGACCACTGCCTCACAGATGCTGATCTGTGACAGTGTATATTCTCATACTAATATAATCACCGCTCCCTAACTGTTTCTCTATTATACGCAATCCACAAACCTATAAAATGCGTTCAGTTCTTTCCGCGTTTAGCATGTTCCTACTCACCCCAAGCACGGAAAGTACGTCTATAACATAACAGAACCTCCAACAGTAGTTCACTGTTGACACTACACACGAGGCAGGTAATGTTATCAGGCATCAGGCAAAACTAAATCCTTCCGTCGGATTGCTACAGGGTATAGCGTGATTCATCACTGCAGATCGCTCATTTCCAGTCATCCACTGCCCACTGGCGCAGCTCTTGACTCACCTCAGTCGTCTGACTCCAGAAATGTGCGGCTCATGACGAGCTACTCTACCACTGTACCCCTTATTTTTAACTCCAAACACACAGTCATTGTTCTAGCTGGACTGCTGGTAGTACTTTGGAAATCGAGAGAGTTTTCTCCCGCTGATTTCATGCGATTTTTCAATTTTGGCAATTTAACTGCTATCCCTAGAGTAAAATGAAAGATAATTTTCAACACAGAAGCAAATTTTAGAATAATGTTTGCTACACAACTCTGCTTATTTTCTGGTTTTCGCCTGGTCTCCTCCTAGATGACAGTAGAGGCGGTACATAACGCTAAGCATTCACTGATGGGGGTAGAAAACGTTACACCATGATGCACAAGCCTGATATTCATCAGTATTTCCGGAGATGTTCATCACATAAGGGATATTAAATGACATAACATTTATCCCATTTGGAATCCATGTCCATCATCAACATCGTTGTGATGATGTTTTGGTTTGTGGGGCGCTCAACTGCACAGTCACCAGCGCCCGTACAAAGTCACAATTTTTACACAGTCCAATGTTTTACACAACCCAATCTAGCCACTGTCACGAATGATGACGACGAAATGATGAGGACAACACAAACACCCAGTGCCTGGGCATAGAAAATCCCCAATCCGGCCGGGAATCGAACCCGGGACCTCGTGATCCAGAGGCATCAATGCTAGCAACTAGACTGCGAGCTGCGGACAACCTCGTTATGTCGTGTGACAACCACAGGTACAAATATGCTCTAGTGTTCATTATGGGATGGAAACCAACAGCCTGTGAGTGCTGTGTTAAGGAATTTTCAGCTTGGCTCGAAACCTACGCTGTGTCAGATTGCTAGTATGAAAATGAATGTCTTTCCATCGCACCCCAGACGTGATCTGTGGGTGGTAAATCGAGTGAATGGGCACGCCAGTTAAGGATCCTTAAATAACTCAAAATGCTTGTGGTGTGAACTTGTGTGAGGTCTTGGATTACTTCAATGGAATATGCCATTTGGCATCCAGGTCATTATGGGTATGACAGAAGGGTTTACCATTCTCGCCAAATAATGGAGTTCATTCAGCCTCCCTTCAACAATTTCCAATTCAATGTTGTCATCACTAACAGCTCATATCTAACAGCTCAACACATCACTATTACAGGTGGTGGAGAGGTGTGGGTCACGAGAATCGATGCATCTAGTGACTTCTGATCATTTCGTCTATGTTGGTTTTGGTCTCACAGCCACGTAAAGAAATGAGACTCCTCACTGAACACCCAAGTATGACACTCGCTTCCCAGTTCACAGTGGCTCTACACAATGTTAGTCTCTGATGTCTGTCGGGGCAACCGACCGTGGCAGCTCTTGAAATCAACCCTGTTTCAAGTAATTAATACCCGACTGTTCGTGGGGAAAACACTACATGTAACCTCTGCAACGATTTCATCTACCGTCATCCGTCTTCTCGTCCGAGACAGTCCCAAAAATCTTACGATCTCCATATAGGACATAGAGTTCCCCTTTCACCTTTGTGTTTATATTCTCCTGCTCCGTTTAATGCCTCTACGACCTGTGTCGGTTATGTCGATCACTGGAGTTACTTGATGAAAATGTCATTGTCACTAGTAAATTCGACTTCGTTTAGTTTCCAACTTTATTATAGAGCCTTTAAATTATGTGATAAGCAAGGTCATGTGAGTGGCAAGTGTATTAATGAAGTTTATTATACTGCTTGAAGTACTTAGAATCATTGTCATGTCATGTCATGCATCATTGTCATACAAGCTGGTATCGAATCCTGTTGTTGTTGTAGTCTTCATTCCAGAGAGTGGTTTGATGCAGCTCTCCAGGCTACTCTACCCTGTGCAAGTTTCTTCATCTCCCAGTACCTACTTCAACCTACATCCTTCTGAATCTGTTTAGTGTATTCCTCTCTTGGTCTCCCTTTATGATTTTTATCTTCCACGCTGCCCTCCAATACTAAATTGGTGATCCCTTGATGCCTCAGAATATGCCCTACCAACCGATCCCTTCTTCTAGTCAAGTTGTGCCACAAACTCCTCTTCTCCCCAATTCTATTCAATACATCCTCATTAGTTATGTGATCTACCCATCTAATCTTCAGCATTCTTTTGTAGCACCACAATTCAAAAACTTCTCTTCTTTGCTAAACTATTTATCGTCCATGTTTCACTTCCATACATGGCTACACTCCATACAAATACTTTCAGAAACGATTTTCTGCACTTAAATCTATACTCGATGTTAACAAATTTCTCTTCTTCAGAAACGATTTCCTTGACATTGCCAGTCTACATTTTATATCCTCTCTACTTCGACCATCATCAGTTATTTTACTCCCCAAATAGCAAAACTCATTTACTACTTTAAGCGTCTCATTTCCTAATCTAATTCCCTCAGCATCACCTGATTTAATTCGACTACATTCCATTATCCTCGTTTTGCTTTTGTTGATATAAGATGAATATCCTCCTTGCAAGACACTGTCCATTCCGTTCAACTGCTCTTCCAGGTTCTTTGCTGTCTCAGCCAGAATTACAATGTCATCGGCAAACCTCAAAGTTTTTATATCTTCTCCACGGATTTTAATTCCTACTCCAAATTTTTCTTTTGTTTCCTTTACTGCTATCTCAATATTCAGATTGAATAACATTGGGGAGAGGCTACAACCCGGAGAGGCTACAACCCTGTCTCACTCCCTTCCCAACCACTGCTTCCATTTCATGCCCCTCGACTCTTATAATTGCCATCTGGTTTCTATACAAATTGTAAATAGCCTTTCGCTCCTTGTATTTTACCCCTGCCACCTTCAGAATTTGAGAGAGAGTATTCCAGTCAACTTTCTCAAAAGCTTTCTCTCAGTCTACAAATGCTAGAAACGTAGATTTGCCTTTCCTCAATCTATTTTCTGAGATGAAGCGTGTTCCAACATTTCTACGAAATCCAAACTGATCTTCGCCAAGGTCGGCTTCTACCAGTTTTTCCACTCGTCTGTATAAAATTCGTTCCTATCTGTCCCTAATAGTCCTATTCATTTTGATTTGTTTGAAAACATTGGAAGATTAGGTATATTTTTCCATGTCTGTGTAGCTGGGCACTGCGCAAAATGACATCTGTTATCATAACAGGGTTAATGCTAATCTTACTTTATCTATTTCGGTAAAAATATTGAAAAAAAACTGAAGATTGCGACACAAGAAAACAGTGGAAGCTGCAAAACATCGTCTCACTTCGAGCTTTGTCTCCTAAGGTTTCTTCACAGATTTATAAACTTACAATAAGGAAACCAAGGTAACAACGAAATGTCTACAGGTGTGAAAAAATAATATTTACAAAATGCGGCACATACCACAGAATAAAAAGAAGCCATCAAGTGCACCTATGATACGGACACTACCATTAGCCTTTTGCAAACGAAACATAAAAAAAAACAAAACTGAGCAGAAGAACCGATTATTCCATCCTTTATTTCGAGACAACGTGGTGTCAACGCATATTCTAGCTAAGAAATTCATCCTTTCATAACTGAAATATAAGTGGGACGCTATAAGGTAACCAACAACAACAAAAATACACGTATATCGCATCATTTGATTCCATCATAATGATACTACAAACAGCTTAAAACAGTACTGCATTTTTACAGTAATGAAGATGACCCACATAAGATGGCCCTCAACGAAATTTGTCTGCACAAGAAATAGGTGAGAAGACAGAAGACGGAGTCATAAAAACAAATCGTCTAGAAAAGATAAACATCTAGGGCTGAGACCCTGTCAACAGCTATGATTAAAGGTGCAGGAAAGCTAATGCAGAAAGCTTTTTGCAAAAGTGTTCACACAGTATCTGACGAAGACAACTCCCCAAAACTGGAATTATTCTATGTGGCAAGAAAGGAGTCACATAAGATATCAATAACTATAACTTATCTACCTATTTTCCGTAGTGTATAAGATAATCGCCGGCCGAAGTGGCCGTGCGGTTAAAGGCGCTGCAGTCTGGAACCGCAAGACCGCTACGGTCGCAGGTTCGAATCCTGCCTCGGGCATGGATGTTTGTGATGTCCTTAGGTTAGTTAGGTTTAACTAGTTCTAAGTTCTAGGGGACTAATGACCTCAGCAGTTGAGTCCCATAGTGCTCAGAGCCATTTAAACCATTTTTTATAAGATAATCAATAAAATTCTCGACAACCGCATAAAATACCATTGTAATTTAATCTTAATAAAAAATATATTTTTTAGTTTTTCTACATGACTATTTTTGTATTCGGATGGAGGGATACGGCAGAGTAATTGCTTACTTTCGCCTTTGTCGTAAATATCGTTGAAAGAAGCCAAGACACAAAAATACAAAAAGGGCCTTATGAAGGGTAAAGGAGCCGACGAGATTTTTGAAATGTCTGACTCTACACATAATATTGTTGTAAGATTAACGAATAATTAAGACGCAAACAATAAAGGGTGATCTCCAGTGTTACGTGTGCACTACATTATTTACCTTAACTGAAGTCCTATCCTTCTCCTAGATCCTGACTTAAGTCTGCGTCGAATATTACATTGTTCTAAAGGTAGTACCGCAACTGTAGTTGAAGAGGTGACTGTATGGACCACAACAGAAGTGGATAGAAGAAAAAAATTGTTTGGAGTGCTCTCGGTAAACAAAATTGATTTTCTAAAATTTAGCTTCTGCTGAGTCTAAACAGAAAGTTTACAGTCGTGTGCATTTCAATTTTTCGAACTATGACAGGCGCGTTTAATGCGAAAAACATTAAGGAGCTAACTTCAGTACTGTTTGCCGGGAAATGGGTCGTAAAAAAGTCATACATCTGAAAAATTCCATGCTTTCTTTGATGAGTTCAGAGATCCAAGTGGACCAATGAAAATAATATCGAAATAAAATACTCGAATATATAAATTTTCATCAACAGAAAATCAACACAAAGTCCTTAGCAGCCTGCCCATTAATGGGACTCGACAGGGCGTCTTAAACCTTCTGGGTCAGACTATAACAGATAACAGTGGGTCTACAACCGATTATATTGAGATCAGGAACCAAAGGTCAAAAATACATTTTTATTGTGTTATGGACACACACGGAGTGCACCGTAAAACGACAACGTAACTCATAGTAATTGTTCAAAGGACGATCGCCAGTCTCAATCCATGTGTTGCAACGGCGCACGCAGTTCTACCGTACTCTCGCAAAGTTCCCGGATGTCTGTTGTACGCTGGAACAGGCAGCGGGTGATAAATAGCGCACGCACCTGACCACCAGGCATACTGTACACGACATAGCCGTACCACGTGTGTCATGTGACGACTGCAGGCACCGCATCGGCGCATCAAACCGTGGCGCACGCACACAAGTATCCCTGGTGACAGTTGTGCATTGTTCAGGCAGCTTGTGATGTGTCCATGACGAGGAGTGATATTGTGTACAGTGTACCTCACGTAGTCGAAGGTGGATCGTCACTCGTCACGAGAGTTGGCAGACATGCATTTAACGTGCGGTGCGGCAGGATGTGGTGCCCGTAAAGCAGCACGAATGTATAGAGAACGCTTTCCCAACAAACGTCATTCTGCCTAGAAGATGTTTATCTCTGTGAATATCAACTTACGAGAGACCAGGTCTTCACGCCACAGAGAACCTACCAAGGAAACCGCCAAAGACATATCCGAGTATGAGACTTCGAGGAGGTGGTATTGGATCGCATGGCCGACTACCCAGCAATAAGCTTCTGTCAACTTGCACGTGGAACGCACAGAGTGTGGAGACTACTGGTGGAACAGGTATTACGCCTCGATCACAAAGAAAGTTAGAAGCATTAAGAAAAATGGTTCAAATGGCTCTGAGCACTATGGGACTCAACTTCTGAGGTCATTAGTCCACTAGAACTTAGAACTAGTTAAACCTAACTAACCTAAGGACATCACACACATCCGTGCCCGAGGCAGGATTCGAACCTGCGACCGTAGCGGTCTCGCGGTTCCAGACTGCAGCGCTAGAAGCATTAAGACCAACGGACTTTGTGCACCACGTTCACTTCCATCAATGGATTTCCCACTGAAGTGCTGTAGTGCTAAAATTCGTACGGTTTGTACTGTTCATGGATGAGGCCTCATTCAACCGTGATGGTGTTATCAACAGCCGCAACAGCCATGTCTGGAGTGAGGACAATCCCCAGGCCACCTACATCGGTGGCCCCTACCAACGAATCTCCTCAGTGTGGGTCTCCTAATAGGACCTTATGCGCTGCCTCCCCGTCTGACTGGCCCATGTTATCTGGTGTCTTTGCGAGATGTGTTGCCACAGTTATTGGAGACTATACCCCCTGCTGTCCGCAAAAAGATGTGTTTTCAACAGATGGTACACCAGCCTTCTTGGATGTTAATGTCCACGAGGAGTTAAACAACACGTACCCTGAATGAGATTTTCACTCTGCAGCGGAGTGTGCGCTGATATGAAACTTCCAGGCAGATTAAAACTGTGTGCCCGACCGAGACTCGAACTCGGGACCTTTGCCTTTCGCGGGCAAGTGCTCCACCATCTGAGCTACCGAAGCACGACTCACGCCCGGTACTCACAGCTTTACTTCTGCCAGTACCTCGTCTCCTACCTTCCAAACTTTACAGAAGCCGCAAGGTTCGCAGGAGAGCTTCTGTAAAGTTTGGAAGGTAGGAGACGAGGTACTGGCAGAAGTAAAGCTGTGAGTACCGGGCGTGAGTCGTGCTTCGGTAGCTCAGATGGTGGAGCTCTTGCCCGCGAAAGGCAAAGGTCCCGAGTTCGAGTCTCGGTCGGGCACACAGTTTTAATCTGCCAGGAAGTTTCACACGTACCCTCATCGTTGATTTGGAAGGGAAGGTCCTATCCCATGGCCAAAGCGATCTTCGCACCTCACACCTCAGAACATCTGTGGTTACATCAAGACGTTGGAGTGTGAAGCCCCCGTAGAAACGGATTAAGACCCGCTTGCTAGAGTCCAAGCCGCCTGTGTCCTGGTACACCAGAGATCATTGAGAGAGTGCAGCAGAACTTCATACGCCGTTTTCATGCGTGCTTTGAGACTGGCAGTCGTCGCTTGGAACAATTATTATGCCCTACGTTGTTATGCGGTGTACTCTGTGTATGTTTGTAACACACACAATAAATGTGGATTTCCAACCAGTGGTGTCCTATCTGAATATAACAGATTGTGGACCCATTGTTACCTGTTTCACTTGGACCCAGAAGGTTTCAGACACCGTGAACATTACAAAGCGGCAGAAACAGTCGCGGATATCCAGTTACAGGTTGCCTTCCTAATGCTTTCTAGGGGTTACAAAAATTTCGTTTTCAGTATCTCAAATGACTGTTGGCCAAATTTAAAAATACAAAATGCTGTCTTAATCTGCTCATTAAGAGCTATGGTTTTACGTTAAAATTTGGACAAAATAGTGGAAGTAAGAAACTGTGTACTTCTTGGGGCAGGGTAACTCACGGCGCGCAAATTACCCAGGCTTTATTCAACCAGTATTTGAGAATGACGGCACTCAGCGACTTCTAACAAACTTTGCTCATAATTTCAAACTATTTCGAAACTTTTTCTCGCTGATACCACCACAAAACAAGAAAAGGAAAAAGTTTACCGCTTACTACATTTTCGCTGTTTATGCATTAAAACTTCAGCATCAAGTATGTCTCAATTCTGAGCACATTTTACAGACAGAATCCAGATATACCACTGAATGTACCTGCAAAGTCATATTTTCATACAACACATAGTTCAGGAGATACGATATAAACTCTGAGATTCATGAAACTGGTGTGATTTGTACATCTGAGTTCGATTTTTTGAAGAATGGAATGTGTGGGAGGGGAGTTAATGGTAATCCCTGAGTTAGCTACCATTAAACCGAAATTAGATCTACAGTATAACGAATCAATCGGTATGCAAGACACTGCTTTACCACATGTGTTTTCCCTGAAGCAGTGACATGCAATACAAGCAGCAGTCACGACAGACGCGGCGGTGCAACACAGGATACAACACGCAGCCACTTTGTGCCGCAGCAAACGCGCAGAACTGGGGAGAAATATAAGCCGTAGGCAGACGTCCTGCTGTATGATTCGAGATGGCTGCCTCTACCAGAACTGATGTGCTTCTCTGCTTGGTCTTCACGGTAAGTCTTCCATCGTCCCCGTTTCACATGACTTTATCCATCGCTTGTAGCAGGTGCCAGGAACTGTAACTGGTTAGAAAAATCGTCACGGCCCGCACCGGGGTGTGCCTTCCCATGATATCGCCCAGCATGGTTTCCGAAAACATTGGTCACTTGGACCCCAATTCGCGCTTTCGTCACATGAGATTCTGAAAAGCATGCACAAAGTAATCGAATAAATGGAGTATTTCTTTACTTCCGAAAAGCATTTGACTAATCATCACACCTTCACTTGTTAACGAAAACGCAATCAAATGTGGTATCAAACGAAAGTTATGACTTGGCTGAGGATTTCTTTGTAGGAAGGACACAGCAAGTTATCTATGACAGTATGTCATGAATGGATATAGAACTTACTTCAGATATCAAATGGTTCAAATGGCTCTGAGCACTATGGGACTCAACTGCTGAGGTCATTAGTCCCCTAGAACTTAGAACTAGTTAAACCTAACTAACCTAAGGACATCACAAACATCCATGCCCGAGGCAGGATTCGAACCTGCGACCGTAGCGGTCTTGCGGTTCCAGACTGCAGCGCCTTTAACCGCACGGCCACTTCGGCCGGCTTCAGATATCACCCAGGGCCCTCACTGTTCATGTTATGTACTGACGACCTTGTCGACAACATACTTGTGAGGTACATTAGTAATACAAATAAGCAAGCCGCGCATGGTTTGCAGTGTTATAGAACAATTCTGTACATATTTTGATGTCAAATACAGTGAACTGAACGGTGAAAATAATATTGTGGCACTTAATTTGAGGTCCCGTTGTGTCTTGTACCAAGTCGCTACAAAGACCAAGTAGGTTGCTGAGAACAAGATGGTCGATTCTGGGGTACACATTGAGTGGCTGTTCTAATGACTGAAAAAATGCTGGGCAGTGGCTAAGAGAGGAAAGTGTGTGTGTGTATGTGTGTGTGTGTTGCCGAAACTGTGTGCGTTGTGCAAAAGCTGATGAAGCTGTTTGGTTCTACTGAAAGAGCAACCTGCCACTTTCTTCTCCTCCATCTGCCACAGTCTGAGGAATAGCCACAGGGTACATTTGGTACAAATAATAGTTTTCTCTGCTGCTAATACCCCACAGAGACTATAGAGATAAAATAAGACTCACTGCAGAGTGCACCGAGGTATTTAAGCATTCATTCTTCCCTCACTTCATGCGTAAAAAGAATATCGAGAAATCCTAATAAATGTTTCAGTGGGAAATACCCTCTGCTAGGCTCTTCACAGTCGTTCACAGGATGCAGATGTAGATGTAGAGATGTAGAAATGTCTAGAATCTTTACAGTAATGGATTGCGCCTTGATTCAAGTTTATTCTTGAGGCATGATAAAAGAGGATGAAAACAATACTCCACGATATTGTCAGCTGTACTACTTCGAGCTATGGACTCGAATTTGGGATGACGGCGATTGAAATTGGTCACTCAGATTTAATTTTTCGGGATTTCTCTAAATCGCTTAAAAGCGTTCAGCAGGATGGTTCCTTTGGAACCCTCGCCTTACTTCTCCTTTCCACAGTGCTAGTTTCAATAACGACTTATTCCTGTGTCTGCATGTGGTGGCCGCGATGCCACACGATTCTGAAGACGTGCCGCAACCAGCGCTGCCTAGCGGAGATGTCAGCAACCAGGAGAGTATACAGACAGCAGTGGGCGCCAAACCTCCCACGGAGGACTTGGAAGACCGCAGGATACGCTTCGAACCCATATCTTCTGAGCGAGCTGCCGGCAAATGCAAGAACAGATGTTTCGTTTTCATTTAAAGTTTTTTGTCTCGAGTACCAATAACTTGTAAATACTATTTGTGGATCTATATGAAGAGCTTTTAGTTGCCACCGTACAAACGAATATACATTACAAACGAATAAATGAATTTTAGCATTCAATAGTGTACTACATTCTTCCTAAAAGCACTGAAGGTTTTGTCGATATATCTATTTCTTCGAAACGAAAAACTGAATGATAATTTCGATGTGCAAGCAGATCTTGTAATAACGTTTCCCACATAGATTCGTTTATTTGCTGGTTTTCGTGTGATCCATTATCGAAGAACTACAAGTGAGCATACATAACAAGCAGACCAATACTTGTAGAACAGTAATAATAAATAATAAATTGTGGTGTCGATAGTTACGATGCCACAACGTAAGTGCACGCTCTCGTAAGTTGGCAATACGAGAGAAGGCTAATTACGGTGACCACAGAGCCCTCTAGCCGACGCTGTGGGGCTCAGCGAGTGCCGTCTTGATTTCTGCCTATTTTCATCAAGAGCCACGGCCTGGAAATATCGCTTCAACTACCGAGTGGGCTGGCTTGCTTTTGAGACTTTGTATTAGATTAGACATGGACTACGGCTTCACACCTACATATCCTAGCCAAAGTTATGTATGCCTTTGATATTTACTTGTGTTTTTGACTCTAGTAAAAAGTGTTAAAGTTTCATGAAGTACCGAAGTGCTTCACCTCTCCTGCTCCTACTCGCTTCCATCACTCTCGGCCTGTATTACAGAAACAATTCACAGGAGCAGACCCACGCGCCGCCTATCCAGGCGGGATACAAAATAAATATTCATCAAAACAAATTGTGCCGCTCAGAAAATACAGAACTACTTAACTACATATTGCTTTAAACGGGAATTACATACTATGCCTACTTTGCATTAGAACTATTTTCGTGACTCTGTTTTCCCTAACAAGCTGGAGTAGCAATATTGTACCCCGCTCTCGATGTGTAGCACTGTCTCAGGTGACGGTCGTGATGCAAGCATCTGCAGTGTAGTGATGTTCGGCGTCTGTAATTCGTTACCGCGGGCACGAAATATGCAAAATCGCGGCTGGCGATCTGTTAGATGGACCGTAATTACTCTGTCATGGAGCCCTGAAGTCTCAGCAGATTCCAGCGTGTGACACTCCCATTCACCAGTGTTACCATGCACCAATTTGACTCACAAGGGGCGGCCGCCAATTGTGAAATTCAGATTCGATTCACATTGCGCATAATAAAAGCTCATAGCCAGAGGTGTAATGTGGCAAAGCACCAAGATGCACTTCTCAGCCGTTGTCGAGAAAATCGACAGTTAGCCGGCCGAAGTGGCCGTGCGGTTAAAGGCGCTGCAGTCTGGAACCGCAAGACCGCTACGGTCGCAGGTTCGAATCCTTCCTCGGGCATGGATGTTTGTGATGTCCTTAGGTTAGTTAGGTTTAACTAGTTCTAAGTTCTAGGGGACTAATGACCTCAGCAGTTGAGTCCCATAGTGCTCAGAGCCATTTGAACCAAAATCGACAGTTAAAAGAAACCGTTGAGGTGAAATACTCTCTACGATTTGTAAGTTACTACAGCGTCGTGGCGCAGCAGTAAGCGCTCGGGGTCGTAATCCGAAAGTCGCCGGATCGAATCTCGCGCCATGCCACTTTTTTTTTAGTATTTGTTATATATATATATATATATATATATATATATATATATATATATATATATATATATATATATAATCAGTTGCAACAATTATGCATATAATAAATTGTTGAAAGTCGTTTGTCGTGGAAAAACTGGCGACTTCGAACATGATTATGTTTTCTGCAAACAAAGTTGTATTTCACAAATGTTATTAATTGTCTTCATAATGTTTACACGTGTAGTTAACGGAAGACGTAGAAACGATATTCCGAAACGAATACATATAGTGTAAGTCAAACGTTCTAATTAGAGACCCCATGATATATATATATATATATATATATATATATATATATATATATATATATATATTTGAATTACAAAAAAACAAATAGTAAAAAAAAAATTGCATGTCGCGAGATTCGATCCGGCGACCTTTGACTCACGATCCCAAGCACTTACCGCTGCGCCACGACTCTTTAGGAAATTAAACATCGTAGAGAGTATTTCACCGCAACGGTTTCTATTAACTGTCGATTTTCTCGACAACGGCTGAGAAGTGCATCTTGGTGCTTTGCCACATTACACCTCTGGCCATGAGCTTTTATTATGAGCAGTATGAATCGAATCTGAATTTCACAATTGGCGGCCTCCCCTTGTCAGTTATACAGCACTGTGCACAAGGAGATGAAATATCAAGGCAGCAGACCTGACACGAATAACATTGCCTTCAGTACAGCGAGTTGTCTGAAATGACTGAGATTTAAACTGTCAGTGCAACTACGTCCTCACCACAGGCTCCTCAGTCAAGACCACCGCCAGTGCAAAGTCGTGCTCAGGACGAGTGTCCAAAGTGCAGCCCGCTCATAATAAGAGTCCAGCGCAGAATCATCTCGAGATCAGAATCTGAATCAGAAGACTAAATTTCTCCTCTCCTCCCTTTCCATCAATCCTCAGTAAACTCCCCAAAAGCACTCATGCTCCCGCCATAAGACTCTACATGCTGCATGTCTCCCCTCTAACTCTTCTGCTGTATCCATCAGTCATTTCTGATTAAAGTTACAGCCTTGTCTTTTCTCCAGAAGCAGCCAATCCCTGACTAATAATTTGTACGCAGAGAGGAGAAGACGTTGTGCTCCCGACTTGTTTCCTTCCCATGGCATATCAATGATTATATAAAGCACAATCACCCACAATACGACAATCTTCCAAAGAAGCAGGACCACTAGCCTTCACCCATAAGTGAATACTACAATCGGAATTTATCTTACAACGTCTACGACAAGACAAAGACAAACTCCCGTGCGGTAAAAGGTAGGAACCCTCACTAGCAATAATAATCTCAGAAACAGATATAGTACGGTAAGCTAAGATTTCCCTAGTTTCAAAGGATTCCAAACCTGCTCTTCCTGCATTGTTACAAGCAACGAAAGCTACAGTTATCCATCCGTTACCCAAACTGGAAGAAGAAGAAACTTTCATTAAAGAAAAATTTAACTTCGCACCACAAAATAAAGTAGGTCCATGAATAAGAACAAATTGAATAGTTTTACCTACTCCTCTTACTTCATTCTTTTTACCCTTCGCTGAAGATGTCGAAGCACCAAGAGTGCCGTCCACATTGACAAGTGGCCGAACATTACAGCACGTCTGATCACAGGCCTCAACTAAACTAAGAGAAGTGCTTTTGTGTCCCAACATAGACCATTTCAGAGCCGCCATAAATGGTGTGTTCTGTTCTAAAAATTTTTCGAAGTTCTGAAGCTTCCTAAAAAGCTCAGACGGCAGAGGGACAACACCACCTAACGGCTCCCTTGATAGCACCTGGACCAAGGTGGACATGGAAACTAGCGAATTTTTATATCCGCCATTCCTGTTCACAAATGGCAGTTACGACACTATCGATGCGCCTTGGCTAGGTGACATTTCTCTTGCGTCTCTGCCACTGTCATGGCTAGAGGCGACTGACAGATAAATTCAGGTAGGCAGTTTTTTCGTCTCTTCAGCCGAAAGCATTGTCTGCACATTGATGCGAAAAAGTTTTGGGACCAGTGTTCTGTCCGCAGTAAGTGCATCCACATGTTCCTTTCCCTAATAGCTGCACGTGCCTTCCAATCTCCAAATGTTCATTGCAAGATTTACTGTTAAATGACCAAACTGCCTGTTTGTCCTCCAAGAAATACTATTGGAGGGAGATTCACCATAAATATCCTGCATGCATTTTGGATGGAGCACAAGCTCCGACTGGGGAACCGAGCGAGGTGGCGCAGTGGTTAGCACACTGGACTCGCATTCGGGAGGACGACGGTTCAATCCCGTCTCCGGCCATCCTGATTTAGGTTTTCCGTGATTTCCCTAAATCGCTTCAGGCAAATGCCGGGGTGGTTCCTTTGAAAGGGCACGGCCGATTTCCTTCCCCATCCTTCCCTCACCCGAGCTTGCGCTCCGTCTCTAATGACCTCGTTGTCGACGGGACGTTAAACACTAACCTCCTCCTCCTCCTCCGACTGGGGAAGCGAGGAGAAGGAAATCAGCCATGTCCTTTTCAAAAAAACTGTCCCAGCACTTGTGCTCTATAGAACAACATGGTCGATATTTAGCGCCTACAGAAATCCCTTTCAAGTCATGGCACGTTTGTGTCACAGGAGGGTCAATGGAGTGGGTCATGTCATGGCAGCTGAGGATGGTGGTTCAGTCTGTGCTTGCAGAAGGGTAGAGTCAGCTGCAGAAATCGGAACTAAGAACATTTCCTGGATAGCAGTGCAGTATCCATGGTCGGTGGCGTATCGATACTAGTTAGTGCTAGGTGTGGAAGGCCTCTGACGGCACCAGAGCTTGTGGATCAGACTGTTCAAAAATGGTTCAAATGGCTCTGAGCACTATGGGACTTAACAGCTATGGTCATCAGTCCCCTAGAACTTAGAACTACTTAAACCTAACTAACCTAAGGACATCACACACATCCATGCCCAAAGCAGGATTCGAACCTGCGACCGTAGCAGTCGCGCGGTTCCGGACTGCGCGCCTATAACCGCGAGACCACCGCGGCCGGCGCTCAGACTGTGTTGGAGATGGAGAGACAGTGGTGTATTTATGTTCTGGAGTGACCTGGTAGAAGGTAATTTTGGGTGGAGCCAATTCCATTCGCTGTCTTTCTAGCCCTACTTATTTTATTTCAGGCTAAAGAGCATTATTATGCTTTACTGTTAAGTGTCGCCTGCTTTTTTAACTGATATGTTTGCATGCTATATAAATTATTGTTAAGGAGAGCCCCATTTGTGCAAAATCGCGTTTCCACTCCACCTAATCTCACGCTAAACATCTGTCTTAAGTGATTTATGGAAACCACTGGAAACTTAAACCTAGATGGCTGGATAGGGATTTGAAATGCTGGGAAGTTCTTAGTTTCACAGTTTCTGATGGAATGACGGAACTGTATCTAAGATTACTTACTATTTAATTTTTTATGCTAAACTTCATCACTGGCTGTAGTCTCTACATAGAATTCAGTGGCTTGGTATTCAGTTTGTTGTGTTCTTGTATTAACATTTCCATCATTTAACAATTTATTAAAATGGGTCTTTTAAGTATTCACGATTTCAGTTCTTCCATGCGTGTCTAACCATTACATTCATAGAAAATGCCACTATCAGGAGTAAAATTAAAAAATTCGTCACGTATTATTTTACTATCTGTCCTAGTATCAAACAGAGGAACTCTTTGTCACCATTTCTCTGGAGCGAAGCAATAAAAAGGTGAACCAACATATTAGCACACAAAACAGAGATATAACATTAAAAATTGTAAATCCCTTATCATCTTTCACCGATGATATGGTTCTTCGAAGAAGCGATAAAACAAAAATTATAACTGTCTCCCAGCAATTAATTTAAGCCCCCAGAAAACCTTGACTGCAATTTAATGTCATCAAAACAAAATATTTTGCCCTAGTAAAGATACTGAAAACTACGAAGTCCAATGGAGCGGAAGGGGAAGGTTGAGGACGCCCACCACCAACCCTCGCATGATCGTGCTCAGCAGTCATCTGCTTGCAGTGGAGTGGAGAAGTCATCAAATTAGCATCCAAAATTTTGAAGGATATACTGAAATACTACTTTTCTACGCCTAAGAACAGTTGACAGTTCAGAAGGTAGGTTAAGGAACCAATGTCGTAATAGAACCAATATCATAAAACTGACCCGATCAGGCTTATAATTGTAGGAAAAAATACGTGTTACCTAAACATACAGGCATGCAAGTAGACTGACAGTCTGAATCTAAGTAATTAGGCCTGCTCTGGATGTAATACGCCCTCAGATTTAATATTTCCATATTTATATTGTTCTCAAGCACCATAAAGGAGGGACACAGACACCTTGTTATTCCCTCGAAAAAGTATAATCGATGATATTAATTGCCAGTTATTCCTGTTATTACAAATGATCCAGGTCTACCTTCGACGAAGTTAGCAACCAAATAAATGGTGCCAAGGCTCCCTAAAAGCTTTATTAACAGTATTATTTTCCACAACTATGACGTCACAATATTCTAAAATGTCTGTGAAATATGAGAATGCGAAAAATGCAATGTTTAAATCGATTTTCTCAGACGTAGTTGATGTTAATTACACTCTAAGGTTTAAATCAATTATTTTACCGCGTCTATGATGGCACAATATTTAATTTTTTGAGCTTCAGTGTGCTTGCTAAGTGTGATGCATCAGATATACTTACCGCTTAATCCAAAACATTCTCTGTTAAGTTCACCGTTGTATGACCATCATCCATTGCTGTAAATGCTAAAAAAATACCTCAACGTGTTTTAAAATGATGCTCTTGTCTATAACGTACATATATGTAGATGCAGATACGGAAATAACTGTGTATCAAAATTAACAGGGTCGCTAACGGAGACAACGTCAGAAATTATTTCAACCGTTGATGCAGTTGTAGCCGAAATATACTCTTAATATCAAGTCTTCAACAACATCATTCGTGTAGAGGCATACAATAAGCAAAGCTTAAACGAAATTGAACCGTAACATCTTCATCTTTGCGTAGGTGTGGTGTGTCGCCTTCCGGAGCCTTGGCTTTGCTCTGCCGCGAGTGTTCCGTTTGCTTTTAAATTTCGGAGGGCGCTGCGTTCTAGGGAGAGACCTGCTCACGACGAGAGTATCGAGTGCTGCTGCGGGAGTGAGACGGGGCAGTCGTTCTGGACGCGCTGTGTGATAAGGAAGCTCGGCGTGGCAACTGTTGACTCGGCGTGTCCGCGTTGCTATGGCGGAACTGGGGCGATTGACATAACTCGAATTGGTGCTGGTTGCAACCTGTCGCCGAATGCTTGTCTGCCTTCTGGACTAACGGTGAGAATTTCTTGACTTGATGTGCCTCACTCAAATTCTGCCCGTGTCATCGGGTGTGTTTTGCTCTAAGGTCGTGTGCCATGGTGTTTCGCAATTTTAGTAGGCTCAGGCGTGCCCGAAATCCCGATTCAATGATCTGCCGTTATATTGTCAAGTGTAGCTATCACTAGAAAAGAATGTTAACTCTCTGTGCCTTAATAGCTGAACCTAAAATATTATCTGTGGTTGAAATTTTATTCTGACCCAAGTGCAATAACGATCTTTTTTTTTCAATTTGTTGAGTCGTATTATTATTTAGTACTGGCAGTCACATTTACTAAGTCGAAGATTTACGAAGCCCAGTGGGCGTCATTAACAGTTCCTTCCTAGATAGGCGTTATATTTTGAACCATGTGTTTCAATGTTTAGTAATTTTAATTTTATGTGTTATAGAGAGTTGCTGTCATGCCCTATGTGGACGATTCGCCACGTTGAAGTTTCTAGTTGTTCTGCTGGTCTGTGCCATATTGCTAAAGCAGGCAGTCCTAGCACAGTTGATTGTAAATGTTTTCCTAGTGGTGAGGAGCACGGGCTGGTTTTAAGTGCTAACCCACTAACTTCAACCATTCTCAAATATTTATTACTACTGATATTCAGTCCCTTCAGGCCGTGGCGACGTCACTCCCCGTTTTTGGTTATTAATTTTATCTTGTTTGCTTGTTTCATTAAGAAAACCTTTGGTTTATGAATTTGTCTTTTGGTCTTTATTGCTCCTTTGGACGAAGTAAATTAACTGTTGGTTTTGCATTCTTCTAGCATTATCAAAACAGCATTTGTGGTTATATTTGTTTGGCCCTTCTGGCCGAATGATTAAAGTCATTCCTTTCAGTAACTTATTGTATTGGTCAATAATATATATATACCAGTGAACAAGTATTTTTTTAATGTTTAATAAAATTAAATTGTGTTTGAAACTGTAACCTCATTTGGGTCTACGCTTTCACTCCCTGCAGCCTTTGAGTTCTGCTTACCTTACGTTTTGGTTAAGTTTTCCCATACCACGACGTATCAGAAATGGCTGTAAATAATAAGAGGTATATTACTTCATTATTGCAGGGTGTCAGCATGATATTGTCGGTTTGCACAGATGAAGATATCGACGTCATTATACGAGGGGCAATTGAAAAGTCCGTACAAAAATAAAAACTACTTTCTTGTTTGGGGTAAACCTTTTTTATTTTTCGACATAGTCTCCTTTTAGACTTATACACTTCATCCAACGCTGTTCTAATTTGCTGATTACTTCCGAATAATAGGAATTGTCAAAGTCTGCAAAATAGCTATTATTTGCTGCAATCACCTCCTTGTTTGAATAAAATCTTTGTCCCACCAGGCATTTCTTCAATTTGGGGAACAAATAGTAGTCCGATGGAGCCAAGTCTGGAGAATAGGAGGATGTGAAACGAGTTGGAATAGTATTTCCATTAATTCTGCGACCACTGAGGTGTGCTGGTGCATTGTCGTTATGGAAAAGGACTTTTTTGCGGTCCAGTGGCCGGCGTTTTTCTTGCAGCTTGGTTTTCAAACGGTCCAATAACGATGAATTATATGCACCTGTAATAATTTTACCCTTTTCCAGATAGTCGCTGAGGATTATCGCTTGCGAATCCCAAAAGACGGTCGCCATAACCTTTCCGGCCGAAGGAATGGTCTTCGCCTTTTTTGGTGCAGATTCTCCCTTGGTAACCCATTGTTTATATTGCTGGAGGAGTATAGTAATGTATCCATGTTTCATCCACAGTGACGAAACGACACCTAAATTCTTCTTGAACAGCTTCAAACCAGCCTTGCAACACTTCACACGATTCCGTTTCTGGTCAAGCGTGAGCAATCGCAGAACCCATCTTGCGGATAGCTTTCTCATGTCCAAATGTCTATGTAAAATATTATGTACCCGCTCATTCGAGATGCCCACAGCATTAGCAATATCACGCACCTTAACTCTTCTGTAATCCATCACAGGGCGTCCAGAACGTTCACCATCACTTGTGCCCATATGGCCACTCCGAAAATTTTGAAACCACTTATAAACTGTTCTAATCGAAGGCGCATAGTCACCGTAATTTTTATCAAGCTTCTCTTTAGTCTCCTGAGGGTTTTGCCTTTCATAAAGCAATATTTAATCACCACATGAAATTCTTCTTCGTCCATTTTTTGACAATCACTCGACTTCCTTGATACACACGAATGCCAAACACAAAGAAATAGACTAATATGGCTGAAACTTGGTGTGCGTTCTTTCCAAAGATGCTACTCACTAAACATGACCTCAATATGCGCCGGTGGTGCAATCTCTCGGACTTTGCACGGACATTTCAAACGCCCCTCGTACGTAGAAAACAGAGACGAAATAATAATATTACAGCAGCAATAGCGATGGAGAAATATCAATAACTGTCGAAGTAATGTAGTTACATTCCGTAATAAAGTAGTTGTAAAGGAAGATACAACTCATTGCCTATATATCGAAATGGTCCTACACAGAGATCAAGCACTCGATCCATTCCGTTCATCTGAATGCAGATGTACATCGCCTTCCTGGCTCTCTCTCCTACCCTCCAACAGTCCCAACGCACCCTCCAAACCCATCTTAATCAGTGCACGTGTAACCAGTGGTTCCTCCATCCCAACCCCTCCAAAACCTAGGCACCCACTCCTTCCATCTCCATGATTTCTACCTCATCCTTTATGGTTCCATCCAGCTCACCCCCACCCTGAGATACCTTGGCCTCACCCTCGACTGTCACCTCACCTGGACCCCTCGCCTCCAGACCATCCAGCAGAAAGCCCATTCACGCCTCCACCTCCTGAAACTCCTGTTTGGCTATACATGGGGATTGCATCCTTCCACCATCGTCCACACCTACAAATCCCTCATCCATCCTACCCTCTGTTGTGCCAGCATTGCCTGGTTCTCCACACCCACCTGCTTTTATAAGGCCTTCCAAATCCTCGAACGCCATGCTCTCCACCTTGCCTTCCACATCCGCCTTCCTTCCTCCACACAGCTCCTGTATGAACTTATCCCCTTCCCTCATCTCCTCCTCCTTCTCCAACATCTCCGCATCCTTTACGTTATCCGCAGGCTTGATCCCCCCCTCCCCCTGGTTTCCTTCTTCCTCTCCGTCCCCCGCCCAGTGCTGCGCCTTTATTGATGTATCTCTCCCTCTCTCCACCTCCACACCCTCCATCTCCATCATCAGGGCAATTTCAAGCGGCATCCCCCTCCTGGATGATGAACTTCGCCATGACATCTACCCTTCCTTCCAACTATAACCTGGCCTTGTTCTCCCCCTCCCCAGGGCCCCATTTTTCCTCTCCCCTCCTTCTCCCAGAGCGGATATTCCTCCCCCCCTGAGACCCTGTACCCCATCCTTGCCTCTTTCCTTCCCTCCCTACCTGGCCCTCTTCGGCACGCCCCCCCACCCATCTCCCACCTCTCTTCCCCTCCCTCCCTTCTTCCCTTCTCCCTCATCTCCTTGCACCTGGCAGATCCTCTGTTTTGATCAACGTCAGTGTGCCACGTCAGTGTTTAGTGCTGTTTCACCTGTGTGGCGAAAGGTGTGATTTTAATTGTATGCTGTCCTTGTACTTAGCCGGCCACGGTGGTCTCGCGGTTCTAGGCATGCAGTCTGGAACCACGCGAGTGCTGCGGTCGCAGGTTCGAATCCTGCCTCGGGCATGGATGTGTGTGATGTCCTTAGGTTAGTTAGGTTTAAGTAGTTCTAAGTTCTAGGGGACTGATGACCACAGCTGTTAAGTCCCATAGTGCTCAGAGCCATTTGAAACATTTTTTGTCCTTGCACTTAGTGTTATTGTCAGTGTTATGTGCTATGCCATCCATTGATACTTTTATGCTCCGGTCATACTGCGCCTTGTGTTCTTTTAATTGTCCCAGTGTGTGGTTTTTGTGTGCGCTACTTTTTTACGGTTTTTATCTCCATTTTACAGTTGCCACTTTTTTGTCTATTGTCTTCCATGATGTTCACCTTTTTTATATCTATGTTCACCATGTTTTCTCCTTTGTTGTTTTGAAATCTCTTCTATTGTTTGTTCTATGTCTTTCGGCTGAAGAGCGCATATGCAGCTGTCAGCCCGCCCCGATTGCGAATTGAAATACAGTAAAGGAAAAAAAAAAAGATCGTACTCCCAGCAACATGCATTTCACCTAAGATATGACAATTAGGGCTCACACAGAGGCATATAGAAAGTCGGTTTTTTCTCGCTCAGTTGTGGCACAGAATTGTAAGCGGTAGAAATTAGAAAAAAAAATTTAGTCAAACTCACATTGCCTTACGAAAACTCAAGTCATGCCAAAGAGGGGGGTGGCAACAGGTAGCTAGTGATTATGGCAAGTGGATCGGGTCGACGACATTGCCGCCGACTAACGAATAAGCATTCTGTAGAAGAGGACGGAAACCCAAAGGAAGCGAGCTAACATATTCGATAGTTCCTAAGACATGTTGCAAGAAACTGTATCTATTTCGTAAGAACACTCATCGATGGACCGACACGGCACTTAACAGCCTATGAATGTAGCAAATAAGGACATATTTGGTAATTATGAACTTAGAATTGTGTCATAGCCTCACTCTAGCACACTTTAAATACTCCAGATCTTGTCATGAGTTGATCACTGTGATTGCTGGTATTCACAGCAATAGCACTCGATTCCATAATTACGCTACTGGCCATTAAAATTGCTACACCAAGAAGAAATGCAGGTGATAAACGGGTATTCATTGGAGAAATATATTATACTAGAACTGACATGTGATTACATTTTCACGCAATTTGGGTGCATAGATCCTTTGAAATCAGTACTCACAACAACCACCTCTGGCCGTAATAACGGCCTTGATACGCTTGAGCATTGAGTCAAACAGAGCTTGGATGGCGTGCACAGGTACAGCTGCCCATGCAGCTTTAACACGATACCACAGTTCATCAGGAGTAGTGACTGGCGTATTGTGACGAGCCAGTTGCTCGGCCAACATTGACCAGACGTTTTCAATTGGTGACAGATCTGGAGAATGTGCTGGCCACGGCAGCAGTCGAACATTTTCTGTACCCAGAAAGGCCCGTACAGGACCTGCAACATGCGGTCGTGCATTATCCTGCTGAAATGTAGGGTTTCGCAGGGATCGAATGAAGGGTAGAGCCACGGGTCGTAACACATCTGAAATGTAACGTCCACTGTTTACAGTGCCATCAATGCGAACAAGAGGTGACCGAGACGTGTAACAAATGGCACCCCATACCATCACGTCGGGTGATACGCCAGTATGACGATGACGAATACACGCTTCCAATGTGCGTTCACCGCGATGTTGCCAAACACGTATGCGACCATCATGATGCTGTATACAGAACATGGAATTATCCGAAAAAATTACGTTTTGCCATTCGTGCACCCAGGTTCGTAATTGAGTACACCATCTCAGGCGCTCCTGTCTGTGATGCAGCGTCAAGGGTAACCGCAGCCATGGTCTCCGAGCTGATAGTCCATGCTGCTGCAAGCGTCGTCGAACTATTCGTGCACATGGTTGTTGTCTTGCAAAGGTCCCCATCTGTTATCTCAGGGATCGAGACGTGGCTGCACGATCCGTTACAGCCATGCGGATAAGATGCCTGTCGACTGCTAGTGATATGAGGCCGTTGGGATCCAGCCCGGCGTTCCGTATTACCCTCCTGAACCCAACGATTCCATATTCTGCTAACAGTCATTGGATCTCGACCAATGCGAGCAGCAATGTCGCGATTCAATAAACCGCAATCGCGATAGGCCACAATCCGATATTTATCAAAGTCGGAAACATGATGGTACGCATTTCTGCTCCTTACACGAGGCATCACAACAACGTTTTACGAGGCAACGTCGGTCAACTGTTGTTTGTGTATGAGAAATCGGTTGGAAACTTTCCTCATGTCAGCACGTTGTAGGCGTCGCCACCGGCCCCACCCTTGTGTGAATGCTCTGAAAAGCTAATCATTTGCATATGACAGCATCTTCTCCCTGTCGGTTAAATTTCGCGTCTGTAGCACGTTATCTTCGTGGTGTAGCAATTTTAATGGCCAGTAGTGTATGATACCGTAGTGAATTTATGTCCTAGATGCTCCAGCACAATCTATAAACTAGCCGAAGATGTACTTAAGGTGATGGCCTTCACTTGATGAACTTCATGTTGCTCAACGCCTACTATCTACTGATGAAGAAACTGGCCGTCTTCAAATAACATCACATCACAGAGTGCAAGTTCTGGCCTTCAACGTGGAAGTCAGCAACGTGCCCTCTTGTGGTCCACTTTCCTACTCAATACTCAGGTGCCTTCGGGTGCTGAAACCTACCAGGGGCAGTGAGGAAATCAAGCTACCGTACGACAACCGACACATGGAACACTGTGGATGGGCCGTCAAAGGTGATCGTATAATTCGCCGGCCGGTGTGGCCTAGCGGTTCTAGGCGCTTCAGCCTGGAACCGCGCGACCGCTACGGTCGCAGTTTCGAATCCTTCCTCGGGCATGGATATGTGTGATGTCCTTAGGTTAGTTAGGTTTTAGTAGTTCTAAGTTTTAGGGGACGGATGACCTCAGATGTTATGTCCCATAGTGCTCAGAGCCATTTGACCGTATAAATCAATGTGGGACCAAGTACACTCCGCAGCCGGCGCGAGAACCACTTCACGTTGAGCAGCCGCTACTCCACTTGCCATTAGCCGCCGCGCCTTCAGGCTCACTGACACTACATCCTGGGCGAGTAAACGCTGAACTGACTTGACAGACGTCAGTCAGAATCCAACACGGAGCTGAATCAGCATCTGCAGCTGCTTAGGAACGACGACTTGTAAACACTATGAAGAAATAACGAAACTCTAATGATGTTTCATTGGCGTCGTTGTCGCTCCATAGATTCCTGACAGCTGCAGTAGTGTCCCCGCTCGGTCCTCCGTAGCTCTATTGCAAGTGGAACAGGAAAGGAAATGACTAGTAGCGTTACAGGGTACCCTTTGTCACGCACTATACGGTGGCGTGCGGAGTATCTGTGCAGAGGTAGCTGTAGATCTGGTGGCGTAAACTGTAATGCAGACTAAAACAGAGACGAATAGTAGCAGTGTATGTTTAAACTGCAAGTGTACGTGTGTCTTGCAACAAATAACTCAGAACTTAATTTGTTAACTGCTGACACACAGGTTCGTTGCTAAGAAGCCAATCTGGCGTGAGGAGGTGAAAATAATGGCTTATTTGCAATCACTGCATCACAATGCATTATTTCGCAAACAGCTGTCTTCTGCAAGCCTTAAATTAAGCCTGTATTTACTGAGTCATAAATTAGAATACCTACTTACCTATTTACTGAGTCATAAATTAGAATACCTACCCCCATGAACCATGGACCTTGCCGTTGGTGGGGAGGCTTGCGTGCCTCAGCGATACAGATGGCCGTACAGTAGGTACAACCACAACGGAGGGGTATCTGTTGAGAGGCCAGACAAACGTGTGGTTCCTGAAGAGGGGCAGCAGCCTTTTCAGTAGTTGCAGGGGCAACAGTCTGGATGTTTGACCTGGCTTTGTAACACTAAGCAAAACGGCCTTGCTGTGCTGGTACTGCGAACGGCTGAAAGCAAGGGGAAACTACAGCCGTAATTTTTCCCGAGGGCATGCAGCTTTACTGTATGGTTAAAGGTTGATGGCGTCCTCTTGGGTAAAATATTCTGGAGGTAAAATAGTCCCCCATTCGGATCTCCGGGCGGGGACTACTCAAGAAGACGTCGTTATCAGGAGAGAGAAAACTGGCGTTCTACGGATCGGAGCGTGGAATGTCAGATCCCTTAATCGGGCAGGTAGGTTAGAAAATTTAAAAAGGGAAATGGATAGGTTGAAGTTAGATATAGTGGGAATTAGTGAAGTTCGGTGGCAGGAGGAACAAGACTTTTGGTCAGGTGAATACAGGATTATAAATACAAAATCAAATAGGGGTAATGCAGGAGTAGGTTTAATAATGAAGAAAAAATAGGAGTGCGGGTAAGCTACTACCAACAGCATAGTGAACGCATTATTGTGGCCAAGATAGACAGGAATCCCATGCCTACTACAGTAGTACAAGTTTATATAGCTCTGCAGATGATGAAGAAATTGATGAAATGTATGATGAGATAAAAGAAATTATTCAGGTAGTGAAGGGAGACGAATATTTAATAGTCATGGGTGACTGGAATTCGAGAGTAGGAAAAGGGAGAGATGGAAACATAGTGGGTGAATATGGATTGGGGGAGAGAAATGAAAGAGGAAGCCGTCTGGTAGAATTTTGCACAGAGCACAACTTAATCATAGCTAACACTGGTTCAAGAATCATGAAAGAAGGTTGTATACATGGAAGAATCCTGGAGATACTAGAAGGTATCAGATAGATTATATAATGGTAAGACAGAGATTTATGAACCAGGTTTTAAATTGTAAGACATTTCCAGGGGCAGATGTGGACTCTGACCACAATCTATTGGATATGAACTGTAGATTAAAACTGAAGAAACTGCAAAAAGGTGGGAATTTAAGGAGATGGGACCTGGATAAACTGACTAAACCAGAGGTTGTAGAGTGTTTCAGGGAGAACATAAGGGAACAATTACCAAGAATGGGGGAAAGAAATACAGTAGAAGAAGAATGGGTAGCTCTGCGGGATGGAGTAGTGAAGGCAGCAGAGGATCAAGTAGGTAAAAAGACGAGGGCTAGTAGAAATCCTTGGGTAACAGAAAAAATATTGAATTTAATTGATGAAAGGAGAAAATATAAAAACGCAGTAAATGAAGCAGGCAAAAGGGAATACAAACGTCTCAAAAATGAGATCTACAGGAAGTGCAAAATGGCTAAGCAGGGATGGCTAGAGGACAAATGTAAGGAAGTAGAGGCTTATCTCACTAGGGGTAAGATAGATACTGCCTACAGGAAAATTAAAGAGACCTTTGGAGAAAAGAGAGCCACTTGTATGAATATCAAGAGCTCAGATGGAAACCCAGTTCTAAGCAAAGAAGGGAAAGCAGGAATGTGGAAGGAGTATATAGAGGGTCTATACAAGGGCGCTGTACTTGAGGACAATATTATGGAAATGGAAGAGGATGTAGATGAAGATGAAATGGGAGATACAATACAGCGTGAAGAGTTTGAGAGAGCACTGAAAGACCTGAATCGAAACAAGGCCCCGGGAGTAGACAACATTCCATGGGAGCTACTCACGGCCTTGGTAGAGCCAGTCCTGACTAAACTCTACCATTTCGTGAGCAAGATGTATGAGACAGGCAAAATACCCTCAGACTTCAAGAAGAATATAATAATTCCAATCCCAAAGAAAGCAGGTGTTGACATGTGAAAATTACCGAATTATCAGTTTAATAAGTCACAGATGCAAAATACTAACGCGAATTCTTTACAGACGAATGGAAAAACTGGTAGAAGCCGACCTCGGCGAAGATCAGTTTGGATTCCGCAGAAATGTTGGAACACGTGACGCAATACTGACCCTACGACTTATCTTAGAAAATAGATTAAGGAATGGCAAACCTACATATCTAGCATTTGTAAACATAGAGAAAGCTTTTGACAATGTTGACTGGAATACTCTCTTTCAAATTCTCAAGGTGGCAGGGGTAAAATACAGGGAGCGAAGGGCTATTTACAATTTGTACAGAAACCAGATGGCAGTTATAAGAGTCGAGGGACATGAAAGGGAAGCAGTGGTTGGGAAGGGAGTGCGACAGGGTTGTAGCTTGACCTCGATGTTATTCAATCTGTATATTGAACAAGCAGTAAAGGAAACAAAGAAAAATTCGGAGTAGGTATTAAAATCCATGGAGAAGAATTAAAAACTTTGAGGTTTGCCGATGACACTGTAATTCTATCAGAGACAGCAAAGGACTTGGAAGTGCAGTTGAACGGAATGGACAGTGTCTTGAAAGGAGGATATAAGATGAACATCAACAAAAGCAAAAACGAAGATAATGGAATGAGTCGAATTAAGTCGGGCGATGCTGAGGGAATTAGATTAGGAAATGAGACACTTAAAGTAATAAAGGAGTTTTGCTATTTGGGGAGCAAAATAACTGGTGATGGTCGAAGTAGAGAGGATATAAAATCTAGTAATAAAGGAGTTTTGCTATTTGGGGAGCAAAATAACTGGTGATGGTCGAAGTAGAGAGGATATAAAATCTAGACTGGCAATGGCAAGGAAAGCGTTTCTGAAGAAGAGAAATTTGTTAACATCGAATATAGATTTAAGTGTCAGGAAATCGTTTCTGAAAGTATTTGTATGGAGTGTAGCCATGTATGGAAGTGAAACATGGACGATAAATAGTTTGGACAAGAATAGAATAGATACTTTCGAAATGTTGTGCTACAGAAGAATGCTGAAGATTAGATGGGTAGATCACATAACTAATGAGGAGGTATTGAATAGAATTGGGGAGAAGACGAGTTTGTGGCACAACTTGACAAGAAGAAGAGACCTGTTGGTAGGACATGTTCTGAGACATCAAGGGATCACAAATTTAGCATTGGAGGGCAGCGTGGAGGGTAAAAATCGTAAAGGGAGACCAAGAGATGAATACACTAAGCAGATTCAGAAGGATGTAGGTTCAAACCAGTCTCAGGACTGAAGACAACAACAACAACAACAAATTAGAATATCGTTCATAAACTCAACCTCTTCGGACTTGGTGGATTCGATACTTGCACCCTTCGGTACAAATGGACTACAGGTATTGATGCATTCCTCCTCTTTGTCTATGTTTACACTTTTGTAGTGCAAGTACTCAGCGATGTCATCCATCTTACAAATAGGTGCCAATTTGTCGGTTTATTTACTGCAAATGCTAGCGCACTGCATAGATCATACATATTCAAAGCACTTGAATGTTGTATGTAAATGTGTCTGTCCCCTGAAGTTAATTCAAGCATTGCCTCATCATGCCCATCAACTATTGAAACCTTAATTCCAATCATAGGAACATAAATATTGTGTCGCCAGTTTCTTCTCTATATATTCCATCATACTGTATAAGTAGCCCCTCTCGTTCCATAAATACTACACTTCAGCAGCAACACATTGTGTGTTTTCCGCCTCCATAACTACTTCAAAGTCTTTGTTTCGAGCCAGAGCTAGATTCACATGTTTGTAGCCACTGGCGGACATATTGTATGTGTTATCGAATGACAGTACACATGTCAGACTTGAGTGCTGTGCCTGTGCTATGACATAGGTGGACAACACGAGGTCAGGAAGCCATCCTATGGACTGTAGTTGCTGCTATGATGAGTAAAATACCTGCATCTCTTCACACATAAAATAATAATAACAAAGCTACAAATATAACGACACAAACAGATAACAATAATAATTAGAGATAGAGAGACATAATTCTTAACAATAGCCTTCTGCTTCCCAGCTGAATGTCACTGTTGCTGCTGGCATCAATTCGTGTTGGACAGCAAATTATGACATACACACAATCAAATTAGTGTAAAAAAACATTACTCGATTGGTGGGGAGCTGACTGGCATGCAGTTGGCTGCGACAGGGAGCTCTCCCCGTCCCTCTCCCATAGCCTTGGCTCATGTCATCAAAATTTCACTTACAATTTTTGGCAAGTTATCCTATAGAGCAGTGGGTAGTTTGGTGATCTGGAAAATTACTTATATGAAAATCATTGTCTCCTTGAGAGTAAATCTGAGAATGCAGAAATCAGCTATAAATGAAGGTGTTAGTGTACATGGGTGTCAAAGAAACCGATCCTCCATAGTCGTTGAAAACTACTGACTGCATGATGGTATAAACATATTTTGCAGATAGATGCCTGCATCTGTATTTTGAGCCCTACAGAGTGCATTGTATTTGCTACTATGTTGATCAAATGATAATCAAAAACTATTGGTGGTGGCTGAGCTTACAGAAAACATCCTTGTGTATATATTTATTCCATATTACGACTTCTGTTTAACATTTGTAGCAGAAGGGGATTATATAGAGGTGTGTTTACATAGAATGTCATGCATTGTGTGTAAGTCATTATGCATTAGGCATTATGTTTTAGCCATTAGGCGAAAGGCAGCAGAAACTGGGAGTTAAATGTTAGACATTTGGCATTAGCCATTACATTTATTTAACGCATTGTTGGACTTTCGAAGTGAACGAAATCCTACAGGTTCTCCAACATTATTTTTACGCCTGCAAGAAACTGGCAGAATGATGGTCAGGTCCTGCAGGAAGTGTTATCACTTCTGTCTCTAAGCTTGTCGTAGGTTGTGTTCCAAAAATGAACAGCATGGAGACAGAAGTGATGACACTTTTTGCAGGGCCTGACTGTCATTTTGCAGGACAATGCTCAAGCACGTACAGTGCAAGCTCTTACTGATTTGTTTGACTGATGGGGCTTCTAAGTGCTATACCACCTACTGCATTCCCCAGATGTAAACCCTCGTGAGTTCAATTCGATTGCTAAACTGAAGGAAACACTTCACGACATTCGCTTCAGAACTGCTACAAATTCGTCGGGCAATACACCGCACCGCTCAAACTGTCAACACAACTGGCACTGCTAAGAGTATCCCACGACTTTCACATCGCTGGCAACGGCTTATACAAAATACTGGTGACTACTTTTAAGTTCAGTAAAACTTTGAAACACGTATCTATTTTGTACGAGCTGAAAATAAATAGTTACCACTATTAAAGTTCCAACCCTCGTATTTGCTTTATCGTTGACATCCATCCGGTTTACCACTTTCTTCTTATTCTAGATTTCCTGTATGGAAATGATGTTCCCTGCATTCTGCTCTATTTTAAATCAAACTACCAACCTCTTGATAGTTAAACATGCTTACCACAAGTGGACAAAGAACGCTGAGTCATCTATTGGTTATCGTTTGGAATAATTTACAAAATTAATGTGAGTGAGCAATATTTCCTTTACAGTTGTACAGTTTAGCTACAGTTCAACCGAGACAGGATCTTTATTCATTTTACTCTTTTTTATATTAGATGAATCACTTAAAACGTTCATCTAAGGTATTGCAGAAATTGAAAGTACTGTTGATGTGCGGCTTTCAGAGAATAGACTGATAGTCAGGGGCTCATATTGCTAGCTTTAAATGCATTGTAATAATAATTAGGAAATGTATTATTTGTGTAAACATAAAATTTTTAAATGGAACAATACCTGCTGACGTTAACAGATTAAAATTAGGGTAAATCAGGATGTCAGTGGTGTATGTTGCGTGACTCTAGTGTGAGTCGTCTACGGGATATCGTATTTTGAAAAGTTTCCGCATCGACACTCGTTTGTGCCACTCATCCCGCATAGTTCCTAGGTAGGATGTTACTTATAGTGTACTTCTGTGTTCCTTGAGTGCATTTTGACTTGCTAATCAGTTAGCGTATAACAGTCCAAGCAGTGGGTCGTGAGTAGACAATGGGATTTACCAATGCAGAAATAGCCGGCATGCTGGATGGTGTATGGAGAGTGTAGGAAGAATACAGTACGTCCTTGTAAATTGAATGCGGCAAGATATCCCTACAGACGTCGGCCATCTCGGCAATTATGTATCGACCTCTTTAACCACTACATCAGATGGGTAGTGTACCACCGAGACAACGTAACAGAAGGAAACAAGTGACGACAGAAGAGCGGGAAATTAATGTTCTTGCTGCTGTTGCAGTTGATCTGTAAGTCAGCTGACGCGCAATCTCACGAGGTAGTGGCATGAGTCAGGTAAGTGTTCTATGCATTCTTCAACCGCATAGCTTCCATTCCTGTCACAGCCTTCTCCATCGAGAGCTGCGTAGAAACGATTACGAGCAGCGTGTTAGCTACTGTACGTGGGCACTAAGGATACTCCAGATGTATCATGTATCTTGTTTAATAATGAAACCACATTTACCAGTGATGGCCAGGTAAACACCCGAAACATACACTATTCGTCTGTTGACGGTCCCCGTTGCCTTCGTCACTTGTGTCGTCAGTGTTAGAGACGGAACACTGAACGCGTGCAAATCGCGGCCTCCTAACAGACCATCTTCCACAGATGCCAGAAGACGTTCCTCTGCAGACTAGGAGGAACCAGTGGTACCAACATAATGGCTGTCCAGCCCAGAGTGCACGGTGTACTACAGAATGTCTTTACGAATAGTTTCCAAATAGTTGCATTGGGCTCAGAGGACCTAAACCTTGGCCAGCCCGCCGGCCATTGTTGCCGAGCGGTTCTAGGCGCTACAGTCTGGAACCGCGTGACCGCTACGGTCGCAGGTTCGAATCCTGCCTCGGGCATGGGTGTGTGTGATGTCCTTAGGTTAGTTAGGTTTAAGTGGTTCTAAGTTCTAGGGGACTGATGACCTCGGATGTTAAGTCCCCATAGTGCTCAGAGCCATTTGACCCATTTTTGAACCTTGGCCAGCCCGTTCCCCTGATCTGACGCCTGTAGACTATTTTGTGTGGGGAAAGTTAAAAGACGCTGTCTATAAGGACAGAGCAACTACAGCCAATGATATGCAACAACGAATTACTAGAGCCTGGTCTGACATCTCTGCCGAAATGCTAGCACGTGTGCAGCAGTCGTTCCATAACAGATTGGAAGTTTGTATTGCCGCTGTCGGTTGTTATTATGAACATAGACTGGTCAGTTGTCTCGTTACTGGTCAGAATCCACATAAATAGTCTGTGCACCTGTGTTTTTCTTTAGTGTGTGCTACCACAGGTATTGTACATGTGTCGGTGTGGGAACGTTTCAAGATACGATATCTCCTAAACGACTCGCACTATAATCTTGCAAGAAACACCACTGACGTTCCAATTTACCATACTTTTAGTTTGCTAATGTTAACACGCACTGTTCTATTTAACAACATGCATGTTTGCGAAAGTAAATAATATAAAGTACACTTTTTAAATGTTATTACAATTTGTTTATTGGCTAACAATACGAGCCCCTGACTACCAGTCCGTTACAAGAAAACTGTACATCAATGACACTTGCCAGTTCCGGAATATTTGCGGTGCAAGTTATAGGTGATTCACCCTGTACACAGATGTATCCCTTAAGATGTGGCGCTAGTGCCACGAAATTAGATGAATCACAAATAAAATTTATCGTACAGCTGAGGCGGTCTTATTGATCATGCTACACTTCTACAGCCGTGGATGTCCACAATACGAAATTTGCTGCAGTGTAGAAGAGGACGAAAAATTTTTGCAATTTACTAGAAGGTGAGACTACTGTAAAAACAATTTTGACAAAATATTTTTAAAATAGCAGCAGTTGCTCACATAACTTGTTACTTGTTTGCAATAATAATAATATATAATAAACATTATTAATTATCACAATTAATTATCATAGTGCTCTATGACAAATTGTTCCCATCGCCTTGATGTTGTATCTATTAACCATTCAGAACGAAAAGTGAGACAGACATAAATCGACGAGAATTGTGATTTCTTTTATAAGACTGAAACTTACAAAGTTTCTTCTTTCACTGTAGTCTCTTTTCTTCTCTGCAGTCATGTAGTAAAGCTACAATCCTGGGGCATCTAGACACACCTGATTTTCTGTCAACGTGGTCTTCCTTAGATTTAAGCTTCCAGAATTTCGCCATTTACCCTCTCCACTGACTACACTCAAGGAGGGTGGAATGCACAGGTGTTCTGCGGCATTGCCTTTCTGGGTGGGCGTAAGATTTGATACCACTTACTGCCGTACTAGAAATTAGCCACTACCTCACAGGAGGAATAAACTATGTTGATAGATCATACATAAGATGAATCCAACAGGATTCAGACTTGAGGGCGCTACACAACATCAGGTCAAATGCTTGAGGCGAAAAGAGGGAGGAAATGGTGACAAACCTGTCAGTATTTTAAATCCTAATATCCTCAATCCCCAGCTTGCCTAAATTCGTGCTGCGAATCTATGGAATGTTTCATCCAGCACATAAGAATACCCTCCGCTGAATGTGCTGGTCTAACCAGGTATATTTTAACGTATGGTAGATTATTTTTCAAAATGTGCCTCGCAAATTTCGAGACTACTCATCAGTTAAATGCCATTACTGCGATTTAATGTCAAACTTTTGTAAAATTCTCCAATTACCTCGATGATTCCCATACGCCGAGTAGAAAATGAAACCATCTATGGAAACGATATATGCAGCTCATTATACGAATTGCTACGATGTCTTTCCTATGGACCTTTCCACATATTAACGATGACAATAAATAAAGGTCTAATGAATGAGCAATCTTCAAGTTGAATATAGATCTTCCATATAACAAATGCAAACATACGACAGGTGTTATCTATTGCTACTGTCTACGACTATTTGGCGCAGACACGGAGAGTGGTCTAATTTCCTGTTATTTTTCCAGAAGAATGGGTCTGCAAAGTAAGCTGACGCCACAACAGACGCAGCAGAGCAACGGAGAACACAACACGCCGGTTCTTTGTGCGACAGGAAATGCTCTACACCGCGGACGAATATAAACCGGAGCCACACATCCCGTTGTATCACTCGAGATGGCTGTCTCTACAAGAACGGTTCTCCTTCTCTGCTTGGCCTTTGCAGTAAGTGTCTTATTACACAGCGTTACAGCTAGAATGTGGGGCATCAGTTTGTTAGCTAAATTTTTATTTCGTATGAGATGTGTCCATCGCTTATACAAGACAGAAACGTAAAGTTGTCATCAACAAGAAATTTGGTCAGAACACCGTAGTGCTTTAATAGTCATAGTCCTACTCCAGTTGGTATGCTGTTGCGTCCCTCTGACCTTTGAACTGACGTAGTCAACCAGTTACACTTTCTGAACAAAAACATCAAGACAACTGTTTGCTGACATTAGTGTTGGATGTGTCCAGTGGTTGCCATTATACTGGCATGAACGCTGCTACGGCACTTTCGATGAGGTGTATGAATGTATGTGGGGGACTGGCGTCTCTTTGTCCCTAGAGAGGCGAAACAAAAGAAGCTAGAGGTGCTGGACGCTGGAACTGGGAGCCAATACGGCGTACTGTCTTATCCTAAAGCGGTGTAATTGGGTTCAGGTCGTGATTCTAGGCAGGCCATTCCAGTCAGGAGAAATGCTGTTTTATGACAGGGTGCAACCACGAAGATTACCCCCATATCATAATATCACCTCGTTCGTACTATACATGATGGCGGGTAATGTTCTTCAGGCATTCGCCAAATCCAAATCATTTCGTCTGACAGCCAGGGTGTATAGCGTGATACACTACTCCAAATCACTTGTTTCTAGTCATCCACTATCCAGAGGCATTGCTTATTAGACCGTCTCATGAGTCACAGTGCAGAAATGTGTGGCTTATGACAAGATGCCCGACCAATGTAATCCTTCCTTTTTAACTCTCTATGCACAGTCATTGTGCTAACTGGACTGCTGCTAAGTCCTTCCGCCTATTTCATGCGATTTTTGTACAACCATGCATTGCAATGCTAGACGATCGCTGACCATCAGTACATGAGGACTGACTGCTCTTGGTTTAGCTGTTGTTCTTCCTCCGCGCTTCCACTTCATAACTGCGTCACCAACAGTCTACTTGGGCAACTCTAGAAGGTTTGAAATGTCCCCGATGGAACTGTTACTCAAGTGACGTCCTAGTGATTAGTCCATGTTCGATATCAGTGAGCTTTCCTGCGCACCTCCTTCTACTGTTACTGCTTCCCTTCCAACAGCACAACACTCCCCGCCTTCATTTATACTGGTGTATCTAACTCTCGAGACATCTCCTGGTCAATTCCTCATTATATAGGGGTGTACGGATACTTGTGATCGGGTAGTGTATATGGTGCCAACGGCCGTGCCGCAGTGGTAACAGTGGTTCCCGTCAGATCACCGAAGTTAAGCGCTGTCGGGGTGGGCTGGCACTTGGACGGGTGACCATCCGGTCTGCCGAGCGCTGATGGCAAGCGGAGTGCACTCAGCCCTTGTGAGGCAAACTGAGGAGCTACTTGATTGAGAAGTAGCGGCTCCGGTCTCGGAAACTGACCTACGGCCGGGAGAGCGGTGTGCTGCCCACATGCCCTTCCGTATCAGCATCCAGTGACAACTGTGGATTGAGGATGACACGGCGGCCAGTCGGTACCTTTGGGCCTTCATGGCCTGTGCGGGAGGAGTTTAGTGTAGTTTTAGTGTATATGGCTCCCTCCGATCCATGGTGCAAGTCGGAGTTTTCATATTAGTACATTGTTAGAAGTGATAAATGATCGATAAAAGTCCTAGGCCGACTGGGAATCAACCCAAGAATTATGAATTCATATTCTGGTGCTTTAGATACAAGGAGTTTTAACCCGTCTGCGAAACTGTTACCTCTTGCACTGAATTCAACTTGATCTCACAGTAATATCTCAGTTAGAAGAGACAAAGGCGAGCTAATAGAATTAGTAGCTTCGTGGATGCAAGCAGATGATTGAGGAAGGATAAAGTGAGGTATGCAAGAGCTGAACCGGATATCTCAAAGGTAATATTTGTTGAAATACGGACAACCGAGCTAATGTTCGGCTATCACAAAATGTTCGATGATTTCCAGACGGGCACTGAGTGGCAGCGTAAATGTCTAAGGAGATCGTGACTTTTTTACAGTTGATGACGAAAGTGCCAAACATAAGAAAACTGCTAGGCACGACAGCAAAAATTACTCCTCGAGATTTGAACGATTTTTTGTTTCAGTACAAATGCTTTAAAGCTATACCTAAGACAGCAGGAGTTTCAAGCAATGTCTGTGGTGCCCGCTCCACATAGCTATTCCTACACTCTGGGTGCAAACGACAACGGTTTATGACGAACCACAGCTGTGTGGGTAAGGTCGAGACGAACATACTGATGTGGAACATTTGTGGTACACCATGCCCGAAAACAGCCTCGAATAGGACTACAAAAGCCACCAAAGCACGCCTCGCGCAATTTTCGGCTAAAATCGTCCTTGACTATAAAAAGCCACTTGTTCTTGCACTTAAAAATGTAAAAGAGACGTTTGTGTAAATTTAATTTCAAAGAATATCAGGAATTTTAATGGACTAAAATTAACAATGAAATAGTTTTGATTGTCTTGTTTTAGTACTAAACGTCTTTAAGGCCTAAGTTTAGGTGTAATTGCAAAATTCATTATGTTTTTCATAGCGTTCAAGAAAATATTTTTTCTTTTATTAACGTTATGGTAAATTTTAAATTAATAATTTTAACTAGTTAGCCGGCTAAGCTGGTGGCGTAAGAGAGCGAGTGGTTACGGAAAGCCGGCCGCGGTGGTCTAGCGGTTCAGGCGCTCAGTCCGGAACTGCGTGACTGCTACGGTCGCAGGTTCGCATCCTGCCTCGGGCATGGATGTGTGTGATGTCCTTAGGTTAGTTAGGTTTAAGTAGTTCTAAGTTCTAGGGGACTGACGACCACAGATGTTAAGTCCCATAGTGCTCAGAGCCATTTGAACCATTTTTTGGTTACGGAAAATATTGTTTGGCGCACATATGCTGTAACTTTACTGGGGAATTTGGGACTTTTTAGCGGCTTGATAGACAGCAAGTGTCGCGCACAAGATTGTTCGTCTCGACTTTCTCTGCACTAGTCTGATACGTTATGAATAGTTATCGTTTACACCAGCTAGATGAGCCCGCTTGCTGTGTTTTCTCTGCTGTAACACTAGCTAGCAGACCGGTATTACCTGGTGCCATGTATACGAGGGGACAATAAAAAGTAAGTTGCAGATTACTGTCGTAGACTAAGTAACTGTAATTGAACTCTGTGCTGCATCTGAAAAGATACAGATACATGACACTGTTCTTGAATATTGTCACCAGATACCCGTATACAGTAGTCTCAACGTTCAATCAATGCTTCAGTTGGTGAACGATACAAATCCACTCCTTAGTCACGGAACCATTCAAGAATCGTTGTATTAACGTCCTCATCATTTCCAAACATCCCCGTTCCCCTCCCCAGACGTCCTTTCAGCTTTCCTAGAAGGTGTAAATCGTATGGTGCAAGACCTGGACTTCTCGATCAGCATCACCACGTATGTGCGGCCTGATTGAATTGTCGGTACTACTTCACCACAGGTGGAACCGACATTGCATTTGGTCCGTGTACCGATATTATCTGACTGTGAATCTGTGTGTAATTTAGACGTCTTGCCCACAAGGATCGTACTGTCCTGCGTACTTCCACTTTGAAGACGTTTCCAGTTGCCGCGCTATTTCACTTGCACACTGTGTGCACCTGTTTTCCGTACTGCAGGAGAAGACTGTCTCAAATTTCAACTACGGAGAAGTCATGATTGCACAATACTCGTTTAATCTTTGTCAGACTTAAGCTGTGTGACAATGTGCAGAAATAATGAAAAATAAGTAACACATACATATTCGAGCAAATACTTCATACAGAATTATTTCTGTAATTAGATGTGGATCTAGTTTTAGAATCAAAAAGCTCACCGTGTGGACTGTATATACTAATACAGTTCTAATTTCATAATACTGCATGTTCCAGGGCAGTTGTGAATCAAATAAATGCATGTGGCAGACTGTCTGTAGCGTATTAAACTGTCAAAGAAGTAAACTAGACAGACAGAAGGCGTGAGCATTAACCAAAAACATTTCACAGGAACTAGTAAATGTACTTAGGTTACTTTCTCTGCAAAACGGCGTAGGGACTTGTATGAAGAAAGAGATTTATGTCGTCCTCAGCTAAATTCCGAGGCAACGGTCTTGCCACAGTGGATACACCGGTTCCCGTGAGATCACCGAAGCTGTCGGGTGTGGCCGACACTTGGATGGGTGACCATCCAGCCGTCATGCGCTGTTGCCATTTTCGGGGTGCACTCAGCCTCGTGATGCCAATTGAGGAGCTACTCGACCGAATAGTAGCGGCTCCGGTCAAAGAAAACCATCATAACGACCGGGAGAGCGGTGTGCTGAACTCACGCCCCTCCTATCCGTATCCTCACTGAGGATGACACGGCGGTCGGATGGTCCCGATGGGTCACTTGTAGCCTGAAGATAGAGTGCTCCGATAAATGATAATGACTGTAAAATGTTAATTGGAAGGAGAAACAGCATAGGTCGTATTTTTTTGTTTTATTATCCGCAAAATCGATTATCCGGGCACTTAGTGACCATCCTCAGTGCTGTAATATACAATTAAAATTGGTAGGCACTGGTATCAACAAGCTTAGAGCGATCACATAAACTCAGACTGTAAAATGTGTATCAAAATATAAAAATGACATAGATAAAAGATAATTAGCAATAAAATGTACATCTAAAAATAACAGTAAAACAATAGATAAAACTACTTAATACATAATAATCGCGCAAGAATTGCACATACAGTATTTCTTACGATCAGGCATTGTATTGGCATGTGTTACTTATTTTCGATAACTTCTGTATTTTGTTCTACAACTTATGTCTGATGATGGGTTTTCGAAAATGGTAAAATTTAATAAAGAATTGTATGATCAATACTACTGCATAATTGCAGTTGGTCTGCAATCTGGATGGTCGCCCACATCTGCTACCTCTACTATTGAAGAATTCCTGGCCGACCGCGGTGGCCACGCGGTTCTAGGCGCTGCAGTCCGGAACCGCGCGACTGCTACGGTCGCAGGTTCGAATCCTGCCTCGGGCATGGATGTGTGTGTGTCCTTAGGTTGGTTAGGTTTAATTAGTTATAAGTTCTACGGGACTGATGACCTCAGATGTTAACTCCCATAGTGCTCAGAGCCATTTGAACAAGAATTCCTGGATCAAGTAGTGGAAAATGTGTCTGCAGGAAACCCGGGTCTCTTCTGTCAGTGCAGTGCTATTTTTGCGGAATGGTCTTGGCTTGGGACAGCAGGTTTATATTACTTTCTGAGGTACCTAAGCCAACATCAATACGGTGCACCAGAAGCCAGCCGAAAATTAGTTCGGAGGTTGTTCAGGAACATTTTCTGAGTCTCCGGCAACTCGTTTCATAGTAATTACTTTTCGTTCGATTTCTCACAGCTATTTATGTTTATATGTGTATTACTCTGAATATATCTGCACAACAGTGCGTTTGTCGACGGTATGCGATGTGTCGCCTCTTTGGAAACAAACATCTTTCACTCGATCACGAAACTTTCCACTGATAACACTGATGTTCAAATTACTTTTCACCCTCGAGCTTGCATTCAGTGTTGCTCACCCCCCGTTTCGGTTTGTCTTTCCAGCAGTCGCAGTTGTACGTTAACAGTGATACACAGCAGAACGGATAGGCTTATTAATATTGGGCAGACCGTCATGTGCCACGATGTGCACCGGCTCACTGAATGCAACGGAAGAATGGCGCAGCGACGGTATATTGACACGGAAAGTGTATGTCCTTGATGGCTCAGAAGCGCACGACAACGTGCTAAGAATATAAATCGCTCATCACGAGGCAGCAGTATGAGCCATTTGCATGCAAATCTACGCGTCATACCACGAGGAACATTTGAGTGATCAGCTATTCAGGGTTTTAAAGAAGAACTTCGGTAACGCGAAGAAACAATATATCAATATAAAAGGAGAAAAAAAAACACATACCGGGAGATTGTAATTATACATTCCCTATTTAACACGTTATAGCACGGAAACTAATTACCGTACGAGTACCAAACCTTGTAACATTAAAGTCAAGGACACGGGGAAGAGAAGTAATGCACAATCAGTTCAATTGAATCACTTTCAATGTGCTGCTACTGTACATCATACCATTACATACCGGTAGCATTACTGCTACAAAAGGGGCTCAATATGGCACGCATCAGTGTCCAGCAGAGTCTGAAAGCGCAGGATTGCACTCTGCACAGCAGAACGATGAATGTCCGTAGGTATGCTTGATATGCTGCGCTTGAGATAAGCACATGTGTGAATGTTCCCCTGGTAAACTCTGTCCTTCAGTTAGCCCACAACCAGAAATCGCAGGGATTGAGATCAGGTGATAGTGCCGGCCAAGAATATCGAAACGATCGGTTGATAATTTGATCTTTCCCAAATGTGTTTCGGAGAAGCAAGTGAACTTCACGAGCGATGAGGGGAGGGGCCCCATCTTGCATGAAAACTTTTGAGTTAAATGCGTCTCTCTCCTGTAATGCGGGTATGACGCTGGGGAAGCATATCGTAGTGACGCTGGCCAGTCACACTGCACGTTTTTGATCCTAGAGCGCCAACCTGTTCATAAAAGAATGGGCCAGTAATGCACGTAGCCGTGAAAACCACATCATACGGTGACACGTTCACCATACTGATGAACTTCATCCAGAGTGACTAGAGGTGAAGACACCCACCCTCGGCAGTTCTGTGTGTTCACCTTATCCGCCAAAGAAAAATGAGCTTCGTCTGTCCATAGGATGGTCCAGAGCCAGCTCTCGTCAACCTCAATCCTTGCGAGGAAGTGGAGAGCGAAGTCAACATGTCGTTGGGCGTCCTGTGGTGCAAGTTGTTGTACGATACGGATCTTGTAGGGATACCACTTGAGAATGGTTCGAAGCACCTTCTGAACAGTGGACCACTGGATGTTCAACGGTCGTGACATAGCACGCACACTGCATGACGATCGCAGCGTTGTCTGCCATAACAACAGCGATTTCATCAGCCACCTATGGTGCAACCCGTCGTCGGCCTCTTTCCGGAACGACGAGCACTTCTCCAGTTGATTCGGACTTGTTCATCATGCTCCGCACAGCAGCTGGAGAAAGAGGACCCTTCCGTAATCCTCTCACCCGGCGATATTCTCGAAGTGCAACTGCAGCATTACTGTTGTTTTGATAAAAGAGCTTCACCAATAATGCCCTGCTATTTTGTCCAAGCTCATATTGAAACTTACAGTGCAGTGTGACTGGTCAGGTGTGTGAAACTACGAATTAAGATGACTGATCACGGCGCCTGGTGCCATAGTTGGAACTAGACGGTCCGGAACCGCGCGACTGCTACGGTCGCAGGTTCGAATCCTGCCTCGGGCATGGATGTGTGTGATGTCGTTAGGTTTAAGTAGTTCTAGGTTCTAGGGGTCTGATGACCTCAGATGTTAAGTCCCATAGTGCTCAGAGCCATTTTGGAACTAGACTGTGGCGTTGTGACGCATAGAAATCATGCACCCCATACTCTGAAAATTAATGCAACCAAGTCTGGTACTCGTAAGGTAATTAGTTTACGAGTTATAGCGTGTTAAATAGGGAATGTTCGATTATAACCACCCGGTACATCAATGTCGTGCCTTATTGCTACATTCCCTTCTGCTTGACATAATTACTTCGAAGAAACAGAAGCCACGGTTGTAACAGTATTCATAAATGTTCACTATTATGTTGCCATCAATATCTTGTAATATGCTGCATCCCGACAATTTGGATGTAGAATGTCCATGAAATATTACGCTATATGACATATTCGCGAATTGCATACACTCAACTCTGATTACGTTTCCATATTCAGCACGTCCCAATATTTCCCCTAACATTTTGAGAACATTCATGGGATTAGTTCGCTTCATGATTTTTATGCAAACTCTTTACACAATAACTCACAACCGAAGACTCCGGACAACCGTCTCCTACTGCAGTTATACAATTCACACAACTAGAGCAAGTAACTGTTAGCACGGGAACAATAACTAACAGTGGAACGAAGCTAGCAGACATCAGCTGCGTTTTGCATGCGAATGGCTCATGCCTCTAATTTTGAGATGAATGGTTTTTACTCTACGCACAATTTCATGCCGTTCCGAAGAATCGACGTCGCGCACTTACGTTGTGAATTGTTCCCGCTGCCTGGGTAATCACGTCACATTACTTCTCCATGAGAGTGTTTTTATTTTGCGCTGTGTTTTGTATTTCGGTGGCTGAATATTACCGGCTCTTTCTCTCTTGTGATGAAATTTTCACGAAAAGAAAGGTACTTGGGATAAAAAAAACCAAATTAATTGTAATTACATTATAACCCTGTAAATGCCACCGGAAATCACGAGTGCATTATACTAAAAAAATTACGATGAACAGCCAGCGAAATTTTGGCTTTGGCACTCGGTTTCACCCCGTATATGACAACTTGATTTTTTGTCTTACACTGCATTAACATCGGATACGTCCAACCTTTGCCTTTACGTCAGTTTGAACTATGATGGGAACACTTTCAATGACATGTCTGCTTGCCTATGAAAGGAGGGTATAAGATGAACATCAACATAAGCAAAACGAGGATAATGGAATGTAGAATTAAGTCAGGTGATGCTGAGGGAATTGGATTAGGAAATGAGACACTTAAAGTAGTAAAGAACTTTTGCTATTTGGGGAGCAAAATAACCGATGATGGTCGAAGTAGAGAGGATATAAAATGTAGACTGGCAATGGCAAGGAAAGTGTTTCTGAGGAAGAGGAATTTGTTAACATCGGGTATTGATTTAAGTGACAGGAAGTCGTTTCTGAAAGTATTTGTATGGAGTGTAGCCATGTATGGAAGTGAAACATGGACGATAAATAGTTTAGACAAGAAGAGAATAGAAGCTTTCGAAATGTGGTACTACAGAAGAATGTTGAAGATTAGATGAGTAGACCACATAACTAATGAGGAGGTATTGAATAGAATTGGGGAGAAGAGGAGTTTGTTGCACAATTTGACTAGAAGAAGGGATCGGTTGGTAGGACATGTTCTGAGGCATCAAGGGATCATCAGTTTAGTACTGAAGGGCAGCGTGGAGGGTAAAAATCGTAGAGGGAGACCAAGAGATGAATACACTAAGCAGATTCAGAAGGATGTAGGCTGCAGTAGGTACTGGGAGATGAAGAAGCGTGCACAGGATAGAGTAGCATGGAGAGCTGCATCAAACCAGTCTCAGGACTGAAGACCACAACATGGAAGAATGGCAGCCAGTTCTTTCTCAGCAACCGGAACCAGAGAATATGACGATGTTGAACGCATGGATCTGGACAGACGTCAAAGTTCTAACTCGAATTCTATAGGTCGTGACTGTGGACGGATCAGAACATTCCAGAAATTCTATTGCTCACAAAACGTTGGCTCACAGATGCTCATTTATGACAGTGTGCACATTCAAGCTGATACAAACAATTAATGACTCCGAACTATTTCTCTTCTGCATGTAGCACAAAAAAGCTACAAAATGTGTAAAGCTTTTCTGTATGTGTAAAGTTTTTCTGTATTTAGCATTTTCCTATTTATCATGGTCAGGAAAAACACCGCTACAACGGAGCACCACTTCCATCGTACTTCACTCTTGGCACAACACACGGTGACAGGTGATGTTCTCCAGATATCCGCCAAACCCTGTCCTTTCTATCGGATTGCCATGTGGTATAACGTGATTCATCAGTCCAAATGACTCATTTTCTACCATTCACTATCCACTGGCGTCGCTCTTTACAAGCGCTCCTTAGCACTGATCAGTGAAATTTGTGGCTTATACGAGTGCTCGACCACTGTACCCCATTGTTTCTGACACACTATGCGCAGTCATTGTATTAGCTGAAATGCTGGTAGATCTTTGGAGCTAATGGTTGATTACTTCTGCTGATTTCATGCGAATTTTTGAAACCGTCCTCCGAAATGCTCGATAGGCCCTGTCCACCGGTATTCTTTCATATCTCATACTTAGTGATCCCCAGTTTCTTATGTTAAGTTTGTCGCCAATCTCATTTCTGCTACTTCTGATTATTTTCATCTTTCTTCGGTTTACTCTCAATGCATACTCACTGCTCAGGAAACTGGCCATTCCATTCAACAGGCCACATAATTCTCCATCACTTTCAATAAGGGTACCAATGTCATTAGCGAATCTTATCATTGATATACATTCACCCTGAATTATAATCATATTTCTGAATCTTTCTTTTATTTCCGTCATTGCTTTTCCATTAAATAGATTGAAGATTATGGGTGAAAGTACATATCTCTACCTTATATGTCCGTAGCTCATGGTCTAGTGGCTATTGTTGCTGCCACTGGATCACCGGGTCCTGGGTTCGATTCCCGGCCGGGTTTGGGAGTTTCTCTGCCCGGGGACTGGGTGTTTATGCTGTCCCCATCATTTCATCATCATCATCATCCTTATCATTCGTGACAGTGTATAGATTGGACTGCGTGAAAAAAATGGACTGTATAAAAACTGGAACTTAGTACAGACGCTGATGACCATGCAGTTGAGCGTCACACAAACCAAACATCATCATCATCATATATGTTATACCATTTCAACTCCAGAATACTTGGTTCTTGGTCTTCCATTATCATTTTTTTTTCTTTGTGATTATTGTAGACATTGTATATTATGCATCTTTCCCTTGGTATTCACACATATCCTAAGAAATCCGAACATACTGCATCATTTCACATTCAGGAACAGAAGTATAACATCGAACAGCCAAGATCGATATAGTACAGCATTTATTGTGATGAGCGGTTTCAGCGAACTATGTTGCTATCATCAGATCTTCTGCAATACATTCCACCGAATCTTGGCCAAATGCATCTTATAGCCTCTCATGTCATAGAAAGATATTTAATGAAGAACAATAGTATATCCTTGATTTTTTTCATGTTCATGAAGTATCCTTCTGTGATATGATACGATGTACAAACATAAAAGAAATTTTGCATCACCTCGGTTCCGAGAGTTCCGGAACCTGTACAGAAAACTGGAACAGAGATCATATGGTGTAGTGGCTGCGAAGATGGACCTCGCCCATAGACGTCGGGAATGAAGTTGCACATCATGCAGCCTATTGCGCACAGTTTGCGTCGTAACACGACGTCCTGTGGCTGCAGGAAAAGCATTATTCAAAACGGTGACGTTGCTGTCAGGGTTCCTGCGAGCCATAATCCGCAGGTAGCGGTCATCCACTGCAGTAGTAGTCCTTGGGCGGCCTGAGCAAGACATGTTATCCACAGTTCCACATCTCTGTATCTCCTCCATGTCCGAACAACGTCGCTTTGGTTCACTCCGAGACGCCTGGACACTTCACTTGTTCAGAGCCCTTCCTGGCACAAACAATGCGGACGCGATCGAACCGAGGTATTGACCGTCTAGGCATGATTGAACTACAGACAACACGAGACGTGTACCTCCTTCCTGGTGGAATGACTGGAACTGATCGGCTGTCGGACCTCCTCCGTCTAATGGGCGCTGCTCATGCATGGTTGTTTACATTTTTGGGAGGGTTTAGTGACATTTCTGAACAGTCAAAGGGACTGTGTCTGTGATACAATATCCACAGTCAACGTCTATCTTCAGGAGTTCTGGGAACTTTTTTTGATGTGTATAATATGCAATTGGTCAGAATTCAATGAAATGTATGTAGAAGATCTGATGATCACAATAAATGCTGTACAATAGCGATCTTAGCTGTTTGACGTTGTACTTCTGTTTCCTCATTGATCTAGATCGACCTGTAACTTGACAATGTCAAGCATATATGTCATTTTACATTGTCAAACGCTATTTCTAAGGCGACAAATCCGATGAAGGTGTCTTCATTTTTCTTAAGATATGGTGATTGGAAAATGAGAAGGTGTTAGCGTTGTTTCAGTAGCGACTTGTCGCCCTCGTTTGCAGGTTGTGGCGGCGGTGCCCCAGGAGTCTGCTGATGTGCCACAGTCAGCGGTCCCTAGCGGAGTTTCCGCCGGCAACCAGGAGCCGGTGCAGTCGGTGGCTGCTGGGGAGCAGGCGCTAGAAGACCGCCGACGGTGGATATTCTTGGACTTCGCCGGTTGAGCACACTGCTGCGAGATTCAGGAAATAGAAAGCTCTTCTGTGTCTTAAACGTTTCAATTTCTTTTACAGTTCAAACGTTTAACTCTGTTCCTGTTTCTATATCAAGATCATCCTTTCTTCTTTTTCTTTTCAAAAGTTCAAATGAACATGTGTTACATGAAATGAATAAATTTTTCCCATTACTAAATTTGGCTTTATTTCTGTCTTCGCATAGCTGCTGAGTGTTTTACCAATTTAACTGTTATCCCAAGAGCAAAATGAATGATGATTTTCAACATCGAAGCAAATTTTGGAATACTGTTTTCTATACAACTTTGTTTTCTGGTTTTCGTCTGGTCTCTTGCCTAGGCAGTAATAGAGAGTTAAAATGCCTTTAGAATTCACCATGTAAGGGATATTAAATGATACAGCTTTTATTCTATTTTGAACCAATGTTCGTCGTCAACATCAGTATGAGGTGTGACACTCACAGGTACAAATACACTCTTGCATTCCTTGCGGGATGTAAGCTAACAGCCTCCGAGTGTTATGTTGAGGAATTTGCAGCTATGTCTAAAACTGCTGTCGTGTCAGATTGCTGAATAAAGGTTGGTACATCTATATCTACATCTACGTCTATACAAACAAACGTGAGGTGCATGGTAAAGGGTACGTCCCATTATACCAATTATTAGCTTCTTCCTGTTCCATCCACGTATGGAGCGTGGGAAGAACGATTATTTTAATGCCGCTGTGGGTTCAGAAATTATTCTAATCTTATCCTCGTGATCTCTGTGTGAGCGACATGTAGATGGTTGTACTACATCCTAGGGTAATCATTTTAAGTCGGTTCTTGAAACTTTGTTAACAGACTTTCTCGGGATAGTTTATGTCTGTCTTCAATATTCTGCCATTTCAGTTCCTCCAGTACCTCTGTGATACTCTCGCATGAAGTAAACAAACCTGTGACCATTCGTGCTCCCCTCTCCGTGTACGTTTAATGTCCCCTGTTAGTTGTATGTGGTATGGATCCCACAAACTTGAACAATATTCTAGGTTGGATCGCACAAGTGATTTGTAAGCAACCTCTTTTGCAAACTGATTGCACTTCCCTAGTATTCTACCAACAAACCGAAGTCTACCATCTGCTTTATCCATGACTGAACCTTGCGGCGGCGCGGTTCCTTCCGTCCCTTTACGACGAACCTGCACCTACCTGTGAACATTGTCTCAGCAGATCATCAGTAGGGAAGCCGAGCGAAACCTACTGTCCTTCGACGTGAACCAGGCTGCAATTAAAGTCACTAATCTACGTTTCGGGAGAAAGTTTTCACATGAAATGAAAGGTTGGAAATTTTGTCCATAATTAATATATTCTGAAACTTAGGTGAACAAGTATCACTGCCAAGCCCGTGCTAGTCTTAACACGGTCACTCACAATCCCTTTCACTCACGTTAGCAAGTTTATGGTGTTGCATTTCCCGAAAACGTAATAGCTACAAAAAAAACTTATTGTTTTTGGTTGAGAATACTCGCCAAATATTAAGTCTGTCGGTACCTAATGCAGTCATTGTTTTCAGCCACCGACCTGCTCAATACGCCACGCTGAATATATATTTTTTTCTCGTCACAAAATTCACTTAAAAATTCCGAAATTTCTATACACCCATCGGAATAATTATGCCTTCACTTTACCACACTTTTGATGTATGAAACACTGCTAGAACCGGCAACTTATTATTTCCATCGGAACTACTACTACACACGTCCGAACTGTTTCGTGCCTAGGTTCCTACTCCTCCCTAGAATACTCTTTCTCTACCAGCAGAGAAAGGCGCGCGAAGAATATTGCTTTACCATTGGTCAGGTTACTCAACAGCCAATAGTAAAACAACATTCTCCCGCGTCAGTCCGCGCTTATCATCAATAACCAATCGCAAAATAGTAAACCTAACGTCTACACTTTTTACCGACTTAATTATCTAATATGCTGAAGATTTGTTTATGCATAAAGTTATTTACTATTGTTATTTATACCTGAATTAACTTTCCCTTTACCATAAACTTACTTTACAAATCTATTCTACAAAAATCCCCTTCTTCGAAATGTTCCCACACTAAATCCCACTACATAACTCGTTAAACAACCATCTTCATATTAATCTTAAACCACACTCATGCATCATTCGTACTGCTATAACATATTTATAACGTTTTACCTACACAAAAAGACACAATAACACTTTATGAAAATACTATAACAGTTTACGAAAAACATTCTATTACTTTAGTGCACTCTAGTGGGCACAATCGAAACTAAATCAGTCCCCTATCCAATATTTATCGGCTGATAGATAAACTACGTGCGCGTCCAGTCTCGCGTCACCATCTGGCACTATCCAGCTCTGAGAGACATCTCCCACTTAACCGCCTCCAAGGCAGGATCGGTATACGGCGCTACGCCTCAACCTGTGTAATCATTCCATTTCATATCACTACGCCTAGGTATTTGTAAGAGTTGCCGATTCCAACAGTTCAAATGGTTCAAATGGCTCTGAGCACTATGGGACTTAACATCTGAGGTCATCAGTCCCCCAGAACTTAGAACTACTTAAAGCTAACTAACCTAAAGACATCACACACATCCATGCCCGAGGCAGGATTCGAACCTGCGACCGTAGTGGTCGCGCGGTTCCAGACTGAAGCACCTAGAACCGCTCGGCCAAAAAGGCGGCCGGCCTTCCAACAGTGACTCATTGATATTATAGTTATAAGATACTACAGTTTTTGTTTTGTGAACTGCACCATTTTACATTTCTGAACATTTAGAGCAAGTTACCAATCTCTGCACCACTTTGAAATCTTATCAAGATTTGACTGAATATTTATGCAGCTTCTCTCATAATAGATAACAGCATCATCTACAAAAAGTCTGATATTATTATTAATGTTGTCTGAAAGGTCATTAATATACAACATGAAAAGCAAGGGTCCCAACAAACTTGCGTGGGGCACACCTGAAGTCACTTCTATATCTGACGATGGTTCTCCATCCAAGTTAATATGCTGTAACCTCCCTACCAAAAAGTCCTCAGCCCAGCCACAAATTTCACTTAATACCCCATATGATCGTGCAATAAGCGTCCATGCGGTACTGAGTCAAATTCTTTTCGGAAATCAAGAAATACATCATCTACCTGATTGCCTAGATCCAAAGCAAAAACGTGCGCGTTGGGTTTCACATGGTTGATATTTTCGAAAACCATGTTGGTTGGCATTGAAGAGATCATTCTGTTCAAGACACTTCATTATGTTTGAGCTTAGAATGTGTCAAGGATACTGGACGATATGAAAGTACAAGGTGTTTCAAAAAGAATATACGTATTACGAAGTATTATTTTGTCCAAACTATCGATCGCTGCGCCTCGGCTCGGCTATTGGAGAAACGAAAACATAGTCTAGTTTATATTAATAGCCACTAGATGTCAGTTGTCTTCTGTTTTGCTTGGTAACCGTCATATGTTTAAAATGGCTACTCCGCAGCAGAAATAATTTTGTGTTCTCGAGTCTGTGAAGTGCAATTGCGTGATTACAGTGCAAAGACATTTCAGGTTGAGGTACCAAATTGATCCTCCGAATAGGTGGAACATTCTCAGATGGTATCGACAGTTTATAGATACAGGATGTGTATGTAAAGGAAGGAGTCCTGGCCTCTCACGTGTTCCTGAAGAAAATGTTGCACGAATTCAAACTGCTTTCCAGCGTAGTCCTTCAAAAACTCGTCGTGTCAGTCGGGAGCTACAACTTCCTACAACAACAATTTGGCGCGGTTTGAGACGTCGGTTGGTTATGAAGCCGTACAAGTTACAGCGATTACAGGCTCTGCGTCCTGATGACAAACGCAAACGTGTGGCATTTTGTAAAGAGATTTTTGATGCTATTAACAATGAAAACACTTTCGCACCACGCAACGTGTTCAGTGATGTAGCGACTTTCCATGTTAAAGGTCAGGTAAACAAACACAATGTTCGAATTTGGGGCCTACAGAACCCACATGCAGCCATTGGACATGTACGAGATTCACCCAAAGTCAATGTGTTTTGTGCGATATCCCGATCATCTGTTTACAATCCATTCGTCTTTGATGGAATCACGGTTAATCTCGCTATGTTACAAAACTGGTTGTTTCCGAGGCTGCATGAAGACAACTTAATTTTCAACATGATGGGGCACCCCCTCACTGGAGTAGGCAAGTGCGTGAATATCTGAATAAAACTGTACCGAACCGTTGGATTGGTTGTCAAGTAGCTGGAGACTTAGCGTGTCTCACTTGGGCTTCATGGTCACAGGATTTGACACCCTCTGACTTCTTCCTGTGGGGTTTCGTTAATGATAACGTTTATTTACCACCACTCCCACATAACCTGAAAGAGTTGAAGAACTGGATCCGTACTGCCATAACATCAGCGACGAAGGACATTTTTGCCCGTGTATGGGAGCAATTTGAGTATCTATGTGATATTGTTCGTGTCGCTGATGGAGGACATATAGAACATCTGTAATCTGAAGTTGAGAGGTTCGTAAATATGTGTGTTAAGTTCATATTCGTATGTCTTACAGTTTAATAAAAATATGCATTCGAAATATGTATATTCTTTTTGAAACACCCTGTCATGTCATTCCAATGTATCCCAGGCGTGCTCTGTGGGTGACATATCGAAGGACTGGGCAGGCCAGTCGAGGATCTTTAAACTCTTCAAAACGTTTGTAGTGTGAACTGGTGTGTTGGGTCTTTGATTTTTCCATTGAATTTGGCATTCGGCATTCTGATGATGAAGAATATGACAACAGGGATTACCGTTGTTACCACATACTGGCGAGCATTCAGCCCCCCTTCAACAGTTACCAAATCAGACCTGTCGTCATCCCTGACAGCTTATCATATCTAATAACTCCACACATCACCACTCCAGGAGATAGAATGGTATGGATCACGGGAATCGCTGCTTCTGGGGACATGTGACCAGTTCGTCAACGGACATGTTGGAGTCATTTTGACAGCATGTACAGAAGTGAGACTCCTCGCTGAACACTAAAATATACCACTCATTTCCCAATTGACTGTGTCTGTCATACGGTGTGAGCGACAAACAACACATGGAAACTCCAGACCTCAGTCCACCTTCGTGTAATAGTTTCCCGACTGTTGGTGGTGACACTCTCCCTATAAATGCTGCCAAGATTTTACCTACATTCATCCGTCTTCCCATCAGAGCCAGTTGACAAACCTTAAAATCTTCTTTTGTTGTGGTCCTTCTGGAAGTATCCGTGCCTGCTCATCCTGCCACACTGTTCTTCTACGTTCTTCTCGCCACAGTCGTGTTGCAGTCACTGGACTACAGTCACCTGTTTGTATGATCAGTAGGCGTAATGCTCTCATGAGCATCATATCAACAACTCGCCCCTCTCCAGAGTCCAAATGATGGCGATAAGCTTGCCTCCTGGGGATGTCGTTTTACGATCTCCACTTCAAAAGACGCGGCAACGCCAGAAAAACGCAACAGCAATCGTTTATCCACACCATTCTTCACCTGTAAGGAGGGCTAGATCTTGTCTACTGAAACTAACGAAAATAAGCACACTTAAGGGTAAAACTTTACTCCTGCTACCAGGGTGCTGCTTACGTGCCATATCCCATAACATTAACACTGCGTATTAATTAAACTAGACGTCAAGTAGGAATCTGAAAAATTTTAGTGTGTCTCTCATTAAGTAGGAGAGAGTTTGAGGCCTGGGAATTCTTTTCAGTCTTTCGCCTCTAACCAGTCCTGTTGTAGGAGTTCAATGTATTTTCTTATACCATTTTGAAATGATGGCATTCACATTTTAAGTGCTGCAGCCTTTTTCTGAAATTACTCCGAAAAATTAAACGTTTTTAAATATATAAACGTGTTCCAAAGTACAGACTGGTTATGTACGTGGCAACAAATATTCGATTGAAATTTAGAGGCGTTGGAGTCGAGAAAGTCTTGTCGGTACTGTATTTAGTCTTCTATGTGTTGCGTTACAACTCTACTACACACAAATAATCACTAATCAAAAATAAAATTAAAGAGAAGTGCTATCAAACACCAGTTACAAATTCAAAACATTTGAAACTGCAGCTCTTGGAAACTAACAGAAATTTCCCATTTTCATGATAGGTAAAGTTGTTAAGAAATTAACGAAACTGAGTAAATTTTAAAATATTACAAGTACAATGGTAAAATACTTCCCACTTCAAGACGCAAGATGGTGCACAACTGATGAAGTATGGCTTAACCGCGCACTAACAAGTTTTAAAAATATATAGATTTTATTTGCCATAAAAGACTGCAACTATTAACAATATATCCCAAATACGTTTTATACATTATACAGACTTATATTTCTAGGGCTCGAAATATTTACAAAGGCTACACAAAATACAAACTCATGTCAGATAACAACAGAAGTTCTGGAACTGCGTATGGCTGTCTCTACCACGGATTCCTAAATGTGATTCTAAAATTATTAAGTTGAAAGAAGTACCGATCAAAAAACAACCATGTTTTCCTAGGAATAGTTTTACATACTGAGCAGCTCCGTCCACAGCTGGGGCAATAACCAGCGTTTCCAGGCATTTCGATGGCACTTGTCGGGCATCGCACATTACCTCAAACACTATAAGATCTGTCTTGTCTAGCACAAAAGTTGGCTGTCCAGTCAGGCTCAGCATGTTTACACAGAAGGCTTCGAATCGGGTTCTGTTGTGTGCTGGCTTCTGCCATGTGGTTGCCACCGCTCGTCCAACATCTCGTTGGAACCTCTTGTCGGGGTCCAGTCACAGCCTGGATGGGTTGCGAGTCGAGCTTTCAGCTCAGGGTCACCATGGTCCGTCAGCGTCTGCTGTCACCTCCGAGTCATCAGTCCTGGGTCAGACCATTGGCCACCGACGTGACCACGCGCCAGCCCTTCTGACTACAGTTATGACAGCAGAGTCCGCAGCTCGTGGTCGTGCGGTAGCGTTCTCGCTACCCACGCCCGGGTTCGATTCCAGCAGGGTCAGGGATTTTCTCTGCCTCGTGATGACTGGGTGTAGTGTGACGCCCTTAGGTTAGTTAGGTTTGAGTAGTTCTAAGTTCTATGGGACTGATGACCATAGATGTTAAGTCCCATAGTGCTCAGAGCCATTTGAACCATTTTATGACAGCAGAAGTGTGCCCTCTGCTTCTCTGCGTGACACATAAAGTATGACGGGCAGTCAAACGAAAACCGAACTCCCGCCACAATGGGACTACATACGTAACACATTTATTCCACTGGGAGACGAGATGGTCAATTCTGTTGGGCAGAACGCGGTCAGATGGTGCCGGAATCGCAGCCGCATCCACTCTTCCATCTCATGTCCGACTGAAACCGACAAACACAAATGCCGTTCTTCAGATCACCAAATATATTAAAATCGCACGGTGAAGGATATGGGCTGTACAGAAGATACTGGAGAGTTTCCCAAACAAATCGCTGAAGTGCTACCCTCGTCCAATTGGCAGTGTGGGTCAGGCGTTCCGACAGCACGATGGCAAAGCCAGCATTGGAAACATTCCAACTTCCGCGCCAAATAAAAAGCCGTTCACGCAAGTTCTGGTATGGGCAAGACGACATTCTTCTTCGACCTCAGGGACCCTCCGCTCGTCAAGTTCCTCGAGCATGCTATGAAGACGCTTTGCAGAAACTCCTACGCACCATAAAGTCAAAACGCCCGGCATTACTGTCGGATGGAATCATCCTGTTGCATGATTATGCACGTCCCCATGCTACCAATAACAGTCAGCGATTTAAATGGAAAACACTGTAACGTCCTCTATACAGAGTGTTTATTTCACTATGGGGTTTTCACATCTGGCGGACTGAAGAAAGACGTGGTGGACGTCCGTTTCGGTTGGATGAGGGAGTGCAAAATCATTGCTGTTGTGTATCGTATATTGGGTAAGACAAGGTGTCATTATCTGTCTGCTGTCTTTCGTAAATGACCATTTCATCTGTTTCTCATCGCTTCCTGTGATAGTAATTGAGGTAACCGAAAACAACGCACCAGTCGCAAACTTCAGTTTACGCTCCATTCAACTACATGCGCTAACGAAATATCTTATGAGAAATGACTATTCCCACTGTTTGCTCAGCTGTTTCAGATTTCTCGTTGCCTTCTAAGTTTCTCCTGCACATGATGCTACACTCGAGACGAACACTTTCGGTCAAATATCCCACTGCGTAATTGTATATTATATGTTAACACATTACTCTTTTTTAGGAAAACTTCTCTTGCTGTTGTCAGTCTGTAGTTTACATTCTCTTTACCTTGGCTTCAGCTAGTTATTTTGCTGCTCTAATAAAATTCGCCAACAGCTTTAACTGGCATATATCCTGATCTAATTCGTTCGACATCACCCGATTTAATTCTTCTAGACACCCTTATTCTTGCTTAATTTGTTGATGTTCATTTTATAAACTGTTTTAAAAAAACTATCCATTTTGTTCAACTAATCTTCCAAGTCCTCTGATTGCATCACCGTTCCATCGGCAAATTGTAGAGTTCTTGATTTTTCATGGCTGCAGTTAACAGTCAAGTAATTTCTTTTAATTGTACCTTGGTTGCTTTTATCTGTAAAAGTATTTATTCATCCGTTGTCGATGTAGCGATCATGTGCAGTAGTTTGATATTATTTATGTGAAAGATAACAGCAATGCTGATTCTCGGTGTATGGACGTGATATTGACAGTTCACGTGCTAGATATTTGCCGAAATTTTGACATATTTTGAAGCACAGTTTTCTCAGTACTCCACTTGATAATGACTACATGGCTGTACTGAATTTTATGAATAAATAGTTTTACAGTCAAAAGCGACTTTAAAAAACTTTGAAATTTTTATTTATTCGCTCTGAGCTTTAATTACTTTTTCAAATCTCTCATTTGCCCTTACTAATTGGCGTTCGTGCAGAGTGAATAATCTAGGGAACAGAGCAAGTTTAGAGGACAAGTATGCGATGTAAACTGTCAAACAAAGCTGTTCCTTCCATCAGGAATAAGGGCTATGAGAATAAGAAAAGCGATGTACAGAGGCATAGCGCAGGTCATTTCTCCATCTCTCCATGCGTAATGGAGTAAGTCAGGTCTAAACTAATTTTAGTACGAAGTAGTGTCTGCAACGCATTAGTAAAGAGGTTTCCAAAGTAGTACCTTTCTTAATGTCAGAAATTACTCTCATGCATTCGTTCAGGAGATGCATGACAACCGAATAGGTGTCCGTCACTTTCTTGAATACGCGAAACTAATATTTCCGAATAACTTAACAAATTATTGTACATAGGAATATTGCTACAAAAAATTAACATCTAAAAGTGTAACGCAGTAATTTTGTCTTGTGCTGTATCTACGGTTGTTTCCGTCATCTGATGAAAACTGGACAGTTTGTGACATTTCAGTCTTGAGCGACCACTGTCGCAGATCTCTTTTTCCTTTAGTTGTAGTTATGGGGTCTTCGTGTTCTGTCCGTGCCTAATAGCACTGCCTCATTCTAATTAAAATTTATTATTTTATGTTCTAATTACACTAGCCATCAAAATTTTACTTTTCTTCCGCAACTGGAATGAAAACAGCTAATCTCTATGTTTTCAGGTCTACTGAAATGTTAATGAAAATGCAAGATTAGCTCTCGTTTTGATGTTATAATAACTTTACGTTATAGCCTATATAAGATAGTGCATGTATTTACCTCGGTGTTACCCCTCGGAGGAACCCCCCTGAAAACGCAACCGCTTTGCTTGGCGCTTGTAATTTTTCTGCTCGTGATTCGCTGATTATTGTACAGCATTAATCGGCTGACACTGATGTGCTCTGCTTTTCCTGGTGTCTCACTTCAATATCAGAAATTTGATAGTGGAATCGTTCTCCGTGCTCGTCGGCTATAGCGACGCGGTTGTCGGGAAAGAAGTTCAAGTCGGAACCTAGGAAATGTAACTTTAAGGACACGTAGCACTGAATTGCAGAAGATATGCCACAAGATACTTATAGTTTTCTGCCCTCTTATTTCCTATAAAGTTTGTTGACACTTGACCAAATACATCCCAAGCTAACCTTTCATTACTTCTCAGGAATGTGTTGAAATGCTCATCTTCGTACAGTTTTCGGATGTGGGGACAACGTAAATACCGTCTTCTCTTTTCCCCTCACGTGGAAATTTCTCGCGGAAATAGAGAAATACTTCCCCATTTTTGTCCACGGACTGAACTAAGTTTTTCACTAGGTTCAATTTTATATGAAGAGCAAGGAGAATTATGTTGTTGGATTCGACAAGTGCTTCGTGCATAACATTGTGAGATCCTGGTTCAAGTGACTGACGCTTCCTTTATTATTCGGAAGATGGATGGAATGGTACATGGCGCTCACGGAATGCTGTCACATTTACCGTCTTATCAAGACAATTCCATTGTAGTCTTGACGCCAAGAGTTCGGCTTTACCTTTCGGTAATTCCAGATCTCTCACTAGGCCGTTAAGTTCACACTACGTGATTTTGTGAATCTCTGTACAATCAGCGTTACAAACAAAACCAGGATCTTTCGAAGAACTGGGTTTTGAAAGTGATGGTACAGCACTAGTTTCACGACAGCCCTTGTCACTATCGCAATCAGGTAGGACAGGAACAGGCTGTCCGTCTCAATGAGGCACTTGTCGCATGGCCAACGGTATGTTAGGGTATCTACATCTACATCTACATCCATACTCCGCAAGCCACCTGACGGTGTGTGGCGGAGGGTACCTTGAGTACCTCTATCGGTTCTCCCTTCCATTCCAGTCTCGTATTGTTCGTGGAAAGAAGGATTGTCGGTATGCTTCTGTGTGGGCTCTAATCTCTCTGATTTTATCCTCATGGTCTCTTCGCGAGATATACGTAGGAGGGAGCAATATACTGCTGGACTCTTCGGTGAAGGTATGTTCTCGAAACTTTAACAAAAGCCCGTACCGAGCTACTGAGCGTCTCTCCTGCAGAGTCTTCCATTGGAGTTTATCTGTCATATCCGTAACGCTTTCGTTATTACTAAATGATCCTGTAACGAAGCGCGCTGCTCTCCGTTGGATCTTCTCTATCTCTTCTATCAACCCTATCTGGTACGGATCCCACACCACTGAGCAGTATTCAAGCAGTGGACGAACAAGCGTACTGTAACCTACATCCTTTGTTTTCGGATTGCATTTCCTTAGGATTCTTCCAATGAATCTCAGTCTGGCATCTGCTTTACCGACGATCAACTTTATGTGATCATTCCATTTTAAATCACTCCTAATGCGTACTCCCAGATAATTTATGGAATTAACTGCTTCCAATTGCTGACCTGCTATTTTGTAGCTAAATGATAAGGGATCTATCTTTCTATGTATTCGCAGCACATTACACTTGTCTACATTGAGATTCAATTGCCATTCCCTGCACCATGCGTCAATTCGCTGCAGATCCTCCTGCATTTCAGTACAATTTTCCATTGTTACAACCTCTCGATACACCACAGCATCATCTGCAAAAAGCCTCAGTGAACTTCCGATGTCAAGGAAAACTTTTTCTTCTTGGAAATACCATGTGTTAATGGAGATGTCATACAACAAATAATCATTCACATGATTTGATGGTTACCGTCAGATCATGGGTACAGCAAAGGCCATGGAAGATCTTTTACGCTTCAAAGAGAAAAGATGTGCAACATAGATGAGAAGCCCAGGCTTGTCCTGGTCCCGATTTCACAGCCAAAGTACAGTATATACGTCTTCCTAATATATGACGTTATTGTCCTTTGTCATTTCAAAATGGCCTGTCCATAAATGCACAAATGTAGCAAAATTGTCGATACTGCTTACGCATTTGCGTGGTGCATTGTACCACAGCATCCGCAATGACCACCCGCACTAACTACACTTCAGTGAAACCTTCTTCAGCATGCGAACAGAACACAGATTGTTGTTGTTGTTGTGGTCTTCAGTCCTGAGACTGGTTTGATGCAGCTCTCCATGCTACTCTATCCTGTGCAGGCTTCTTCATCTCCCAGTACTTACTGCAACCTACATCCTTCAGAATCTGCTTAGTGTATTCATCTCTTGGTCTCCCTCTACGATTTTTACCCTCCACGCTGTCCTCCAACGCTAAATTTGTGATCGCCTGATGCCTCAGAACATGTCCTACCAACCGGTCCCTTCTTCTTGTCAAGTATGTACCAGACTGAATCTACGCTTAAATGGAACACGCCCCCTCCTCCCTCCCTCTTCCCCTTCGCCTTGTTGCTACGAGTCCTGGCTAAAAATGGCGACAAAATACACTGAGCTATTGTTACTTGAAACTTCATTACTCTGTCTGCCATTAGCGGGATTTAAAAGCCTATAAGAGTAGGGATTGACAATCAACGCTAAAAAAAAAAAATGTACAATTAAATGCACCTCCCACCCCTGTAACTTGGAAACGAGAGCTAATTCGAGTTTTTCATCGTTGTTCTCGTTATCGTTGTCGTCGGTATAGTTAACAAACATTTATTTAATACCAGTTAAACTCACTGTTGGCTAGTGTTATATTTGTGAGTAATAGTCGTTGAAAACGGTTGGTCGGTTGTGAATTATCTAAGTAAGCGTGTGTCCGATTATTCAGACTACTGCATAGATTTCCGGATCGCCGGTACCGCAGCGCTCGTGGCCTTATCCTTTCTATTACATCGAGATAATTTGAGATTGTGCGATTTAGTTCATAGCTGAGGTTCCGAAAGTGAACCTGTGTATTACCCTACCGACGAGACCACATATTTCATATATGAAAGTTCTGCCGCGATGCATGTTGTCGAATTTTTCGTTAGTTGTTATTTTCTCGTTGACGATCATGTACCACTCAGCTTTAACATGAGATCATAGAACGTTACTGTGTTGATTCCTCCTAGATGACATTTGACTTCATCTGAGACTAGATTTCGTCTAAATGCTTTCGTTTGCTGTTCTTCGTTAAAAAGTCATTGATCTGTTTGTTTTTAAAGCGTGTGTTGTGGGTTCTGGTACTGTGTATGTAGCTAACCTCGCTCACTGGCTCCCATCTGTTGATTGACGTCATAATAACAGTATGATCTTAGGAGTTTGTGTGAAGAGTATAGAAAGACTATTTCGAAATTACCTTTTCTTCTGCTCCTATGCAGTAGACTGGAAATATCGCTCTTCTAACACAATAAGGAGAAGCCTACGATCTATTTTATTGGAAACTCTAGTCTTGCTTTCCTGATATTTCTCTAAATCACTTGACATGAATGCTAGATGACTCGTGCAGCACGACTCCGTATGAGCTGGTGCTCCAACATGACCCCAGGCCGCAGTCCCCTTCTTGTCTTCCTCTATGGAGACGACATTCATCCTTCACGTGCTGCCACGAATACAGCAACAGCAAGGTGACCCTTTGGCACCGCCTACTCGAAGAGAACAGTCACTCAGTTTGTCGTACACGCACACGTATCCAGTTAACAACACAGTGCAGAATAACAGGAAGACTAATCATGTGAGACAATAGGCTAGATGCTTTTCAGACATTTCACTCTGCGATACGATCGTCAGCGAATCCGTCTCCTGTTTGAAAACATCCTGCATGCTCTTCGCATGACTCTAGAACAATCATCTCGAAGAATATTGAAGTTCCTGCCGTAATTCGCGCGTATAAAACAAGCGTGGGGCTCTATATCTCTGTCCAATGGAGGACGTAGTTAATTTTCTTATTTTTTTTAAGAAATACGCGAAGTACACAATAAACAATTTTGTTGCGGCAGAAACAAACTAACAAGAAATGGAGATCTTGAGAAACTAGAGAAGGTCGAAAGAAGAATTTTAAGGAAAATACTGGGAGCTAAAAGAAACGATAATGCTGAATACAGGTTAAGACCAAACAGAGAGCTATATCTGAAAACGGAGAAACTAACTGATGTAATGAGGAGGAGGAGACTACAGTTTTTTGGACATATATTCAGAATGGATAACAACAGACTAACCAAGCGGATATTCACATTACTCAATAGCTACAAATCCAAGCCAGCATGGTTCATAGAGACTGAAAAGGACATTTAAAATGCTGGAGTTACAATAGACACAATAGAAAACAGAACACATTTCAGAAAGGCAGTTCAAAAGGCAGAATTTCAGGAGAGAAAGAAAATAACTAGACGAAAGTGGACTCAAGAAGAAAGGGAACAACACTCTAAAAGGATGAAGGAAATTTGGAAACTGAAGAAATCTAATACAATGATGAGTAGCCAAAGTAGATTCATCGTACCCTCCAAATGTATTATTCGAAAGAAAAAAAAAAACAATTTCGTGACAGTATGGGTGCGTATCTTTGCATACTCAACTGCAGCATTCAGAAATCACGCCGTACGAGAAAAAAACTGAAGATGACGACACTAGTAATCAGCGGCAGCAGTAAAACATTATCTCTCTTCGAGTATTGACGCCTCAGATTTCTTCATAGGTATACAAACATACAGTGAGGAAACCTAGATAATAATGAAACGTGTGAAGGTAAGAAAAAATAATATTTACAAAGAAATAGCACATACTAAGGAATAAAAACAGGCCATAAAGCGCACACAGGATGCGTCCACCACCATTAGCCTATCAAAACTAAACAAAAAAGATATATCTTCAGCAATAGAACCGATTATTCCATCCTTAATTTCGAGATAACATGCTGTCAAATCATAGTCTAGCTAATAATATCATAATTAAAACGTCAGTGGCACGGTGTAAGTTCAGCAACAACAACAAAAATACACTTACGTCGCATCATTTAGGTCTAACATAATAATATTACAAAATATTTAAAACAGTGCTGTATTTTTACTGTAATGAAGTTGGCCCACATAACTAAACATGTACGCGCAAGAAATAAGACAGAAGACAGGAAGCGGAGTTATAGCAACAGAACGTGTAGAAAGGAAAAACGCCTGGAGTTGAGATTGTTTCAACATTTACGATTAAAGAACCAGGAGAAGTAATGCAAAAGGAACTTGCGAAATTGTTCACACAGTTTTGCACGAAGACCACTCTTCAAAACTGGAACAATTTTGCAATTATTTCATGTGCCAAGAAATGGGACACGCAAAATGTAAATAACTATAATCAATCTGTCTCATCTTGTTAGTGTAAAAGATGATCAATAACATCCTCGTGAACCGCATGAAAAAATTGGATTTTGTTCAGGCAAAGGAACTAGACAGCTTTATAGGTGGACCTTTTTTTTGTCATCAGTCTTCTGACTGGTTCGATGCGGCCAGCCACCAGTTCCTCTCCTGTGCCAAGCTCTTCATCTCAGAGTAGCACTTGCAACCTCCGTCCTCAATTATTTGCTTGACGTATTCCAATCTCTGTCTTCCTCTACAGTTTTTGCCCTCTAAATCTCCCTCTAGTACCATGGAAGTCATTCCCTTATGTCTTAATGGATGTCCTATCATCCTGGCCCTTCTCCTTATTAGTGTTTTCCACATATGCCTTTCCTCCGATTCTGCGCAGAGCCTCCTCATTCCTTACCTTATCAGTCCACCTAATTTTCAACATTCGTCTGTAGCAGCACATCTCAAATGCTTCGATTCTCTTCTGTTCTGGTTTTCCCACAGTCCATGTTTCACTACCATACAGTGCTGTACTCCAGAAATTTCTTCCTCAAATTAAGCCCAATATTTGATATTAGTAGACTTCTCTTGGCCAGGAATGCCGTTTTTGCCATTGCTAGTCTGCTTTTGATGTCCTCCTTGCTTCGTCCGCCACCCGTTGTTTTGCTTCCTAGGTAGCAAAATTCCTTAACTTCACCTACTTCGTGACCGTCAGTCCTGATTTTAACCTTCTTGGTGTTCTCATTTATATTACTTCTCGTAACCTTCGTCTTCCTTCGATTTACTATCAATCCGTACTCTGTACTCATTAGACTGTTCATTCCGTTCAGCAGACCATGTAATTCTTCTTCACTTTCACTCAGGATAGCATTGTCATCAGCGAATCGTATCATTGATATCATCTCACCTTGAATTCTAATTCCACTCCTGAACCTTTCTTTTATTTCCATCATTGCTTCGCGTAATGGGGCCCCTTAGGGAAATGGCAGCAAGAGAGGGGAAGAAAACCAATGTGCACTCCGTGTGCATACCGGGGGGAGTCATTCCAGATGTGGAAAGGGTCCTTCCGGATGCCATGAAGGGTACAGGGTGCACCCATCTGCAGGTGGTCGCTCATGTCGGCACCAATGATGTGTGTCGCTATGGATCGGAGGAAATCCTCTCTGGCTTCCGGCGGCTATCTGATTTGGTGAAGACTGCCAGTCTCGCTAGCGGGATGAAAGCAGAGCTCACCATCTGCAGCATCGTCGACAGGACTGACTGCGGACCTTTGGTACAGAGCCGAGTGGAGGGTCTGAATCAGAGGCTGAGACGGTTCTGCGACCGTGTGGGCTGCAGATTCCTCGACTTGCGCCATAGGGTGGTGGGGTTTCGGGTTCCGCTGGATAGGTCAGGAGTCCACTACACGCAACAAGCGGCTACACGGGTAGCAGGGGTTGTGTGGCGTGGGCTGGGCGGTTTTTTAGGTTAGATGGCCTTGGGCAAGTACAGAAAGGGCAACAGCCTCAACGGGTGTGGGGCAAAGTCAGGACATGCGGGGACCAAGCAGCAATCGGTATTGTAATTGTCAACTGTCGAAGCTGCGTTGGTAAAGTACCGGAACTTCAAGCGCTGATAGAAAGCACCGAAGCTGAAATCGTTATAGGTACAGAAAGCTGGCTTAAGCCAGAGATAAATTCTGCCGAAATTTTTACAAAGGTACAGACGGTGTTTAGAAAGGATAGATTGCATGCAACCGGTGGTGGAGTGTTCATCGCTGTTAGTAGTAGTTTATCCTGTAGTGAAGTAGAAGTGGATAGTTCCTGTGAATTATTATGGGTGGAGGTTACACTAAACAACCGAACTAGGTTAATAATTGGCTCCTTTTACCGACCTCCCGACTCAGCAGCATTAGTGGCAGAACAACTGAGAGAAAATTTGGAATACATTTCACATAAATTTTCTCAGCATGTTATAGTCTTAGGTGGAGATTTCAATTTACCAGATATAGACTGGGACACTCAGATGTTTAGGACGGGTGGTAGGGACAGAGCATCGAGTGACATTATACTGAGTGCACTATCCGAAAATTACCTCGAGCAATTAAACAGAGAACCGACTCGTGGAGATAACATATTGGACCTACTGATAACAAACAGACCCGAACTTTTCGAATCTGTATGTACAGAACAGGGAATCAGTGATCATAAGGCCGTTGCAGCATCCCTGAATATGGAAGTTAATAGGAATATAAAAAAAGGGAGGAAGGTTTATCTGTTTAGCAAGAGTAATAGAAGGCAGATTTCAGACTACCTAACAGATCAAAACGAAAATTTCTGTTCCGACACTGACAATGTTGAGTGTTTATGGAAAAAGTTCAAGGCAATCGTAAAATGCGTTTTAGACAGGTACGTGCCGAGTAAAACTGTGAGGGACGGGAAAAACCCACCGTGGTACAACAACAAAGTTAGGAAACTACTGCGAAAGCAAAGAGAGCTCCACTCCAAGTTTAAACGCAGCCAAAACCTCTCAGACAAACAGAAGCTAAACGATGTCAAAGTTAGCGTAAGGAGGGCTATGCGTGAAGCGTTCATTAAATTCGAAAGTAAAATTCTATGTACCGACTTGACAGAAAATCCTAGGAAGTTCTGGTCTTACGTTAAATCAGTAAGTGGCTCGAAACAGCATATCCAGACACTACGGGATGATGATGGCATTGAAACAGAGGATGACACGCGTAAAGCTGAAATACTAAACACCTTTTTCCAAAGCTGTTTCACAGAGGAAGACCGCACTGCAGTTCCTTCTCTAAATCCTCGCACAAACGAAAAAATGGCTGACATCGAAATAAGTGTCCAAGGAATAGAAAAGCAACTGGAATCACTCAATAGAGGAAAGTCCACTGGACCTGACGGGATACCAATTCGATTCTACACAGAGTACGCGAAAGAACTTGCCCCCCTTCTAACAGCCGTGTACCGCAAGTCTCTAGAGGAACGGAGGGTTCCAAATGATTGGAAAAGAGCAGAGATAGTCCCAGTCTTCAAGAAGGGTCGTCGAGCAGATGCGCAAAACTATAGACCTATATCTCTTACGTCGATCTCTTGTAGAATTTTAGAACATGTTTTTTGCTCGCGTATTATGTCATTTCTGGAAACCCAGAATCTACTATGTAGGAATCAACATGGATTCCGGAAACAGCGATCGTGTGAGACCCAACTCGCCTTATTTGTTCATGAGACCCAGAAAATATTAGATACAGGCTCCCAGGTAGATGCTATTTTTCTTGACTTCCGGAAGGCGTTCGATACAGTTCCGCACTGTCGCCTGATAAGCAAAGTAAGAGCCTACGGAATATCAGACCAGCTGTGTGGCTGGATTGAGGAGTTTTTGGCAAACAGAACACAGCGTGTTGTTATCAATGGAGAGACGTCTACAGACGTTAAAGTAACCTCTGGCGTGCCACAGGGGAGTGTTATGGGACCATTGCTTTTCACAATATATATAAATGACTTAGTAGATAGTGTCGGAAGTTCCATGCGGCTTTTCGCGGATGATGCTGTAGTATACAGAGAAGTTGCTGCATTAGAAAATTGTAGCGAAATACAGGAAGATCTGCAGCGGATAGGCACTTGGTGCAGGGAGTGGCAACTGACCCTTAACATAGACAAATGTAATGTATTGCGAATACATAGAAAGAAGGATCCTTTATTGTATGATTATATGATAGCGGAACAAACACTGGTAGCAGTTACTTCTGTAAAATATCTGGGAGTATGCGTACGGAACGATTTGAAGTGGAATGATCATATAAAACTAATTGTTGGTAAGGCGGGTACCAGGTTGAGATTCATTGGGAGAGTGCTTAGAAAATGTAGTCCATCAACAAAGGAGGTGGCTTACAAAACACTCGTTCGACCTATACTTGAGTATTGCTCATCAGTGTGGGATCCGTACCACGTCGGGTTGACGGAGGAGATAGAGAAGATCCAAAGAAGAGCGGCGCGTTTCGTCACTGGGTTATTTGGTAACCGTGATAGCGTTACGGAGATGTTTAATAAACTCAAGTGGCAGACTCTGCAAGAGAGGCGCTCTGCATCGCGGTGTAGCTTGCTCGCCAGGTTTCGAGAGGGTGCGTTTCTGGATGAGGTCTCGAATATATTGCTTCCCCCTACTTATACTTCCCGAGGAGATCACGAATGTAAAATTAGAGAGATTAGAGCGCGCACGGAGGCTTTCAGACAGTCGTTCTTCCCGCGAACCATACGCGACTGGAACAGGAAAGGGAGGTAATGACAGTGGCACGTAAAGTGCCCTCCGCCACACACCGTTGGGTGGCTTGCGGAGTATCAATGTAGATGTAGATGTAGATGCACAGATTGAACAATAGAGGTGAAATGCTAGATCCTTGCCTGATACCCTTTTTAATACGAGCACTTCGTTCTTGGTCGTCCACTTTTATTACTCCCTCTTGGTTGTTGGACATGTTGTATATGACCCGTCTCTCCCTACAGCTTATCCCTACTTTTTACAAAATTTCGAACATCTTGCACCATTTTACATTGTCTAACGCTTTTTCCAGGTCGAGAAATCCTATGAACGCGTCTTGATTTTTCTTTAGTCTTCCTTCCATTATCAACCGTGCCGTCAGAATTACATCTGGTGCCTTTGCCTTTCCTAAAGCCAAACATACACATCTAGCGCATCCTCAGTTTTGTTTTCCATTCTTCTGTATATTACTCTTGTAAGCAGCTTGGATGGGTTGCATGAGTTGTTAAGCTGACTGTGCAATAATTCTGGAAATTATGAGAACGGAATAATGAGCAGCAGTTTCCAATTAAGAGATTCCATGAAAATTTTTGAACTGATTACATGATTTCAGCTGAATCTTTACCAACGGGCATTCATAAGCTAGGCTTATTCTACGCATGTTAGTATGCTGAGGAATATATACGTTAAACTTACTGTTTTCATTATACTTCATTCAGATTGTTAAGAGGAGTCAAGAAGACTAAAATTACTCAGTAGGTCAGTAGTTGTAGTGTAACACCGGTCCATTCAGAGTCGGGAACCACTTCATCATCATAAAAAGTAATATGTTTCTTAATTTTTTCACGCGACCGTTTTTGCATTCGAGTTACAAGGCAGAATAGTTGCTTACGCTGGCTCCCCCTTTTTGTGGTATACGAGGTGCGGCTAGAAAAAAACATTTATTTACAATTATTTACAATTTCATGTTATCTCCTTCAATGTACTCTCCTCCTCTGTCTCTACACCGCTCCATACGAATTTTCCGCTGTTCATAGCAATGCTGCAGATCATTTTCGGTAAGTCCATACATTACTTCCGTCGCTTTTTCTTTTACTGCTTCAACAGTCTCAAATCTAGTTCCTTTCAAAGCTGAGTTGACTTTAGAGAAAAGAAAAAAGTCACAGGGGGCCAAATCAGGTGAGTAGGGTGGATGATCTAAGATGGGAATGTTGTGTTTTGCCAAAAACGTCTTCACTGACAACGCACTGTGAGCTGGGGCATTGTCTTGGTGAAGGATCCATGACTTTGTTCTCCACAAATCGTTCCGTTTTCTCCGTACTCGCTCACGTAGGGTAGCCAGGACGCTAATGTAGTAATGCTGATTCACTGTTTGTCCCTCTGGTACCCAATCAATGTGCACAATCCCTCTGATGTCAAAAAAAAAACAATCATCATTGCCTTGAATTTCGATTTTGACATTCGTGCTTTTTTTTGTCGTGGAGAACCAGGAGTTTTCCAATGCATCGATTGGCGTTTAGTTTCGGGATCGTAAGTAAAAAACCACTATTCATCGCATGTAATAACATTTTGTAAGAAGGTGGGATCACTTTCAATGTTTTCCAGGATGTCAGAACAAATCATTCTTCTGCGTTCCTTCTGTTCAATTGTGAGACACTTTGGAACCATTTTTGAACACACTTTGTTCATGTTGAAACTTTCATGAAGAATCTGCCTAACACTTTCCTTGTCAACTCCTGTTAACTCAGACACTGCTCTGATTGTTAAACGGCGATCTTGTCGAACAAGTTTACCGATTTTTTCAATGTTTGCATCAGTTTTTGCAGACAATGGTCTGCCAGTGCGAGTGTCATCACTGGTGTCTTCGCGGCCATCTTTAAATCGTTTAAACCACTCAAACACTTGCAGATTTTCCTAGTTTGAAACAAAATTTGATGTTAACACGCTGTTCTTTCTGTACACTCAACATTTTCCGACGCACAGACAAAACGTCAACTGCTTAAAACAGACGCCACGGGCAGACTGAGTGCAGGAGGCAGATGAAACTCGAGCAGTAGGCGGAGCGAGAGTCACGTGACAGGCCACGCGACTTTTAGCCTTATTGCATTCGTTTTATTGTTTCACCAGTACTAGTCCGGTTTTTTTCTAGCCACACCTCGTGTATCATAAAAAATAAAAGAATAAACAACTGCTGCAGGATAAAGTAAAAGGAGTATCAATATTTTAAACATGGTTGAAACAGCAACTGTTGAAATTCTTCACGGTAAATGATGACAGCGAAAACAGTTGCAGGATAAAGATTTATTAAAATTCTTGACCACGTTTTCGGTATATCTAAATATACCTTCATCAGAAGTAAAATACACTAAAATCACATCCTGCAACGGAGATCCATAAAACAATTGTGCCAAGCTGTGCTAAGCTGTGTTCGCATCGACCCTCTTTCCATAATTATGTTGTATAAATGGAGATGATGTTTTAATTACTGACGACGCCTTTGGCGCAATTGTTTTATGAATCTCCATTGCAGGATGTGATTTTAGTGCATTTTACTTCTGATGAAGGTATATTTAGATATATCGAAACCGTGGTCAAGAATTTTAATAAATCTTTATCCTGCAACTATTTTGGCTGTCATCATTTACCGTAAAAGGAGTATAGCTTGAAATTTGGAAGGAAACAGACGAGTTTTTCCGAATTGTGTGATTCAACATATAATATTGTTACATGACTACTGAATAATTAACGTATAAACAATAAATTGTGAGCGTCAGTGTTAAACTGCATTACATTATTTATCTATCCTTCTTCTAGAGTTTTACTTAAGTCCGCATCAGATATCACGTCGTCCTAGGAAAGTTTTTAGTTCCGTAAAGGTAGCTAGAGACAATGACTGGGTGGACCATAACAGAAGTAAATAGACGAATAAAAATTGTCGGGAGTGCTTCCGGTTAACGAAATAGCTTTTCTAAAAGTAAGCTTCTAGTCTGTCTCAACAGAAAGTATAGAATAGCATGTTTTACAGCGTTTTGAACTGTCACAGGGGCTTTTAATGCGGAAAACGTCAGTACTGTAGGGAAACGGCTTGTAGACAGGTTAATGTTATGTATCTGAAAAACTCCCAAATTTCTTTGATGATTCAACTAAGCCAAGTGGGGAAATTAAAATAACATCGGAATAAAATCTTGCCGGCCGCTGTGACAGAGCGGTTCTAGGCGCTTGAGTCTGGAACCGCGCTGCTGCTACGGTCGCAGGTTCGAATCCTGCCTCGGGCATGGATGTGTGTGATGTCCTTAGGTTTAAGTAGTTCTAAGTCTAGGGGACTGATGACCTCAGATGTTAAGTCCCATAGTGCTTAGAGCCATTTTTGAATAAAATCTTCAAGTAATTAAACCTACGTGAACGGAAAACCAGCACAATGCCAAAGACCTTACCATCTTGCCTGTAAATGCTGATCTACGATGCAAAACGACAAAACGGTCACAAGTTGCCTACCTAGTGGTTTATAGGGGTATGAAAATTTCATTTCCTATATTTAAAATTAACGTTGACAGAATTTAAAACTTCAAAGTGTTACCATAATATACTCATTAAGAAGTATAATTTTAGGTCCGATTTTCGACACAATAATTCAAATAAGACATTATTGTGTACGTCTTGAGGCAGCATAACGCAGGGCGCGCAAATCACCCAGACGATATTCAACCAGTAAGAAAAAGAGCACTTAACGATTTCCAAAAACTTTAGACGTAATTTCAAACTTTTCGAAACTTTTTCTCGGTGACACTACCATAGAATAATAAAGGGAAAGAAGTTTGCCGCTTGCTACATTATCGCTTTTCATGCACGAAAACTTCAGCATCAGGTATGACGTTTGAATTTATTACTTCTTTATTACCAACACTATTCGCAACCACATTTTGCAGACAGTATCCACATATATCACTGAATATACCTGCAAGATCATATCGCTGAGAAGCGTACATGGGAGTTCCATTTCCTGAAGACTAGGGCGTGAGGAAGGTGGGCTACTGAAAATCCCTTAAACCGAACGTATGTCTCCAGTATAACAAATCCGTCGGTAGGAAAGGCATTATACACAGGTTAACCAAAAGTGTTTTTCCAGGAGCAGTAATCTGCAAAATGAGCAGCTGTCGCGGCAGACGCGGAAGTGCAACAAAGGACATAACATGCAGGCTCTTTGAGCTAAAGGAAATACGCAGCACTGCGAAGAAATATAAGCTATTGGCAGACGTCCAGCTGTATGATTCGCGATGGCTGCCTCCACCAGAACTGTTCCCCATCTCTGTTTGGCCTTCGCGTTAAGTCTAGCGTTGCCATTAGTAGCAAATTACGTCTACAAATGAAAATATGAGGCCTAACTTTGCTAACGGAATCGTCACATCCCAAAATAAGACACAGTAGAGGCCCATGTAGTCCACATCACTTCATACATCACTTGTAACAGGTGTTAGAAGTTATAACTCTGCAAAAAATAAATAAAAATAAAAAATTAAAAATGGTTACTGGCTGCACCAGACTGTGCCCTACCACGCTATCAACCAACATATATTCCGAAAGCACTGGTCCTGCTGACCCCATCTTGTGCTTTATTCACATGAAATCCTGAAAGGCGCGCAAGAACCAATCGAGCAACATTTCTTAGTTTCTTAAAAGTATTTGACTCAATTCCACACATTCGGTTGTTAATTAAAATACAGTCACACGTGGTATCGAACGGGAGTTGTTAATTGATTGAGGACGCAGCAAGTTGTCTAGGATCGACACTCATCATTGGATGTAGAAGTAATTTCAGGCATGTCCCACTGTAGTGTAATGCGATCCTCACTGTTCATCTTGTATGTTAATTAAATGGCCCTGAGCACTATGGTACTTAACATCTGTGGTCAGCAGTCCCCTAGAACTTAGAACTACTTAAACCTAACTAACATAACGACATCACACACATCCATGCCCGAGGCAAGATTCGAACCTGCGACCGTAGCGGTCACGCGGTTCCAGACTGAAGCGCCTAGAACCGCACGGCCACACCGGCCGGCCTTATGTTAACTACCTTGCCGACAGTGTTAATAGTTACCTCAGACGTCTTTCAGATGATCTTGTTATTTGTTACGGAGAACAATCTGAAAAAAACCTGACAGATATTCTGCCACATCTTGACAGTACTTAAAAGTTATAGAAAGATTAGAAATTTGCTTAAAATTCGAATTGTGTTCGATCGGGTTCAGATCTGGCGAGATAGGGGACCAGCACGTCAATTGGAACTCCCCACTGTGTCCCTCGAATGTCACTGACATCAGATTCAAAAATGGTTCAAATGGCTCTGAGCACTATGGGACTTAACATCTGTGGTTATCAGTCCCCTAGAACTTAGAACTACTTAAACCTAACTAACATAACGACATCATACACATCCATGCCCGAGGCAGGATTCGAATCTGCGACCGTAGCAGTCGCGCGGTTCCGGACTATGCGCCTAGAACCGTCACTGACATCAGGAAACATGATCGTCATGAAGGCGTACACAAACAGTGTACGATATTCATTGGCCGTCACGGAGCATTGAACGAGCTCTTCTGGACACATGGATGTCCACGTGAATGCTCCCCAGAGGATAACGGAGCCGCCGCCAGCTTGTCTCCGTCCCGCCATACGTGCGTCAAGGAGCTTTCCCCTGGTAGACGATAGACCCGTGCCCTCCAATCGGCATGGTGAAGCAGGTATTGGGATTCATCAGACCATGCTCTGCCACTGCGCCAACGTCCAGTGCCGAGGGTCATGATCCCATTTCAGTCGTAGTTGCCGATGTCGTGGTGTTAAGATTGACACATGTATGTGTCGTCGGATGCTGAGGCCCATCGTTAGGAGTCTTCGGTGCACTGTGTGTTCAGACACACTCGTCCTCCGCCCAGCATTAAAATCTGATGTTAGTTCCACCACAGTTCGCAGCCTGTCCTGTTTTACCAGTCCGCTCAGCCTACGACGTCCGACATCTGTAATTAGGGTGACCGCCCAACCTCCCGGTGTCTGACTTTGTTTCAGCGTGGTTTCGCTGCATGTTGAACACACTCACCACAGGACTCCTCGAACACCCGACAATTCGTGTAGTTTCCCAAACGCTCGTGCTGAGCCTCGAGCCCATCGCAGTCTGCCTTCAGTCGAAGTCAGGCAGATCAAGCACCTTCACCACACAGCACATACGCTGATATTTTCCTTTCAGATTACGCTGATACAGTAGCTCCCTACTTAGCACTCATATACAACCGCTCACTCACCGATAGATCTGTACCTACAGATTGGAAAATTGCGCAGGTCGCACCAGTGTTTAAGAAGGGTAGTAGGAGTAATCCATGTAACTACAGACCTATATCATTGACGTCGGTTTGCAGTAGGGTTTTGGATCATATACTGTATTCAAACATTATGAATCACCTCGAAGGGAACGATCTATTGATACGTAACCAGCATGGTTTCAGAAAACATCGTTCTTGTGCAACGCAACTAGCTCTTTATTCGCACGAAGTAATGGCCGCTATCGACAGGGTATCTCAAGTTGATTCCGTATTTCTACATTTCCGGAAAGCTTTTGACACCGTTCCTCACGAGCGACTTCTAATCAAGCTGAGGGCCTATGGAGTATCGTCTCAGTTGTGCGACTGGATTCGTGATTTCCTGTCAGGAAGGTCGCAGTTCGTAGTAATAGACGGCAAATCATCGAATAAAACTGAAGTGATAGCAGGTGTTCCCCAGGGAAGCGTCCTGGGACCTCTGCTGTTCTTGATATATATAAATGACCTGGGTGACAATCTGAGCAGTTCTCTTAGGTTGTTCGCAGATGATGCTCTAATTTTCCGTCTAGTAAAGTCATCCGAAGACCAGTATCAGTTGCAAAGCGATTTAGAAAAGATTGCTGTATGGTGTGGCAGGTGGCAGTTGACGCTAAATAACGAAAAGTGTGAGGTGATCCACGTGAGTTCCAAAAGAAATCCGTTGGAATTCGATTACTCGATAAATAGTACAATTCTCAAGGCTGTCAATTCAATTAAGTACCTGGGTGTTAAAATTACGAACAACTTCAGTTGGAAAGACCACACAGATAATATTGTGGGGAAGGCGAGCCAAAGGTTGCGTTTCATTGGCAGGACACTTAGAAGATGCAACAAGTCCACTAAAGAGACAGCTTACACTACACTCGTTCGTCCTCTGTTAGAATATTGCTGAGCGGTGTGGGATCCTTACCAGGTGGGATTGACGGAGGACATCGAAAGGGTGCAAAAAAGGGCAGCTCGTTTTGTATTATCACGTAATAGGGGAGAGAGTGTGGCAGATATGATACGCGAATTGGTATGGAAGTCATTACAGCAAAGACGTTTTTCGTCGCGGCGAGATCTATTTGCGAAATGTCAGTCACCAACTTTCTCTTCCGAATGCGAAAATATTTTGTTGAGCCCAACCTACATAGGTAGGAATGATCATCAAAATAAAATAAGAGAAATCAGAGCTCGAACAGAAAGGTTTAGGTGTTCGTTTTTCCCGCGCGCTGTTCGCGAGTGGAATGGTAGAGAGATAGTAAGATTGTGGTTCGATGAACCCTCTGCCAAGCACTTAAATGTGAATTGCAGAGTAGTCATGTAGATGTAGATGTATTTCATACACTGTGCACTTGTCTGAGTAGCAGTCATTCCTCGCCAGGTGACGGTGCTATCGCCTGGAAGGGTTTATAATGATAGTAGGTCAGTGATCATAATGTTTTTGCTGGTCAGTGTAGGTTATGGATTTAAAAAATTTCATTGGGGCTTTTATAATAAAATGAAAAAGGTCTTACAGATCAACGTTTAATTAATTATTTTTAAACCAGACAGCTTTCTCTGAGGCGATAATCTAGCTGAAAGTTTGCAATTTTCCTTTTGGTCACTGTTTTCAACATATAGTATTTTACCTACCATTTTCTGTGTGTATAGTGTCATTTTCTGTAAGTGTTGCCAAATTTCTCAGGTTCTGCTATCAGTTGTTTTTTTTTTGTGACTATATGTGCCGGTGTAAGCTCTCTCTCTCACTCTCTCTCTCTCTCTCTCTTTCTGTGTGTGTGTGTGTGTGTGTGTGTGTGTGTGTGTGTGTGTGTGTGTGTGTTTTCCACGTACATATATGTTCTTTGGTAAAAACGGGATTTGTGATTATCTATTGAGATTACTGCTTATTATATGATCAAATGGTGTAAACACATAGTCATATTCACTTGTTCATTTAGAGGAACTTCTTTTCAGATTTTCTTACATGTATATGGTAATTTGCTTGTAATGTTAGGAAGTATCCTTCAGTACTTGTTCTAAGTACTTTCATGTCTTTCTATCTTGTAGGTTTGTACTTGTCTTCTCTTAAACGTCGTACAAAAGCTGGCTGCCTTCCCATATTGCCATGCTCTGATATGTTCTTTGTACTGGGTGTCGAATGTTCTGCTGACTTTTTCTACATACGTTTCGTCAGATGTGCTGCATTGTAGTTGGTATATTCCTGCTTTATTGTAGGTGTCTGCGTCTTTTGTTATTTTTTGAATGTACTTTTGGAATGAACTACTTGTTTATGCCATGTCTCTTGAAAATGGATGTTATTTTATGTGTGAGTTTGTGCTTGTAGGTCACTTTACGCTTCATAAAAACAATAACATGCTGTACTACGACTGCAACTTCAATCACTATTGTATTCTGACATCTTATACAAATACCTGGCTATAACAATCTGTAGTAATATAAAATGGAACGATCATAGAGGCTCAATCATCGGCAAAGCAGTCAAACACTTCGGCACATTCATACGATTTTAGAAAAACCCAATAAGTCTACGAAGGAAATAGCTTACAAAACATTTGTGTGACTCTTCCTATAAAATTGGTCAAGGTTTTGAGAGCTGTGCCAAATCTGGCTAATGAGACAGTGTCACCGACGTGCTGAAAAAAATTGAACTGCCAGACACATGAAGATAGACGCAAACTGTTCTTTGATAGCCTGCTTACTATGTTTCAAGAACAAGCTTTGATTGAGGAGTGCGGTAATAAACCATAGCCCCAGCAGGAGAGCAATCCACCTTTTGGACCAAATATGCACAGCTGCTCCTCGGAATGTGGCACATAGAGGAAAGGATAGTGACAGGACGCCTTCTCAGCAGAACCTGCAGACCTTTGTCAGCATGACACATGCACACTTTGCTCTCCCGACCACAGCCCAGAATTTTACACGACATTCACACAAATAAATGAATCAGTATGTACCCAGAACCGGTCATCTTGTTCTCTATATCCCACATGGCACTCAAACATCACGGTTGTTCGATCTTTGTAAGTACAATGGATCCCCAAATCAAATTACATTCCACAGTATTATTCCCAGGTGTAAATTATCTCTATTATGGTTCTATGACTACAAAACATATGTGGTTCACTTATTGGAACTACTGGTGAAATTTACAGGTTGAGGTACACTTGGTGATAACTGTAATTTGATGTTTCTATCAAAGTAAATTATCACTTTGAGAAAGCAACTATGTAAAGATATGTTCTGTAAACACAAATGGCTACTCATTGACACTACTAATCGAAGTTACAGGTTAATGTAGGGTTGGTGATATCTTCATGCCAAAGTAAAACATGTGCAGCCCACATATGGGAAGTAAGATATGTCCAAGTTTGAGCACGGCAGCAAGTCCCGACTTGCGTTAAAACTTGCTGACTAAGGATACAGTCAAATCTTAGGTTCAAACGGCTCTGAGCACTATGCGACTTAACTTCTGAGGTCATCAGTCGCCTAGAACTTAAAACTAATTAAACCTAACTAACCTAAGGACATCACACACATCCATGCCCGAGGCAGGATTCGAACCTGCGACCGTAGCGGTCGCTCGGCTCCAGAATGTAGCGCCTAGAACCGCACGGCCACTCCGGCCGGCTCAAATCTTAGGCCTCCCGACATACACATATGGTTAGGAGGCAGGAGGTGAGGCGTGACAAAGTTGTACGTGTCATATTTCTCATATCACAGTAATCTGGGCTGCAAGTGTATCTGGTATGTGTGGGGTGGGGTGGCGGAGGTGCAGCTATGTACTAGTGGATAATCCACCCCAAGAATATTTACGGAAAGGACGGTCTGTAACGTTAAAGAAAGAAAGAAATATGTATGTGGTAATTCTCCAGGATGTGCCCCTTGTCATATTGTAACAACATTATGTATACAAATATTACGTCATGGATCTGGATATAACACAATATTCTTATGGAAGTTTTAACAAAGTGGAGGTCTGTGATGAGTTCTGTGTGTAAGAAGACTTCCAAGAGAACAGCTATGTGATTGTGATCAGTGATAAGACAGTTAAGACAGACAGCTAGGGGTACTGGTGTCAGAAGATGTAGACAACATCCGCTCCTTATCGACACATGATTTGGTTCGCGTCTGTAGCTATGCAAGCGAAAGATCAGATTTCCAACGTGGGCTACTGTCGTTGCGCCAACACTAGTGACTTTAATGGACTGCATACACGTATTGACGTTTGCCACTTTACAAGTGGTGCCCAGCTTGAGCACCTGTAAAGTAAGATAATAAGCAGGAGGCATGCTCTGTCCAATGAGTGTGTCATTTCTCGGTATGTCTTGTAGTTTTTGCGTAGTCATCTTCTGAAAACCCTGAGGTACTTAGAAATAATTTTGTATTAAGTCACCATTTTATTATAAATTGGGCATTAGAGAGCTTTCTTGGCAAACTTTAGGTTTTTGATCCAGGTTTCCAGTTCCAATTGTAGACTAAAGATACATATCAAGTGTAGACATTAAATCACAAGCGCAGGAGTGAACAATGATGTTGACAACTATCCTATTGATTTTATGAACTATCATTAAATTTACCTATGAGATATTTTTACATCTTTCTTGGCTAAAGAACATGGTATTACCAGACTGGAAGCTATTATTTGTATCTACAGGGTAGATGGTGTGTTTGACTTTGTCTAACATTTTCACAGTGTATTACATAAAAAAAACAGTATTTAAAATATGCTCCACTGAACTCTATGCCAGTTGCTTTTATGTGTTATAAGCTGTTGGATAGCTTACGAAGTAGCTACTGTGCTGTGTTTTTGAAAGTGTTCTGCAGTTTCTATACTGGGGAAATAAGTACACATAAAAGCTGACTGATGTTTAAGTAAACATTCAAGGGCATCAAGACTGAGAAGAGACTATGACCTATATTATGTCTACATGTAGTTTTAATTATTTATCTACAAAATATGTAAAAACTGTTAACACAAATTTCAACAAGGACAACGCAACTGTTATATTACACCTGGAGGAACATACTTATCTAAATTCAGCACATTGTTCGCCTCAATTCAATTAAATAGAGGTAAAGCTCAATTAAGATTGCTTCCCACGAATAATGTTCTTCAACAGGTGTTAAGAAAAGCAAACAATGTACTGATCAGACTTAAACCCTACCCCATTACAGATACAATACATTTGAATGGGGTTAATGTCTTATGTGTAAGCAAAAGAAAACTAGAAATGGTAAAGGTAGGAAGCAAAAAATACAACTGGAATATTTGGTGAAAACACCTACCATGAAGGAAAAATAAAATCTCCCTTGTAAACAAAAACAATTCATTAAAGATGTGCAAACAAGGATTACAAATTACTCGGAATATGGGAATATCTGGATATGACTAGGAGGTATACAAGATATCACCGTTTACTGTAAACATCAATGAAACGTGACCATAGGTTGGAGCGCTCACAGAAAATGGTGAATCCAAGAAAGCTTCCCGTGTTAGAGAACATACAAAACAATCTGTTCATAAAGCTCCATCCTGTGTTGACCACCTCAAAAGTATGGTTCCTTTGTATCTAAATATGATGATTTTGACGTTGTGCACCTAGGAAAAGCAGCAATTTACAGAGTGTAAAACTGATGGAATAATTAAATTTAATTGTAAATTATTTGCTGAAGAGTCCAAATCAAAGCACTATACAGAAATTCCGCTAGAATATGGGGAAGAGTTGTCATCTTGCACCCAAGAGGATGTGTAGAGTCTTAACATAATTACTATGCAGAAAATAAAAATCAAAATTTTAATTCGTGAATGCTCTCTTTTAGAAGAAGTGTTCTAGAGGGTATAGAAAAACGCTGTGTGTGGCACTTTGTGAGTTACAGCACTTGGGAAGCAGGCTACAATCACTGCATTCACTATGACTACATCATCAGACTTTGGCCAGTTTTAACGAAACAAAGACGAGTTTTTGACGAATAATCCATACTGTTATATACCTGGAAATAACATTGTGGCACTTAATTTGTGAGTAAATTGTGCCTTGCACTAAGCAAGCACAAAGATCAAGCCACAGCTGGGTTCCAGCATCATGTGAAGTTGAACATGTTACACCAGTTATGCCAATAAGTGGGCCATGAATGATTTGTACTGTTGTACAATAAATCTTCACCTACTTTGACACGTAATACAGACAGTTTTTTAAGTGCTATTTTACTGTGGTTGAAGCACAGTCATCACCAAGTGTACTTTAACCTATAAGTGGCACCAGTAATGCCAATATGTGAGCTATATATGTTTCGTATAGTTACAGAACAATAACACAGACAATTTAGACGTGGGAATAACATTGTGACATTTAATATGAGGGTCTATTGTGCCTTGCACGAAGTCGGTACAGTCTTGCATGGAAGGCAAGTGAATTACAGAGTCCAAGATGGCTGGCTCTGGGATACATACTGACTGGCTGTTTGGGAGAGCCAGATGTGTGTGTGTGTGTGTGTGTGTGTGTGTGTGTGTGTGTGTGCTAACGAGGCTGTGCGGTTCTGCTGGCAGGGCAGAGCATCTTGCCACTGTCACGTAGTCTGAGGAATGGCCAGAGTGGATGTTTGGTACAAAGAATACATTTCTCTGTCGCTAATCCTCTACGTATTACTCCTACAGAGACGATAAAGAAATTAGCTTCGCTGCGGTGTGCACAGAGGCGTAAAAGCAATCATTTTCCCCTCATTCCATGTGTGAAAGGAATACGAAGAAAGCCTAATAAATCGTACAATAAGGAGTACCCTCTGCTTGGCCCTTCACAGTTGTCTGCAAGGTATAGACGTAGAGATTTAGAAATGCTAGATTGTTTAAAGTATGGGTTGTGCCTTCATTTAAGTTTAGTCTTAAGGCATGGTGACAGGAGGACAAAAACGATACTCCATAACAAATGTAGTGTTAGTCGTACTGTATGCAGCTGTGCACTGGTAAGACTCTGGACTCGCAGTCAGGAAGTTGGCGACTGAAATCCCCTCATGGTCATTCAGAGCCAGTTTTCATAATTTCTCTAAATTGCTTAATGGCATTCGGCAGGATGGTTCTTTTAAAAAGGTAACCGCCAGAATGTTCAAAGAACACCTTATTTTTCGTTTTTGCAGTGCTAGTTTCAGTAACTACTTGTTCCTGTGTCTGCAGGTGATGACTGCGGTGCCACACGATTCTGTAGACGAGTCGTCGCTAGCGCTGCCTAGCGAAGACGTCAGAAACTAGGAGCCAATACAGACTGTGGTGGTCGCCAAACATCCCACGGAGTTCATGGAACTCCTCAGGAAACGCTTCCACTATATTATCCTATGAGCGAGCTGCTGGCGCAGGCAATCACACCAGAAGAACAGATCCCTCTTCTTCATTTTAAGTTTTCTGTCTCACATATGAAAATGTTGTTAAAACTGTTGTGAGCATATATGAAGAGCTATTAATCCACATCTTACAAATGAATAAATTAATTTTAGCATTCAGTAATGTACTACATTCTTCCTACAACCTCCAAAAGTTTATTGATGTATCCTTTTCACCAAGACAAAAATGTGAATGATAATTTCGACATGTATGCAGACCTTGGAATAACGTTTCCCAGAAAAATTCGTTTATTTGCATTTTTCGTTTGATATGATATCTAATTGTAAGTACCAAAAGAAAGCATACACTGCATGTAGGCCAATATAAATGCTTTTACATCATATTTAAAATAACTATTCAATAATAAAACTACGGAATAGCTTAACTGTATATCGTTTAAAAATGGATTAGATATTATATCGGTTCCCTACTAAAACTACTTTAGTTTCTCCAGATCTACAATTTACATTCTACTAGAGAAATACATTCTAGCACAGTTATTTTCAGTTGTTGATCGCATACGCACTCTGTTCTGATTACGAGTTATGGCATTAGCAGTCTTCAGATCTGTTGTAGCAAATATAAAAGAAAAATGCCGTTTAACGACTGCATCACAATAAATATAATAGACTAAAATTCTCATTTGTATAGTCTGCATGAGTCGTGAAGGTGCAATGTTCCAACATAATAATATATCCCGTCGTTAAATTTTCTGCACAGAATGTACACATCATAAAAGCTCTACAGATGAATGGTATGGGCATCTTCACGTAATTATGCATAGTCAAGGTAGGTCGCGCGCTTTATAATGTCTGGTATACTGAATAATAAAATTAAAAAAGTCAGTTGCTTGAAAAACAAATAAACTTTCATTAAAAATTGACAAGAAGGTTCATTAATATTTTAGAACTGTTGTTGTCGACTTGAATCTGAAAACTGGACTGATGCAGTTCTCCACGCTAATCTACTATATCCAAGCCTCTCCATCTCGGAATAACTTCTGCAATCTACATCCATTTGAACCTGCTTACTGTAGTCACGTTGGTCTCCCTCTACAATTTTTACCCCCTACCGCCCACACTTCCCTCCATTACCGTACTGACGGTATCTTCGTCTCTCAGAATATGTATTGTCAACCAATCCCTTCTTGTATTCAAGTTGTGCCATAAATTCAATTTTTCCCGAATTCGGTTCACAACCTCCTTATTAGTTACTCGATCTACCCATCTAATTTTCAGCATTCTTCTGTGGCACCATATTTCAAAATCATCTACTCCTTTCTTGTTCAAACTGCTAATCATCCACGTTTCAATTCAGTACAAGCCTACATTTCTCAAAAGTACCTTCTGAAAAACTTCCCAACACTTAAATAAATATTATATATTTAAAAAAATCTAGCTTCCAAAGTACTTTACGAGCCACAGCTAATCTACATTTTATATTCTCTCTATTACGTCTATCATCAGTTAATTTACTGCCTAAATAGCAAACTCATCTACTACTTTTAATGTCTCATTACTTAATCTAATTCCTTTAGCATCGCCTGATTTAATTTGAATATATTTCATTATAATTATTTTACTTTAGCTCTTGTTCATTTAAAATCCACTTTCAAAACGCTGCTCATCAAGGTCATTTGGTGTTTCTGCCAGAATTACTACGTCATTGGCATACTTCATTGTTTTCATTTCTTCTCCCTGGACTCTTTCCTATATTGTAATTATAACACAATAAAGTTAAAATAAAATAAAATAGTAAAAAGTATGCACCCTAACATGTTCATATTAAAATAATGGGGACACTAGCTGAACTAAGCTCCATGGTCCAAAATTAATTCAGAGGTGAATGACTACACATATTTTCTTTTTTCTGTATTATTAACTGTTTACTTTTATTTTCTTCGTTCATGATGTAACCCGAGCGTCTTCTTGTAGTGCTTGGGAACCTTGCTTTTTCTCAAACGTCCGATCAGTAACTCTGTCCCCTTGACTTCCGTGTATTCTGTGGCCGACACTACAGCCGCATAGCCCACAACAAGCTACTAGCATCTGACTGCCGAGTGTATCGACTTCGACTGTCATCCCAATAAGACCAAGTCTTCAAAGATTCTAAAATAAGAGCTATAGCTGAATTCACATTGTTAATTGACCTGAGTTCCAGAGCCCAATTTCCTTTGAAAACAAATTTCTAGTTCTTCCAGCAAGCTAAGCAGATGAGTCTTGGGAACTTTATATTACACGTCCAAGCGTTGTTGAATGTTTCTGACCACGTGTTTGTCTATTGACATATGAAGGACTTATTTAAATAGTGATACAAGTCCATTTTTGTTTATTTTGAGATACAGAGTTCTGAAGTTAAATGATCGTTGAAAAATCTGCAGTTGGGATACCAGAAATATTCAAGCATATGGCTTCTTGCTAGAGATGAACCTTTCTTTCTGTTTGTTTGGATAATTAATTTCAGAAGCATTATAGGCAGAAAAGTGGAAGTAATGGACTTGTACCACTATTGAAATAAGCTCTTCAAAGGCAAAGTTTTTATATTTAATAAGTGACAGGGTGTAGTTGCAGAGCGCACTACTAGGGGCATTGGTGTCAGAAGATGTAGACAAATCATCCGCTCCTTATAGTCGCATGATTTGGTTCGTGTCTGTAGCTATGCAAGCAAAAGATCAGATTTCCAACTTGGGCTACTGTCGTTGCACCAACACTAGTGACTTTAATGGACTGCATCCACGTATTGACGTTTGCCACTTTGCAAGTGGAGCCCAGCTTGAGCGCCTGTAAAGTAAGATAAAAAGCAGGAGGCACGCTCTGTCCAATGTGTGTGTCATTTCTCTTCACGTCTTGTAGTTTTCGCGTAGTCATCTTCTGAAAACCCCGAGGTACTTCGGAATAATCTTGTATTAAGTCACCATTTTATTATAAATTGTACATAAGAGAAATGTCGTGCAAACTTTAGGGATTTGATCCAGGTTTTACTTTATGTATTAGCTGATGTTGATTTTTTCGTATAAGAGAGGAAGGTTAGCGTTTAACATCCTGTCGATGAAGTGATCATTAGAGATGGAGCACAAACTCTGAATGGGGAGGCATAGAGAAGGAAATCCCTTTCAAAGGAGCCGTACCAGCAGTTGTGTCCTGTCGAACAGCACAGTCGATTTTCCCCACCTTCAGAAATTTCTGGTATACATCATGCTCGAGCCATAAGAGGGTAGACAGAGTGGATCATGTGATGAACATGAATGGCACCGCAGCCGAACTGGATACAGGAGTAGACGGTGGTTGGGAGTTTGTTAGATCCGTTCTAATGAGTCAACATTTCCTGGAAGCAAGTGGAGAGTCTGTGGTCAATACCTGCAACACATCATTGGCAGTCAGCAAGGGGTCGGAGAGCTGTGGCAGCAGCCGAGGCTGGTCGTTCAGTGGAGGGCCTGTGGCGGCAGCCAGAGGTGGTTGCTTCAGCAGTAGTTGTAGATGGAGGGACAGTAGCGTAGACCTGAATGGAGCCAAGTCCCTTTGTTGTTCATATAGCTCTACTTAAGTTCTTTCAGGCTGCAGCGAATTATATTGTTTTACTGTTAATTGATGGAAGAGGATATAGATGAAGATGAAATGGGAGATACGATACTGCGTGAAGAGTTTGACAGAGCTCTGAAAGACCTGAGATGAAACAAGGCGCCGGGAGTAGACAACATTCCATTAGAACTACTGACGGCCTTGGGAGAGCCAGACTTCAAGAAGAATATAATAATTCCAATCCCAAAGAAAGCAGGTGTTGACAGATGTGAAAATTACCCAACAGTCAGTTTAATAAGCCACAGCTGCAAAATACTAACGCGAATTCTTTACAGACGAATGGAAAAACTAGTAGAAGCCGACCTCGGGGAAGATCAGTTTGGATTCCGTAGAAATACTGGAACACGTGAGACAATATTGACCTTACGACTTATCTTAGAAGAAAGATTAAGGAAAGGCAAACCTACGTTTCTAGCATTTGTAGATGTAGAGAAAGCTTTTGACAATGTTGACTGGAATACTCTCTTTCAGATTCTGAAGGTGGCAGGGGTAAGATACAGGGAGCGAAAGGCTATTTACAATTTGTACAGAAACCAGATGGCAGTTATAAGAGTCGAGGGGCACGAAAGGGAAGCAGTGGTTGGGAAGGGAGTGAGACAGGGTTGTAGCCTCTCCCCAATGTTATTCAATCTGTGTATTGAGCAAGCAGTAAAGGAAACAAAAGAAAAATTCGGAGAAGTTATTAAAATCCATGGAGAAGAAATAAAAACTTTGAGGTTCGCCGATGACATTGTAATTCTGTCAGAGACAGCAAAGGACTTGGAAGAGCAGTTGAACGGAATGGATAGCGTCTTGAAAGGAGGATATAAGATGAACATCAACAAAAGCAAAACGAGGATAATGGAATGTAGTCGAATTAAGTCGGGTGATGCTGAGGGAATTAGATTAGGAAATGAGACACTTAAAGTAGTAAAGGAGTTTTGTTATTTGGGGAGCAAAACAACTGATGATGGTCGAAGTAGAGAGGATATAAAATGTAGACTGGCAATGGCAAGGAAAGCGTTTATGAAGAAATTTGTTAACATCGAGTATAGATTTAAGTGTCAGGAAGTCGTTTCTGAAAGTGTTTGTATGGAGTGTAGCCATGTGTGGAAGTGAAACATGGACGACAAATAGTTTGGACAAGAAGATAATAGAAGCTTTTGAAATGTGGTGCTACAGAAGAATGCTGAAGGTTAGATGGGTAGATCACGTAACTAATGAGGAAATATTGAAAAGGATTGGGGAGAAGAGAAGTTTGTGGCACAACTTGACCAGAAGAAGGGATCGGTTGGTAGGACATGTTCTGAGGCATCAAGGGATCACCAATTTAGTATTGGAGGGCAGCGTGGAGGGTAAAAATCGTAGAGGGAGACCAAGAGATGAATACACTAAGCAGATTCAGAAGGATGTAGGTTGCAGTAGGTACTGGGAGATGAAGAAGATTGCACAGGATAGAGTTCATGGAGAGCTGCATCAAACCAGTCTCAGGACTGAAGACCACAACAACAACAACAACTGTTAATTGCTTTTTTGGATATTAAAAAAATTATTGTGAAATAGAGCCCATGTCTGTTTAACCCCCAGCATAACCGCGGTCCGCCCAATCCCACATTACACATTTGCCTGGCAACTTAAACCTAGATGTCTGGACAGGGATTTGACCTACTAGAATGTTCTTAGTTTCACAGTTTCTGATGGAATGAAGTAACTGTCCCTATAGTTATTCTTCAAATTTTATGCTAAACTTTATCACTGGCTGTAGTCTCTACATGGAATTCAGTGGCATGGTATGCACTTTGAAGTGTTGTTATAAAAATATTTCTACCATTTTATAATTTGTTAAAATAGTTCTTTTATGTATTCCTGAATTCCGTTTCTTTATGTTCCACTAACCAAAATATCTAAAGAAAATGCCACTTTCATTCTTAATATAAAAAATTTTGTTACATATTACTTTAGCACCTGTTCTAGTATCAAGTTTCTATCACCAGTTGCCTTGAGCAAAGGAATAGAAAAACTGAACTGACACATTAGCAGAACATAACTTTAAAAACTATAATTCCAGTATTGCCTTACACTGATGACATAGTTCTTTATAGTAGGTGTAAGAGAAAAATTATGACTCTCTCACAGAGGTTAATCGCTCAGAGGTTCTTAATTACAATTTAATATCAACAAAACAAAATATTTTGTCGTCACATGTGCTGCCAAACCTATCGACAATCACAGAGTCCAATGAAGGGAAGAGTGCATTCCACCCTCCCTCACATCCACATCCATATCAACATCCACATTCACATCCACACTCAGCAGTCAATTGGATGCAATGCAGTTCATAAGTTGTGATCTGGTGATGTCGAAAATAATTTGCTTTATAACATCAGATACGACTTAGTATTTGAATGGCCTACGATACTGAAAATTTTGTCAACTACGTGTACATTACAGACTTCCAAAAACTTGTTTAAGGGCAAGCTCACCAGTCATATCGGTAAAATTCATTTGAAGCTCTGTATCATTGACCATGGAGTATTGGAACGAGCAGATAGCATATATCTCTATAAGTAATTAAAAATCTACAGTATTTGCTTATAAAATAAAAATAAAGAAATAGGAACACATAGTTGTTGAACATGAATTTTACCTCAAATACTATCCCATGAACTACGAAAACTCCCGACAAAATAAATTCATCTTTTTTCAGTTACTTACTGTCAACAATAGATGGCTCCATTGTAAATACGAAACTACACTCATGCTCATAAATTAAGGATAACTGCAGAATGTGGTGGCACACAACGTGGCATTACACAAAACTGGCGCTAATAGCATAGGCACATAGGGAACACACACGACATAGAACTGTGAGTCCACGGTACTGGAGATGTTGAGAAAACCGTCCCGAAACACATGTGCTGCAAAACGCCACTGTTTCCTGAGCATGTACCCCGACATCAATATGGGATATGATCATCATGCACACGTACGCAGGCCACACAACGGGTTGGCATACTCTGGATCAGGTGGTGGAGCAGCTGCTGGGGTAAAGCCTCCAATTCTTGTACCAGTGCCTGTCGGAGCTCCTGAAGTGTCCTAGGGGTTTGAAGACGTGCTGTGATACGTCGACCGAGAGCATCCCAGACGTGCTCGATGGGGTTTAGATCTGGAGAACAGGCAGGCCACTCCATTCGCCTGATATCTTCTGTTTCAAGGTGCTCCTCCACGATGGCAGCTCGGTGGGGCCGTGCGTTATCATCCATCAGGAGGAAGGTTGGGCCGGCCGGAGTGGTCGAGCGGTTCTAGTCGCTACAGTCTGGAACTGCGCGACCGCTACGGTCGCAGGTTCGAATCCTGCCTCGGGCATGGATGTGTGTGATGCCCTTAGGTTAGTTAGGTTTAAGTAGTTCCAAGTTCTATGGGACTGAACTCCCATAGTGCTCAGAGCCATTTGAACAATTTTTTTTTTTTTTTTTTTTTTTTTTTTTTTTTTTTTTTTTTTTTTTTTTTTGAGGAAGGTGGGACACACTGCACCCCTGAAAAGGCAGACATACTGGCGCAAAATGACGTCCCGAAACACTGCACCAATCACAATCCCATCCCACACCATCAAATCACGACCTTCATACAGGTCCCTTTCAACTACATTAAGGGGTCGGTATCTGGTTCACGCCAGATGAAAACCCGGCGGGAATCACTGTTCAGACTATACCTCGACACGTCCGTGAACGTAACCTAGGACCACTGTTCGAATGACAATGTACTGTGTTTTGACACCAGGCTTTACGGGCTCTCCTGTGACCAGGGGACAGTGGAATGCAACTTGTAGGTCTCTGGGCGAATAAACCATGTCTGTTCAGTCGTCTGTAGACTGTGTGTCTGGACACAACTGTTCCAGTGGCTGCGGTAAATTCCCGAGCAACGCTACCTGCAGTACTCCGTGGCCCTGCTGCGGTGCCTTTCCTACGGAGCTTTCCACATGCTAACGACAATAATAAATAAAGATCCAATGAATGAGCAATCTTCAAGTTGAATATACACTCCTGGATATTGAAATAAGAACACCGTGAATTCATTGTCCCAGGAAGGGGAAACTTTATTGACACATTCCTGGGGTCAGATACATCACATGATCACACTGACAGAACCACAGGCACATAGACACAGGCAACAGAGCATGCACAATGTCGGCACTAGTGCAGTGTATATCCACCTTTCGGAGCAATGCAGGCTGCTATTCTCCCATGGAGACGATCGTAGAGATGCTGGATGCAGTCCTGTGGAACGGCTTGCCATGCCATTTCCACCTGGCGCCTCAGTTGGACCAGCGTTCGTGCTGGACGTGCAGACCGCGTGAGACGACGCTTCATCCAGTCCCAAACATGCTCAATGGGGGACAGATCCGGAGATCTTGCTGGCCAGGGTAGTTGACTTACACCTTCTAGAGCACGTTGGGTGGCACGGGATACATGCGGACGTGCATTGTCCTGTTGGAACAGCAAGTTCCCTTGCCGGTCTAGGAATGGTAGAACGATGGGTTCGATGACGGTTTGGATGTACCGTGCACTATTCAGTGTCCCCTCGACGATCACCAGTGGTGTACGGCCAGTGTAGGAGATCGCTCCCCACACCATGATGCCGGGTGTTGGCCCTGTGTGCCTCGGTCGTATGCAGTCCTGATTGTGGCGCTCACCTGCACGGCGCCAAACACGCATACGACCATCATTGGCACCAAGGCAGAAGCGACTCTCATCGCTGAAGACGACACGTCTCCATTCGTCTCTCCATTCACGCCTGTCGCGACACCACTGGAGGCGGGCTGCACGATGTTGGGGCGTGAGCGGAAGACGGCCTAACGGTGTGCGGGATCGTAGCCCAGCTTCATGGAGACGGTTGCGAATGGTCCTCGCCGATACCCCAGGAGCAACAGTGTCCCTAATTTGCTGGGAAGTGGCGGTGCGGTCCCCTACGGCACTGCGTAGGATCCTACGGTCTTGGCGTGCATCCGTGCGTCGCTGCGGTCCGGTCCCAGGTCGACGGGCACGTGCACCTTCCGCCGACCACTGGCGACAACATCGATGTACTGTGGAGACCTCACGCCCCACGTGTTGAGCAATTCGGCGGTACGTCCACCCGGCCTCCCGCATGCCCACTATACGCCCTCGCTCAAAGTCCGTCAACTGCACATACGGTTCACGTCCACGCTGTCGCGGCATGCTACCAGTGTTAAAGACTGCGATGGAGCTCCGTATGCCACGGCAAACTGGCTGACACTGACGGCGGCGGTGCACAAACGCTGCGCAGCTAGCGCCATTCGACGGCCAACACCGCGGTTCCTGGTGTGTCCGCTGTGCCGTGCGTGTGATCATTGCTTGTACAGCCCTCTCGCAGTGTCGGGAGCAAGTATGGTGGGTCTGACACACCGGTGTCAATGTGTTCTTTTTTCCATTTCCAGGAGTGTAGATCTTCGATATAACAAATGCAAACGTACGACAGGTGTTATCTATTGCTACTGTCTACGACCATTTGTCACGGAGAGTGGTCTAATTTCCTGCTCTTTTGCCAGAAGAATGGGTCTGCAAAGTAAGCTGACGCCACAACAGACGCAGGAGTGCAGCGGAGAACACAACACGCAGGTTCTTTGTGCGGCAGGAAATGCTCTACACCGCGGACGAATATAAACCGGAGCCACACATCCCGTTGTATCACTCGAGATGGCTGCCTCAACCAGAACCGTTCTCCTTCTCTGCTTGGCCTTTGCGGTAAGTCTGTTATTACACAGCATTACAGCTGCAATCTGGGTCATCAGTTTGTTAGTAAAATTTTAATTTCGAAAGGGAAGAACCAATAGAAATTCATACATAGTTTCGAAATTGTGTCCATCGCTTACACAAGATAAACACGTGAAGTTGTCATCAACACGAAATTTGATTACAACACCACAGTGCTTTAGTATGTGTGAAATCCTATGGGACTTAACTGCTAAGGACATCAGTCCCTAAGCTTACACACTGCTTAACCTAAGTTATCCTAAGGACAAACACAAACACCCATGCCCGAGGGAGGATTCGAACCTCCGCCGGGACCGGCCGCACAGTCCGAGTGTTTTAATACTCATTGTCCTACTGGAGGTGGTATGCTGTTGCCTTCCTCTGACCTTTGGATACCGTAGTCGATCAGTTACACTATATGGACAAAAGTATGAGAACACTGTTAGGTGATATTAGTATGGGATGTGTCCATCGTTTGCCATTATAACGGCATGAACACTGCTAGGGACACTTCCGATGAGGTATTTGAATATATGTGGGGGAGCGACATCTCTTTCTTCATAGAGAACCGAAACCAAAGAAGAAGCTAGAGATGTTTGACGCTGGAACTGGGAGCCAATTCGACGTCCTGTTTTATCCTAAAGATACTGAGTTCAGGTCGGGATTCTGGGCAGACCGTTCCAGTCAGGAAAGATGCTGCTTTGTGACAGGTTGCAACCATGAAAATCATCCCCATACCATAACGTCACCCGTCCGTACTATACATGACGGCAGGTAATGTTCTTTAGGAATTCGACAAACCCAAATCCTCTCGTCTGATAGCCACAGTGTATAGCGTGATTCATCGCTCCAAATAATTTGTTTCTAGTCGTTCACTGTCCAGAGGCATTGCTTAGTACTGACTGCAGAAATGTGTGGTTTGTGACGAGATGCTCGACCAATGTAATCCTTTCTTTTCAACTCTCTATGTAAAGCCAGTGTGCTAACTGTACTAATAGTACCTCTTTTTAACCCACGGATGAGTCCTTCTGCCTGTTTCATTCGATTTTCAACTATGCTCTGCCATGCTAGACGATCGCTGTCCATCAGTGCATGAGGCCTGACTGCTCTTGGTTTACCTGTTGTTCTTCCTCCGCGCATCCACTTCATAACTGCGTCACCAATAGTCTACTTGGGCAACTTTAGAAGGCTTGAAACGTCCCTGATGGAATTGTTATTCAAGTGACATCCAGTGACTAGTCCATGTTCGATATCAGAGTGCTTGCCTGCGCTACTCATTGTGCTGTTACTGCTCCCCTCCCAACAACACAACATTCCTCGCCTCAATTTATACTACTGAATCCAACTCTCAAAACATCTAGTGGTCATTCCCTCTTTATGTAGGGGGGGGGGGGGGGTACGGATACTTGTGATCGGGTTGTATGATATGGGTCCCTGCGATGCATGGTGCAAGTCGGAATTTTCAAATTAGCATACACTGTCAGAGATGAAAGAAGTGATAAATGATCGAGTGTTACATGATCGATAAATGTCCTAGGACGGCTGGGAATCGACCCGAGAGCTTTGATATCATATTCTGGTGCTTTAAATACAAGGAGTTGTAACACGTCTGACAAATTCTTATCTGCTGCAATGAATTCAACTTAATCTCGCTGTAATGTCTCAATTAGAAGAGGCGATGGCAAGCTAATAGAATTAATAACTTCGGGGATCTACATCTACAACTACATACATACTCCGCAATCCACCATACGTTGGAAGGCGGAGGGTACCTCGTGCCACAACTAGCATCTTCTCTCCCTGTTCCACTCCCAAACAGAACGAGGGAAAAATGTACTGCGGTCAGCCTCAAATGCTGGTTCTCTAAATTTCCTCAGTAGCGATTCACAAAAAGAACGCCTCCTTTCCTCCAGAGACTCCCACCCGAGTTCCTGAAGCATTTCCGTAACACTCGGGTGATGATCAAACCTACCAGTAACAAATCTAACAGCCCGCCTCTGAATTGCTTCTATGTCCTCTCTCAATCCGACCTGATAGGGATCCCAAACGCTCGAGCAGTACTCGAGAATAGGTCGTATTAGTGTTTTATAAGCGGTCTCCTTTACAGATGAACCACATCTTCTCAAAATTCTACCAATGAACCGCCTTCCCCACAACTGCCATTACATGCTTGTCCCACTTCATATCGCTCTCCAATGTTACGCCCAAATATTTAATCGACGTTACTGTGTTAAGCGCTACACTACTAGTGGAGTATTCAAACATTACGGGATTCTTTTTCCTATTCATCTGCATTAATTTACATTTATCTATATTTAGAGTTATCTGCCATTCTTTACACCAATTACAAATCCTGTCCAAGTCATCTTGTATCCTCCTACAGTCACTCAACGACAACACCTTTCTGTACACCACAGCATCATCAGCAAACAGCCACATATTGCTATCCACCCTATCAAAAATATCATTTATGTAGATAGAAAACAACAGCTGACCTACCACACTTCCCTGGGGCACTCCAGATGATACCCTCACCTCCGATGAACACTCACCATCGAGGACAACGTACTGGGTTCTATTACTTAACAAGTCTTCGAGCCACTAACATACTTGGGAACCAATCCCATATGCTTGTTCCTTAGTCAGGAGTCTGCAGTGGGGCACCGAGTCAAACGCTTTCCGGAAGTCAAGGAATATGGCATCCGTCTGATACCCTTCATCCATGGTTCGCAAGATATGTTTCGCAGGAGCGATGCTTCCTAAAGCCGTGCTGATGCATTGACAGCAACTTCTCTGTCTCAAGGAAATTCATTATGTTCGAACTGAGAATATGTTCGAGAATCCTGCAACAAACTTATGTTAAGGATATTGGTCTGTAATTTTGAGGATCCGTCCTTCTACCCTTATTATATACAGGCGTCACCTGCGCTTTTTTCCAGGCGCTCGGGACTTTACGTTGGGCAAGAGATTCGCGATAAATGCAAGATAAGTAAGGAGCTAATGCAGTAAAGTACTCTCTGTAAAACCGAATTGGAATCCCATCAGGACCTGGTGATTTATTTATTTTCAACCCATTCAGCTGCTTCACAACCCCAGGGATGTCTATCACTATGTACTCCACACTGGAATCTGTACGAGACTCAAACGGCGGTATGTTTGTACGATCCTCCTGCGTGAAAGATTTCTCAAATGCTAAATTTAAAATTTCAGCTTTCGTTTTGCTGTCTTCCGTTGCCAGGCCAGTGAGTGACTGGCTGGAAGCCTTCGACCCGCTTACCGATTTTATGTAAGACCAGAATTTCCTTGGGTATTTAGCAAGATCTTTTGCTAAGGTATGACGGTGGTAGTGGTTGTATGCTTCGCGCATCGCTCTTTTTACACCAGCACGAATCTCTACTAACTTTTGCCTGTCCTCATTCTCCCGATCTTTCTTGTACCGCGAGTGCAACAGTCTTTGCTTCCTGAGCATTCTCCGAATTGCGCTGTTAGACCACGGTGGGTCTTTTCCGTCCGTAACCCACTTTTTCGGCACATACTTCGCCAATGCGTGATTTACACTGTGTTTAAAATTTGCCCATAATTCTTCCACGTCCATCGCACCGGAAGTAAATTAAGTCGATTCATTTACTAGGTGGGATGCTAACAACTGTTTATCTGCTCTTTCTAGTAAGAATACTCTCTTAGCCTTCTTGACCGACTTTTTAACTTTCGTAACCATAGTCGCAATGACAACATCATGATCACTAATCCCAGAAAGCACCTGGCTGAGGAAGTATCACGTGAGGTCTGCAAGACCAGACCGGATATCTCAAAGCTAGTATCTGTTGAAATACAGGTAACCGAGCTAAGGTTCCGCTATCAAAAAATGTTCGATGACGTCCAGACGCGCATTGAGTAGCAGCGTAAACGCCCACGACGGGAAAAATAAATCCTGCAGCTACTGCTTTTTTTTGTTTGTTTCAGCACTGATGTTCCAAGGTGACACATAGGAATTTCCACAAATGTCGGTGGTTCTCGCTCCACACGGCTGTCTCTGTAGAAACAGGGTCCTAGTCGAGACTAACATATCGATGTGGAACACTTGTGGTTTACCAAGCAGGGAAGCAGCCTCGAATAGTAGTAGTACAAAAGCTGCCTAAGCGCGCCTCGCGCAGTTTTCGGCAAAAATCGTCCCTGAATATTAAAAACCACTTTTTCTTGCTCTTAAAATGTAAAAGAGACGTTTGTGTAAATTTTGCTTCAAAATACTGGAAATTTTTACAACATAAAATTAACAATTAAATCGTTTTCTTTTCGTCTGGCCTTACTACGAAACTACTATTCTTTACGTTTGCATAACGTTTAAGAAAGAATTTCTCTTTTATTAGCGTTATAGTAAAGCTTGATGGTGGCTTAAGGGAGCGAGTGGATATTGAATATATTGCTTGTTGGGGAATTTGACATTCTTTAGCGGGTCGACAGACAGCAAATGTCATGTATCAAATTGTTCTTCTCGACTTCCTCTACACCAGTCTGTTACGTTATGAACAGCTATCGTCGACATCAAATGCATGTCCGCAAGTGCTGAGCTCATCTGCTGTAATACTACCTGGTAGACTTGTTTTACCTGGTGCCGAACATACTACTTTATTCATCTGACGAAACATTACAAGAGTAAAGAAAACATTAAAACAGAGCAGGTCAAATATTAATTTTAGAACTTAATTCCAAGCTAAATGATCCATTCAGTCTCACCCCTCAAGGGCAAGACAACTTTAATTTAAAACCGGCTGAAGGCCAACCACTTAAGACTCCAAAACAAGAATTTGAATTTTAAAAGGCCGAAGGCCTCATCTTAAAACATTTCTCTAACTTAGGCTGAAGGCCCAAATAATCTCACGCCTTAAGGGCAAAACAACTTTAATTTAAGTTAAGTGGAAGCCACACACAAACAAACAACAAGGACAAATAAGAAAAGGCAGCACATCAAACGGCGCACAGAAGTTTCCAAGGGTCGGCCTGGAATTCAAACACAAACCCTCGCTTAGATGAGACAGGCAGTCGGGCCAAGAATTCTCAATCCGACGGCAACCCAACCGACAGACAGTAAACGGACCAAGCGATAGGATAACTTCCGCTCCACCCGACCAGCACACAACAGGGAATTCAGTGGAACAACGCAGAAGGTATCGGCGTCCACAACGAATTACACATTCAGCTGTCAAACCACACGCCGTGCTGGACAGCCACAACACGACGAGGAAAACACATTGCCTGAATTTACGTCAACAGCCCGGGCAGGCAACTGGAACGTTAACGTCCGCAAGGCAGAAGGTTCCGCTGGTGCACTTCAATCCAAAAATAATCAAGTTAAGTTGTACTCCACAGGAGGGCGACTAGAATTTCGCCAACTGGAAAACACACGTAGTTGCTCGCGGGAATGTCCCAACAGCCCACAACGAAATTTAAACGACACAATGTGGTTGGGTCTGGCTGGTAGATTAAGTACTCAACTTTCGTGTCCGGGATCAGTGAGCTCGTAGCAAGCAGCCACAAACTATAAGAGCGAGGCCAAAGATAGTAAAAGGACGCGGATATCGATACAGGCTGCTGCTGCGACTCGCGGAGAAAGAGGATAACAGCATAATCGCGATAACCGCGGAAGACTAATCACAGAATAGCAACCAAGGTTTAATGCAAAGCACAACACGAGCCAGCCACGACTCAGTCTGCACAGCAGTGCGTATATCGACGGTAGGAGCTGTGTGGTCTCTTGTTTGGAAACTAACATCTTTCACTCGCTCACGAAGTTTTCTGTTGACAACGTTGATGTTCAGTTCACTCTTCACCCTCAAGTTTGCATTCAGTACTGCTCAGTTCTATTTCGGCTTTTCTTTTCCGCACTCTTACTTGCACGTTAACAATGATACACAGCAGATCGGATAGGCTTCTTAATATTGAGTAGACCGTTGTATACCGTGGTATGGATCGGCTCACTGAATGCAACGCAAGAGTGGCACAGCGACGGTGTATTGACACGGAAAGTGTGCGACATCGATCGCTCAGAAGCGCACGACAGCGTGCCTACAATATAAATCGCTCATCAAGAGTCAGTGGCACGAGCCATTCGCATGCAAATCTGCGCGTCTTACTATGAGGGACACTGCAGTGATCAGCTATTCAGGGTGTGAAAGAAGAGCTTTGGTAGCAGGAGAAAGAAAATATTGACATAATAGGACGAAAAACACAGATATACCAGTGTCGCGACTTGTTGCTACATTCCTGTCTACTTAAAATAATCACTTTGAATGCACTTACAGTGTCTCATAAATTTGCTATAGAAGTTGAAGGCATGATTGTAATAGTCTTCGGAAAAAGCTCACCAGTATGTTTTCATCAATATTTTGTAGTATATTGTACACGGACTATCTGGATGGAGAACGTTCGTGAATTATTAAGCTATATAACGTATTCACGAACTGCATAGCCTCATATCCATCAGCTGGTAACATTTCCTCTAACATTTTGAGAAAATTCGTGGGATTAGGTCGCCTCATATATCTATGCAGACTCTTTACACTATAACCCACAGAGGAAGACTCCGGACGACCGGCTGCTACTGCACACAAACAGAGTAAGTGGTTGTTCGAGCGGGTACAATAATTCATCTTCGAATGACACTAGCAGGCAACAGCTGTGTTTTTGCATGTGAATGGCTCATCCCGCTGATGTTGGGATGAGCGGTTCATACCTTGCGCATATTTTCGTGCCGTTCTGAACGATCGAAGTCACGCACTTCCCTTGTGGTCCCCGTAGCGACAGTATCCACATCACATTACTTTTATGTGGGGGTGTTCTTACTTCCCTCTGTGTTTTGTGTGTCTGTGATGGAATATTACCGGCTTTGCCACCGCTGTGATAGAATTTTCACGGAAACTGGAGTAACATACCGAATAGATCATAGTTATATTACGACTCTGTAAATGCCACCGGAAACCACGGGTCATTTATACCAAAACCTTGCCATGAACAATGTACGAAATTTTGGCGTTCGTGTTCACCTCGTGTATGACAACCTGACTTTCGTTTCAGAGTAGGATGACAAGGGGCATGTCCAGCCTTCATCCTTACGTTGGCTTGATTTCGGATGTGGACACTTTTAATGAGGTGTCTGATTGCCTGTGGCGGAATGCCATCCAATTCCTGGAACCAGAGAAGATAGTGGTTCTGGAGAAAAATCATAGCTCTAACTCACCCAACAGGTGTTCCAGCGGGGGGAGGGCGATACTCTGGGTGGGTCAGAACGTTTCAGAAATGTTTTTGTTGTTGTGGCCTTCAGTCTAGAGACTGGTTTGATGCAACTCTCCATGCTAATCTATCCTGCGCAAGATTCTTCATCTCCCAGTACCTACTGCAACCTACATCCTTCTGAATCTGTTTAGTGTATTCATCTCTTGGTCTCCCTCTACGATTTTCACCCTCCACGCTGCCCTCCAATACTAAAGTGGTGATCCCTTGATGCCTCAGAACATGTCCTACCAACCGATCCCTTCTTCTAGTCGTGGCACAAATTTCTCTTCTCCCCAATTCTATTCAATACCTCCTCAGTAGTTATGTGATCTACCCATCTTCAGCATTCGTCTGTAGCACCACATTTCGAAAGCTTCTATTCTCTTCTTGTCTAAACTATTTATCGTCCACATTTCACTTCCATACATGGCTAAATTCCATACAAATACTTTCAGAAAGGACTTCCTGACACTTAAATCTATACTCGTTTCTTCTTCAGAAACGCTTTCCTTGCCATTGCCAGTCTACATTTTATATCCTCTCTACTTCGACCATCATCAGTTATTTTGCTCCCCAAATAGCAAAACTCCTTTACTACTTTGTCTCATTTCCCAATCTAATTCCCTCAGCATCACCTGACTTAATTCGACTACATTCCATTATCCTCGTTTTGCTTTTGTTGATGTTAATCTTATATCCTCCTTTCAAGACACTGTCCATTCCGTTCAACTGCTCTTCCAAGTCCTTTGCTGTCTTTGATAGAATTACAATGTCATCGGCGAACCTTAAAGTTTTTATTTCTTCTCCATCGATTTTAATAGCCAATCCGTATTTTTCTTTTGTTTCCTTTACTGCTTGCTCAATATACAGATTGAATAACATCGGGGAGAGGCTACAACCCTGTCTCACTCCCTTCCCAACAACTACTTCCCTTTCATGTCCCTCGACTCTTATAACTGCCATCTGGTTTCTGTACAAATTGTAAATAGCCTTTCGCTCGCTGTATTTGACCCCTGCCACCTTGAAAATTTGAAAGAGAGTATTCCAGTCAACATTGTCAAAAGCTTTCTCTAAGTCTACAAATGCTAGAAACGTAGGTTTGCCTTTCCTTAATCTATTTTCTAAGATAAGTCGTAGGGTCAGTATTTCCTCACGTGTTCCAACATTTCTACGGAATCCAATCTGGTCTTCTCCGAGGTCGGCTTCTACCAGTTTTTCCATTCCTCTGTAAAGAATTCGTGTTAGTGTTTTGCAGCTGTGGCTTATTAAACTGGTAGCTCGGTAATTTTCACGTCTGTCCACAAAACATTGTCTCATAGTTGTTGATGTATGACAGCGTGCATGTTCAAGCTGACACAGTCACTGTCTCCGAACTGTTTTTGTCCTGTACGCAGTATACAAAACTATGAAATCAGTTCAAATTTTTCCGCACCGTGGATTTTACTTTCATCCTGAGCACGAAAAACACACCTATAACGTAACACCACCTCCGTCGTACTCCACTGTTGGCACTACACATGGGGGCAGGTAATGTTTTCCAGGCATTAGCCAAACCCAGACTTCCCCATCGGATTGCAATAGGGCATAGCGTGATGCATCACTCCAAATGACTGTATTTCCGTCATAAACTGTCCCCTTACGCCTCTTCAAGCGCCGCTTTGCACTGACTACAGAAATATGTGGCTTATGAGAATATTCTCTACCACTGTACTCCGTTCTTTTTAACTCTGTACGCACATTCATTGTCATAGCTGGAGCGTTGGTAGCACTTTGGAACTCATGGGTCATTCCCTCCGCAGATTTCACACTATTATTTTACAGCCATCTCCAATGCTCGATGCTCCCTGTCCTTCAGTATTACTTAACTTCGTCTAATCTGAGGTCCTAAATTTCGACGTTAAATTTATCGCTAATTATATTACTTTCGTTTTCATCAGTTTAGTCTCAATCCCTAATCGGTGCTCAGAAGTCAGTTGATTCCATTCAACAGGCACTGTAATTCTTGCTCAGTTTTACTGAGTATACGAATTCATCAGCGGATCCTTTCATTGATATCCTTTCTTCCTGCATTTTAGTCCCACTCTTTAATCCTTCTTTTATTTCCGTCATTGCTTCTATGATGCATGGATTGAACAGTTGTGGACAAAGACTACATCCCTGTCTTACAACATCCCTAAACCGAGCACTTTAGTCTTACTTTTCGCAGTATTTCGAATATCTTGCACTTTTTTACATTGTGCGACGCTTCTTCTAGGTCGACAGATCATTTGATAAGGTCATGGTTTTTATCAAGACATCGTGGTTGGAAAATGAGAAGACGCTAGCGTTGGTTTCAATAGCGACTTGTCCCCCTTGTCTGCAGGTTGTGGCCGCGGTGGCGCAGGAGTCTGCTGACGCGCCACCACCAGCGGTCCCTAGCGGGGGTGTGGCCAACAACCAGGAGCCGGTGCAGCCAGTGGCGGGCGACGGAGCTGCTGGGGACCAGGCGCTACAAGACCGCTGGGGGATATCCGCGAGCTTCCATACCGGCTGAGCAGACTGCTGCCGCATCCAAGAAATCAGACAGCTTTACTTTCTTTTAAACTTTTATGTCTCTTCTACAGCTCAAACATTTAACATTACTCCTGTTCCTGTATCGAAAGGGACCTATAAATGAACATGTGCTACAAAAGAATAAATAAATTTTAGCATTCAAAAAAGGTAATGCTGATTTTGTTTGCATACTGAATGTTTTGCCAATTTAACTCTTATCCTAAGAGCAAAATGAATGATAAGTTTCGACACAGAAGCAAATGTTTCATTGTGTTTCCAACACAACTTTATCTATTTTCTGGTTTTTCTCTGGTCTATTACCTACACAGTACAAAGGACTGTACTTACAGTTAAGCAGTCACTGACGGCAATAAAAAATTTTACAGTATGACGAATTATTCTGACGTATATTACTATTTGTGAAGATAATCATCATACAAAGTATATTAAATGTTTTAACTTTCAGCCCATTTGGAACCGAAGTCCATCCTCGACATCAGTATAATGTGTGACATTCATAGGTACAAATACTCTCTTGTGTCCATTGCGGGATGGAAGATGTGGTGTCACCGCCAGACACCACACTTGCTGGGTGGTAGCTTTAAATCGGCCGCGGTCCATTAGTACATGTCGGACCCGCGTGTCGCCACTGTGTGATCGCAGACCGAGCGCCACCACAAGGCAGGTCGAGATACGGACTAGCACTCGCCACAGTTGTACGGACGACATTGCTAGCGACTACACTGACGAAGCATCGCTCATTAGCCGAGCAGATAGTTAGAATAGCCTTCAGCTAAGTCCATGGCTACGACCTAGCAAGGCGCCATTAGCCTTACATAGCAATTGATAGTTTGATAGTTATCGTATGAAATGTCTCATCAAGAACGCTGTATACAAATGGTGGATTAAAGTTAAGTATTCCAGCAGCTACGTACGTTTCTTTATAGCATTTATGAAGTATCCTGTTTCAGACCATCAAGTCCGCCTGCTTGCTTAATGGCCGCCTCCCTTAAATAATGTGCGTAGTGTTGGCAATCTGTCAACACTACAGAAGATATGAGCCTCTGAGTGCCGTTTTGAGGAATTTCCTGCCATACTTGAAACTGATGCTGTCTCATATTGCTGGTTGGAGGCTGGTTTTGCCATCGCTTCCTGGACGTTCTCTGTGGGTAACAAACCGGAGAACTGGGCATGCCAGTTGAGGGTTCTTAAATTCATCAAAACGTTGCGGTGTGAACCACTGTGAGGAGTCTTGGATTACTCCGCTGGAAAATGCCATTTAGCATCCTGGTCATAAAGGATATGGCAGCAGGGTTTACTAATGTCGCGTCGTACTGGGGCGTTTTCCGCCTCTCTTCAACAGTTACCAAATCAGTCCTGTTGTCATCACTAACAACTCCTCATATGTAACAGCTCCAGACATCATGACTACAGGAAATGGAAAGGTACAGCTCCACAGAATGGCTGCTTCCCATGACCTTTGATTAGATAGTCTACGGACATGTTGGTGTCCATGTGACCGCCATGTACAGAAACGAAACTCCTCGCTGAGCAATAAAGAATGGCACTCACTGTCCCAGTTCACTCTAGTTCAACAACACACAAGTCTCTAACGTCTGTCATATGGTTACAGCGGCAAACGACGAGTGGCAACTCCAGACCTTAATCGAGCTTGCAGTAACCGTTTCCTGACTGTTCGTGGTGGTACACTGCCTGTGACCGCTGCATGGGTTTCATCTGCTATCATCTGTCTTCTCATCTGAGCCAGTAGAAAGATCTTTTCATCTTATGCTATTGGCGGAGCTGTCGTTTCTACTCAGGTAAAACGATTTATGACATGCTCATGGCCACACGAAGGGAATTAACAAGTTTTGAATGCGGAATGGTAGTTGGAAGTAGACGCAGGGAGCTTTCCATTTCTGAAATCATTAGGTAATTCAGTGCTCCGAGATCCAGAGTGTCAAGAGTGTGCCAAGAATACCAAATTTCAGGCATTACCTCTCACCACGTAGGCCTTCAATTAACGAACGACAATAATGGCGTCTGAGTAGTGTACATGAAATGTATTCACAGTTCCCAATATGGGCAACCAACAGCTATGTAATGGAATGAGGACAATGAAAATTCCTGTCCTACCATTTGGTTATCCTAGCACGACTCACGGACAGATCAAAACTTGCATATGTCGTCAGCCATGGGTCTATAACGTGTACTCGTGCATCCATTACTTATGTCCCCATAAAGGGGAGACATTTCACTTAACGTCGCTTGCTCGGTGTCGACGGAAATATACTATACAGCAATGCCTCTGTTATTCCGAATTACAATGCGAAGTTCCTTCGAACATACATCCATGTCCGAAGGAACTCTGCATAACAGCTGTAGTCGCTTCAGTGTCTTTGGATCTAATTCGCAATAACACAGGCACTGCAATATCGTATTTGCGTAGAGTGTCAGTGCTAACAGACAAGCAACACAGGGGGAAATAACCGTAGAAGATCGGATGCCAAGCAAGATCGTAAGACATGTAAAAGAGCCACCGTGGTACAACAACCGAGTTAGAAAACTGCTGTGGAAGCAGAGGGAACTTCACAGCAAACATAAACATAGCGCCGGCCGCGGTGGTCTCGCGTTTAAGGCGCTCGGTCCGGAACCGCGCGACTGCTACGCCCGCAGGTTCGAATCCTGCCTCGGGCGTGGATATGTGTGATGTCCTTAGGTTACTTAGGTTTAAGTAGTTCTAAGTTCTAGGGGACTGATGACCACAGAAGTTAAGTCCCATAGTGCTCAGAGCCATTTGAACCATAAACATAGCCAAAGGTTTGCAGACAAGCAAAAATTACGCGAAGCGAAATGTAGTGTGAGGAGGGCTATGCGAGAGGCGTTCAATGAATTCGAAAGTAAAGTTCTATGTACTGACTTGGCAGAAAATCCTAAGAAATTTTGGTCTTATGTCAAAGCGGTAGGTGGATCAAAACAAAATGTCCAGACACTTTGTGACCAAAATGGTGCTGAAACAGAGGATGACAGACTAAAGGCCGAAATACTAAATGTCTTTTTCCAAAGCTGTTTCACAGAGGAAGACTGCACTGTAGTTCCTTCTCTAGATTGTCGCACAGATGAGAAAATGGTAGATATCGAAATAGACGACAGTGGGATAGAAAACAATTAAAATCACTCAAAAGAGGAAAGGCCGCTGGACCTGATGGGATACCAGTTCGATTTTACACAGGGTACGTGAAGGAACTTGCCCCTTCTTGCAGCGGTGTACCGTAGGTCTCTAGAAGAGCGTAGCGTTCCAAAGGATTGGAAAAGAGCACAGGTCATCCCCGCTTTCAAGAAGGGACGTCGAACAGATGTGCAGAACTATAGACCTATATCTCTAACGTTGATCAGTTGTAGAATTTTGGAACACGTATTATGTTCGAGTACAATGACTTTTCTGGAGACTAGAAATCTACTTTGTAGGAATCAGCATGGGTTACGAAAAAGACGATCGTGTGAAACCCAGCTCGCGCTATTCGTCCACGAGACTCAGAGGGCCATAGACACGGGTAGATGCCGTGTTTCTTGACTTCCGCAAGGCGTTTGATACGGTTCCCCGCAGTCATTTAATGAACAAAGTAAGAGCATATGGACTATCAGACCAATTGTGTGATTGGATTGAAGAGTTCCTAGATAACAGAACGCAGCATGTCATTCTCAATGGAGAGAAGTCTTCCGAAGTAAGAGTAATTTCAGGTGTGCCGCAGGGGAGAGTCGTAGGACCGTTGCTATTCACAATAAACATAAATCACCTTGTGGATAACATCGGAAGTTCACTGAGGCTTTTTGCGGATAATGCTGTGGTACATCGAGAGGTTGTAACAATGGAAAATTGTACTGAAATGCAGGAGGATCTGCAACTAATTGACGCATGGTGCAGGGATTGGCAATTGAATCTCAATGTAGACAAGTGTAATGTGTTGCGAATACATAGAAAGAAAGATACTTTATCATTTAGCTACAATATAGCAGGTCAGCGACTGGAAACAGTTAATTCCATAAATTACCTGGCAGTAGGCATTAGGAGTTATTTAAAATGGAATGACCATATTAAGTTGATCGTCGGTAAAGCAGATGCCAGACTGAGATTCATTGGAAGAATTCTAAGGAAATGCAATCCGAAAACAAAGGAAGTAGGTTACAGTACACTTGTTCGCCCATTGCTTGAATATTGCTCACCGGTGTGGAATCCGTACCAGATAGGGTTGATAGAAGAGATAGAGAAGATCGAACGGAAAACCGCGCGCTTCTTTACAGGATCATTTAGTAATCGCGAAAGCGTTACGGAGATGATGGATAAACTCCAGTGGAAGACTCTGCAGGAGAGACGCTCAGTAGCTCGGTACGGGCTTTTGTTGAAGTTTCGAGGACATACCTTCATCGAAGAATCAAGCAGTATATTGCTCCCTCCTACGTATATCTCGCGAAGAGACCATGAGGATAAAATCAGAGAGATTAGAGCCCGCACAGAGGCATCTTTCTTTCCACGAACAATACGAAACTGGAACAGAAGGGAGAACCGACAGAGGTACTCAAAGTACCCTCCGCCACACACCATCAGGTGACTTGCGGAGTATGGATGTAGATGCAGGATGTAGATGTAGAAATCGATGTGGCACGAATGTCTAACGTATCCGTTTGGACAGTGCGACGAAATATGGAGTTAATGGGCTATGGCAACAGACGACCGTAGCGAGTGTCTTTGATAACAGCACGACACCGCCTGTAACGTCTCTCTTGTGCTCATGACCATATAGGTTGGACCTTGGCCTGGTACGATGAGACACAATTTCAGCTCATAAGAGCTGATGGTAGGTTCCGAGTGTGGCGCAGACTTCACGGAGCCATAGGCCAAAGTTGTCAACAAGGCTCTGTGCAAGTTAGCGGTGGCTCCATAATGGTGTGGGTGCTGTTTACGTGGAATGGATTGGGTCCTCTCGTCCAACTGGACCAATCATTGACTGGAAATAGTTTTGTTTCGCACCCTGGAGACCATTTTCATCCATTGATGTACTTCATGTCCCCAAACAACGATGGAATTTTTATGGATGACAATGCACCATGTCACCGGGCCATAGTTGTCGAAGAACATTCTGGACTATTCTAGCGAATGATCTGGCCATACAGATTGTCCAACATGAATTCCGTCGAACATTTATGGGACGTAGTCGACATGTTAATTCGTGCACAAAATACTACACCAGCTGAACTTTTACAACTGCCAACGACTTGTTGAGTCCATGTCGCGATGAGCTGCTGCACTACGCTGTGCAAAAGGGGGTCCAACACGGGATTGGGAGACACCACGAGTTTCGTAATCTCAGTACAGCATATTTTCTTACTCCATTTTTAAATGTTAGCATTGACTTTTTATGTGCTGCAGCCTTTTTCTGAAGTTATAAAATTTAATCTGGAAAATTGAGGTTTTGCAAATGTGAAAACGGGTTAAGGTATAGCATAGTCATGTGCCCAGTAACAAACATTAGACTGAAATTTAAAAGCGTTGCAATCGAGAAAATCTTTCCAATAGGATATTTAGACGGCTACGTGCTGTAGTATAGCTCTACTACACACCAATAAAGAGTAGGCAGAAATCAAATTAAGCAAAGTACTATCAAAAACCTGTTGAAAGTTAAATACATTTGGAAACTGAAGCTACTGGAAACCAATATAAATTTCTATTTTCAAGACAGGTTAAGTTATTAAGACATTAACGAAACTCAGTTATTGACAAATATTACATGTTCAATTTGTTCTGTGGTAAAACACCTTCTTCTGTGCCGGCCGGTGTGGCCGAGCGGTTCTAGGCGCTTCAGTCTGGAACCGCGCGACCGCTACTGTCGCAGGCTCGAATCCTGCCTCCGTCATGGACGCGTGTGATGTCCTTAGGTTAGTTAGATTTAAGTAGTTTTAAGTTCTAAGGGACTGATGACCTCAGATGTTAATTCCCATAGTGCTCAGAGCCATTTGAATCATTTTTGAACTTTCTTCTGTTCCAACGTGTAATATGGTACTTGACCGACGAAGTATGACTTAACCGACAACACGTTGTGTCATATTATACAGCACTTAAATTTGTAGAACTTGAAATATTTGCAAATGCTGCACGAAACATAACCTCATGTCTAACAACGACAGAAACTGTAGAAAACGTTCGAAACTGTTTACGGCTGTTTCTATTGTGGATTCACACACGTGATTCTAAAATTTGCCACTCTACTGAAACACCGACCATAACTCATCATGTGTTCCTAGGTACACTATCCTCTACATTCAGTACTCCACCTACTCATTATAACAGACTTATTAAAATCATCTGACCATACCATTTGCAAAATAATAAAATATATGAACAGTCCAAATCACTTCGTACATTGTTGGGTTGTCGCTAGCAATATTTACAGTAAGCCATGGGGAGCTCGCCTTGTCGGCAGGTGTGAGGTTGTGCATAGGCACGAGTCTATGAACAACACAGACCAGATGCAAAGTAGAAAAGCTATTTACTACTCACTGTGCAAGAAAACTGTTTTCGTCACGTTTATGGATTGTCTTGCGTGTTCATTGTAGATCGTTGACAGTTGTGACCACATAACTTCGTGGTTTTTTTCTGAACTGCCCAAGGTTGTCGATAAAATAACTTGCATCCCTTGTAAAATGTCGACTACGTCACTTAACAGTCTGCTTGTGCCTGAGTAACCAAGTCACTTACGGTATCAATCAATTCAGTCAAGAATACCTGATGAAGAACCAACAACTCGCCTATCACCACACTGGAACAGACTACTAGATGTGAAGACGCCGCGTCAGAACGACTTACAACAATTGGGAACTTTTCTAATGAATTAAGATCCAACTGCCACTCCCACATGGACTGTAGTCATAGAGAAATGAGGCCAATACCACGGAGACAGTTGTAACTTTTGTACGGGAATGTTACTTTACATTGTCCAGTTACAGTAATGGGCCGGCCGTTGTGGCTTCAGTCTGGAACCGCGCTGCTGCTACGGTTCAATGTTCGAATACTGGCTCGGGCATGGATGTGTGTGATGTCTTTAGGTTGGTTAGGTTTAAGTAGTTCTAAGTCTACGGGACTGATTACCTCAGATGTTAAGTCCCATAGTGCTTAGAGCCATTTGAACCGTTTTGAGTTACAGTAATGGGACTTCCGCCTATGTTTAACTGAAACGTGCAATCACCACTCACAGACGGCAAGTCGCAGTACTAGCAGTGGAGGGTATATATAGCGTGCAGGGGGCCGTAATATAGTGCAGTCGATGTCGTAACGCTGAAACGAAACGATATAATAGACGTGCTAAAGGGCGAGATCATTGGCTTTCGGGTCATGGGTGGAAGCATTTCCGAAACTGCTAAGTTTGTAAACTGTAGCGTGCCACGGCAAAAAAGCTCAATCGAAAACCGGCGCCGAGGAAAATGTGGTGCACCTTGGGCCACATATAACAGGGGTGAACGACAGCTGCGGTGATGTGTACGGACGAATAAAAATGCAGCTGTTGAGCAACTGACCTTCCAGATGAACCAAGGGGCCACCAGCAATGTCTCCTCAAAGATCGTTCAGTGAACATTGCTGCGTATGGGCCTCCGCAGCAGACACCTGTTACATGCACGGGCCAATCTCACTGACATCTATTTGTTGAAGAATCATGGAACATATTTTGTTTTCAGACATAATGACCTTTCCAAACTCTGAGAAGCTCATCTGCAGAAACCAGTGCGGTTTTAGGAAACAGCGGTCATGCTGGACACAGCTGGCTCTCTTTGTGCATGATCTACAACAGGCGCTAGATACCGGCTCCCAGGTTGATGCTATATTTCTCGACTTTCGGAAGGCGTTCGACTCAGTTCCGCAATGTCGCTTGCTCCAAAAAGTGTGCGTTTACGGTCTATCCGATGACACATGCGATTGGATAGAAAGTTTTCTAACAGACAGGGAGCAGTATGTCGTCCTGAACGGGGTGACTTCAACAGAAACAAGGGTAACTTCAGGTGTGCCCCAGGGCAGCGTAATAGGTCCGCTGCTTTTTTCGATTTACACAAAGGATCTGGTTGATGGTATTGACAGCGGCATTAGACTGATTGTCGATGATGCTGTAGTCTATAGGAAAGTAGTATCACACGAAAGTTGTGATCAAATCAATGAAGATTTACAGAAAATTAATGGGTGGTTTAATGACTGGCAGTTATCTCTCAATATTAGTGAGTGTAACCTACTGCGTATAGCAAGGAGAAAATCCCCATTAATGTACGAGTACAAAATAAATGCCTAGTCCTTGGAAGCGGTAACATCCGTCAACTATCTGGGTGTGACTATTCGAAATGATCTCAAATGGAATGATCAGATTACACAAGTAACGGGTAAGGCAAAGTCTAGATTGCGGTTTATTGGTAGAATTCTGAAGCAATGCAGTCCTTCAACAAAGGAAATAGCTTACAATATGTTAGTTCATTCAGTCTTAGAGTATTGTTCGTCTGTATGGGACCCTTACCAGTTGGGTCTGATTCAATAGATTGAGAATGTCCAAAGAAGAACGGCAAGATTCGTGACTGGTACATTTAGCCATCACGAGAGCGTTAAAAATGTCATAGAAAGTTTGAAGTGGAACATACTTGCAAATAGACGGCGCTCTAAACGGAAGGAGGTGCTCACTAAATTCCGAAATCCGATCTTCACCGAGGATGTAGAGCATATATTACCACCAACTTTCAGATCGCGCAATGATCAGCATTCAAAGATAAGGGAAATTAGGGCTCGTACTGAGGCGTTCAGTCGTTTTCCCCAAGCGCGATCCTCGTGTGGAACAGAGGGGGGGGGGGGGGGGATATGACTTTGGCGCGAATTGTGCCCTCCGCCAAACACCGCCTGGTGGTTAGCGGAGTATATATGTAGATGTAAATGTAGATGCATCCATGCTGACTGCTGTTCAACGGCGACGTAGACTGGAATTTGCATGCCAGTACCGAAATTGGACGTTCAAGTGAGTGGGGCACGTGACCTTTTCAGATTAATCAAATTTTATGCTCTGTATGATAGATATCCATTGGCGTTAATCGTCTAGTGGTCTACGCAAGAGGAAGGAAAATTACTGTCTGGCGACTATTTCTGTGACACTCCCTCGGTGATCTCCTAATTATGGAAGCCACAATGGATCAACCCAAGTGTGCATCTACTCTTGGGGACGATGTTCAGGGCTACATGCAGTTTCTTTTTCTTTGGCACGGTGGCATCTACCAGCAGGACAATGCAATGTGTCACACAGCTCGCACTGTACGTGCTTGGTTCGAAGAGCACCACGGTGAGTTTTCCGTACTCCACTGTCCACCAAACTCCACAGATTTAAACCTAGCAAAAAATGTGTGGGACCACCTGGGTCGGGTTGATCGCGCCACGGATACTCAACTGAGAAACCTGTGACTGCTGGCCACAGCACCAGATCGGAGTAATTCTACATCCCTGCCGGTATTTTCTAGAACCTCAGTCACTCTCTTCCTGCACATCTGACAGCGGTCTGCATAGGAAAAGGTAGTCATTCAGATTTTTGACAGTCGGACACATTAATGTGACTGGACAGCGTAAATTACCATTGTGTACTATATCTACTTCTCACTGAAACTACATCCGTCCTCCAGAATTACGGTTTAGATTCTTACTAAATTCGTATCACCTCTTACGTACTATTCTCTAATCTTCAGTAACAGCACTTACGCTGATGATGTGTGTATGGCACTGATGGCCAGGAGTCATGATATCGGGAAGTTGGGTCGCCGAGCTGCAAGTCTTTTCAGCTGACGTCACGTTGGACAACTCGCGTGTCGGTGATGATGAAATGATGATAAGGACAACAGGTCCTCAGAGGCGAAAATCAGACCCATCTGGGAATCGAATGCAGGTCCGCTCCAAGGCTATCAGACAAGCTAACTATTCAGCTAAAAAGGCGGACACTTACACTGAGGGTCGTAAACATTATGATCATGTTAATAATAGCGTATCACACAATTCGACACCCTCTCACGTAGTCATTGTGGCCTAGATTTGCACGACATGTCCCGTGGGAGCCACGGCCGAATCTTCACCTACATACATATGGTTCAAATGGCTCTGAGCACTATGGGACTTAACAGCTATGGTTATCAGTCCCCTAGAACTTAGAACTACTTAAACCTAACTAACCTAAGGACATCACACAACACCCAGTCATCACGAGGCAGAGAAAATCCCTGACCCCGCCGGGAATCGAACCCGGGAACCCGGGCGTGGCCTACATACATACCCGCATGCCTCCGCCTAATGCCTGGTGAAAGGTACCTTCTACCACTAATAGTCATTCCCCTCCCTGCTCCCGTCGCAAACAGAGCAGGGGAAGAACGACCGTCTGTATGCCTCTACACTAGCTCTAATTCCTCTTTTCTTGTCTTTGAGGTTCTTTACGTCGGTGGCAGTAGAATCGTTTTGCATTCATCCCCTAATTCAGGTTCTCTAAATTTTCTCAGCAGTCTTCCTCGAAAAGAACGTCACGTTCTCTCCAGAAATTCTCATTTGAGTTCCCAAAGGATACTGGTAATACTTTCGTACTGATCGAACCTACTGGCAACAAATCTAGCAGTATGCCTTAAAATGCTTCCATTGTCTTCCTTTAATCCGACCCTCCCCCCCAAACACTCAAGACTGGATCACGCAACTGTTCTGTACGCGTGCTACTTTCAGATGGTGCGTTGTCAAGCAGCCGTTCGTCTACAGGATGGCGTATCTCGACACGACCATCGACCTGATGTAGCAAAAAAAGTGATTCATTCGTCCAGGCAACACGTCTCCGATGATGCACAGTTCTATGTCGATTATCTCGTACCCAATAGAATCCTAACGAACACCTGGTTATCGTGAGAATCCATGGGACTTGAATATTGTGGAGTCCCATGCGCAACACTGTGCGCTGACATGTGTGCTTAGAAACACCTGTGCCTGCACGAATATGGTGCTCTGTCGTTAGGTATGACACAGATCGCCGCATATTCTGGTTGACAGAGCACGCAAGCCTCCTACCACCACATAATGTGATGTGACGTGGACGTCCATGATCTTGTCACCCACTTGTGGTTCCACCGTGGTTTAACCACTCTCCGTAGATGGTCACGACAGCAGCACGCGAACAGCCGAGCAGATTCGCTGAGATGCTCTTCCCCAGCCGCCATGCCACAACAACTTGTCCTTTGTCAAAGTCACTGAAGTCAGTGGATTTCGTCATTTGCGGCCCGTATCGTAGCTAGAACGATTCGCCTTTGCTCCTTTGCTCCGCTTACATAATTTTTTTGTCGCCTCATGTGCACACATGGACACCACGCGCCGCTGACTACCGATCAGCAGTGGTCATAATGCTTCGCCTCATCAGTTATTTTTGCATCGTCTCCATCATTCTGCCACTGAATCAGTGACACCCAGTACGAAAATTTGCTGACCTCGTGTCCCAGGCACTGTACACACAATTGTAATCCACTTTCTCCAAAATGAGTGCCATGACTGATGCGTTCTTCAAGAAGCTTTGGGATTGACAGGGCTGTAGCTGTCATGACGTTACACACCAGATCCACCTCCAAACCATGTACTTGATATACTGTTTTACTTACAAGGGCTTCTTATTTTGGTATGCAATGTTCTTCAGTATGGAAGGATCTCAGATAACGTGATCTGTCTTACACCTTTGCTGTTGATGGACAAAGACGCATCGATGGCAGTGCCCATAGACATCGTATGTTCAGCTGCACAGCCACAAGCGGAGGAAACTACACTATCTCATCAAAAGTATCCGCACACACACATATTTAATGTGGAACTGACCACTAGATCGTCTCCAGAGGCGGACCCACCAATATACAAGGAAAAATAGAGTATTGTATTAGTAGAGAAATAGTAACAGCAGAATGTGTCGGTGAGAAGAGCTCGTTCATTTCGAACGAGTCATTACTTTGCATAAGTAACTTACTACAAGTGCTAATATTTGAAGAAAAGCCTTTTTATAGCCATCATCGTGTACATATTCAACTTTATTTTTTTCTGGTATCAGTTTGTATAGCAATCTTCACTGCAAGACTGAATGACAAAAACATAAAAAAATGCAATGTACACAAACTAAAAGAAAGTAAAATGTAAGAATTATGCACACGAAAATCATAATTAGTTCTTACAAAAAAGTGTATAAGGTGACTCAAAAATACAAACTTCTCATGAATAATTTATCAGCTTCTCAAATATAAGGATGTTCCACAGTGGTATGTAAAATATCCATAATTTGGTTAATGCCATAAATCACAGAACTAGGTAGAATCCAGTACATAACAGGTAAATGTCATCAAGACTACATGTGACCAAAGATCACCAAAGAGTATGGTACTACAAAGGTTAAGCTAAACGAAAATCTAAATCTTAGTCAATGGAAGATGTCAGAAAGTACAATGAATATAAGAGTAGTTCAATGTTGGCAACATTTTATGGTCATTAATACAAACTAACAACATTGAGAATAGCATCAGCAGAACTACCCTACATGACGCTACATCGTATGAACATGGCAACCTATTAAATTGTACTTCTTAAGAGTGATGCCTGGTATGACATAGTAATAACAACGTTATATAAAAGACGTTTTTAGATAGTAATTACATTCAATGAACTTATAATGTAACTGTTGCTATGTATAATTTCATAATTAAGATACAATGTCACTTGTAAATCTTATCACAAACAACACTATTCATAATGCACAGTGACAGAGGAATTTTATCGTTAGACAGTTAATGAATGAAATTATTATTGAAATGGTATGCAACAAAGGCATTCAGTGAAAAGTTGTTGATAATATTGACATTTATGTGAGGTCAGAATTATAAGAATAAGTATATTAAAACCTAAGCTTCAGGTTGCATGTGGCAAATAATCAATATTCATTGTCAGTGATGTTAAGCATTGATGTAGACCTATTCAATGATCAAGAATAATGGGAGATAAACTGCGAAATCCACATTAGAAACTACACTCAGTGTAAACATCGAATGCAGAGACAGTGAGGTCAAACACTGTGGATATGAGACAAAAAATTTCCTTCTCATCTGCAAAAGCACTAAAATATATCAGGGACCTGTTTAAAATGTAGACAATCATTCCAGGTCAATAATAGAACATGAATGTAACTAAACCTGGGCCTCAGGCAACATATGACATAAACATTGCATATGATTGATTGCAAAAATTAAATATGTGCTATTTATGTTTCAGCTTATCACACAAATAAACACATGTCAAGGAATAGTATAAAATATACGTCAAATTACATCAATAATAAAACATTAATGCAACAAGTTTCGGGTTATGGATGATATAAACCTTAGGTATGCTGATTATATAGTTGTTATGAAAAAACAATCATAAACTGGAATAACCAAAACTGAACTTTATGTCAAGTCAAAATAATAGAATATCTATGCATATACCTATGTCTCAGGATACAGATAATGCAAATTTTACATGCTACTTGTAATAAGGTCAGTTTCTATTCATATTTATACAAAAATCGTTATCTATGTGGTCACATCAGCACTTGTCAGTAACAGTATAACAGAATATAAACGGCAAATATTTAAGAATACAAAACAGTAATAAAAGTGAAGATTATGCAAACAGAATTATATATGCCAATTGACGCAAAAATTGATTGTAGCAAAATTATATGTCCTGATGAGGAGATGTACTACGATGAATAAATGTCAAGGAACAAAAGGAAGGTAAAAATTAAATACAGGTATGGGATCAAGACATATTAATTAATAATGAAACCAAAAGCATTGTTTTGTTAGATGTTTGTAGTTTAGGAAGAAGAGCTATGTTACAACCACACAACATTTATTCTTTAACTTCTGTTGGTATTATATTATTAAAAACATGATGTGACCTAAATATACAATCATAGACTCCATCTTCAAACACAATCTAATAAACTATAACCATTGTTAATCTCAATGTGAGATGGTATGTAGCTGACGTAAAACTATGTCAAGGTATTATCGTCATATTTGACTATCTCATATTACCCTAACTGTGACAATAGATACATAAGCATTAAGATCTAAGAAACAGGCGCTATATATAGGGATCTGGCAGTAGAACTGCATTACTTTAGACATTGCTCTATTCATGCTGCAATATTTGAGTGAAATTTTCAAGGAATTTTAATTTTCTAAATCAGTTTGTTCATTTAAAATGTACTTTGTGTGTAATGTGATATTGAAGAAATTCTCGGTTTCTTCTAAGAAACTTGTGTAGATGCTTTTACTTAGGTTACATAGTAATTTCATGTTAGTCTCCATTTGGCCTATTTTGGGTCTGCAAAATTTCAAATATACACTTAAAGTTTATGAATTAAACTGGGGAAATTCTTCTTCAAATCTAGTGTTAAGTCTCCTGCCAGTTTGACCTTTGTAGAACTTCTTGCACGATTCACAATTACTTTTATAAGGTCCTGCCAGTTCAAATGTTGATCTCTTTTCTAAGTTGTTTTAATTCTAGTTCTAACACCACTCTCAGTCTGGAAGGCTACTGGATCACTACTGTTTTTAAATATTTGAGTAATTTTTACAGAAATTGTGCCTGCATAAGTTATATGACATATATATTTTTTCTCTCTCTTTAACCTCTGTGACAGTAATCATTTTTTTTCATTTTCACTTTTGTTTTGAATATTCTGTCACTAGTTTGGTGTCATGGTGTCGAATCCATCGTTAACTGCCACATATCTTAGTGTGTTTAATTCTGTCATTGAAATTGTGCCTGCATAAGTTATATGACATATATATTTTTTCTCTCTCTTTAACTTCTGTGACAGTAATCATTTTTTTTCATTTTCACTTTTGTTTTGAATATTCTGTCACTAGTTTGGTGTCATGGTGTCGAATCCATCGTTAACTGCCACATATCTTAGTGTGTTTAATTCTGTCATTGAAATCTTAAGTACAGTTTCTATCATCACATGGAAACAGGAACAATTATATTGATTATGTCTTTGTCAACTTCAGTTGTAAATTTTAGGTTTGCATGTATATTATTGAGGAATCTCTATAACTTTTGCATGACATCATCATTGCCATTAATCACATTTATCATTTCATTTACATATATTTCATAATGTAATATTTTCTTATCATGTCTAAATAATTGTTCATTATTTTATTTCCTACAAAATCTATAAAAACATCAGCTAAAGACAACAACTCATGGCCAAAACAATTTGTTAATTTTGAAGTAGTTATAAAAAAGTACAATATCAAAACCACTTATCAGTTAAATAATCATACAAATGGGCATACTACTACATGATATTAAGTTCTTCCAAATTAATTAAATAGATTCACTTATTAGTAGAATTGTATAAAGATTTTTTACACCTAAAGAGATTAATTTGTCTCCAACAACAATGCACACATCTTTAACAGTATCATTGTACTCATACACATTCTTGTAGTTATATTGAATATATATTTAAGTTAAAATTATTTGATTTACTTTCTTACTAAGGTGATACCCTGGACTGACCTTGTAATTAACGATTTGTATTACTGGAATGTCCTTCACGTGAATCTTTCATTGAACCCTAAGTTTGGAGGCCACTGGTTTCATTACAATACAATATTTTTTTCTCTCAGTTATTAAACAAAAAGTTACAGTTTTTTTATAAAGTCACAAACACAATCTTACATTCCAGAATGAGATTTTCACTCTGCAGCGGAGTGTGCGCTGATATGAAACTTCCTGGCAGATTAAAACTGTGTGCCCGACCGAGACTCGAACTCGGGACCTTTGCCTTTCGCGGGCAAGTGCTCTACCATCTGAGCTACCGAAGCACGACTCACGCCCGGTACTCACAGCTTTACTTCTGCCAGTACCTCATCTCCTACCTTCCAAACTTTACAGAAGCTCTCCTGCGAACCTTGCAGAACTAGCACTCCTGAAAGAAAGGATATTGCGGAGACATGGCTTAGCCACAGCCTGGGGGATGTTTCCAGAATGAGATTTTCACTCTGAAGCGGAGTGTGCGCTGATATGAAACTTCGTGGCAGATTAAAACTGTGTGCCCGACCGAGACTCGAACTCGGGACCTTTGCCTTTCTCGGGCAAGTGCTCTACCATCTGAGCTACCGAAGCATGACTCACGCCCGGTACTCACAGCTTTACTTCTGCCAGTACCTCATCTCCTACCTTCCAAACTTTACAGAAGCTCTCCTGCGAACCTTGCAGAACTAGCACTCCTGAAAGAAAGGATATTGCGGAGACATGGCTTAGCCACAGCCTGGGGGATGTTTCCAGAATGAGATTTTCACTCTGTAGCGGAGTGTGCGCTGATATGAAACTTCGTGGCAGATTAAAACTGTGTGCCCGACCGAGACTCGAACTCGGGACCTTTGCCTTTCGCGGGCAAGTGCTCTACCATCTGAGCTACCGAAGCACGACTCACGCCCGGTACTCACAGCTTCACTTCTGCCAGTACCTCATCTCCTACCTTCCAAACTTTACAGAAGCTCTCCTGCGAACCTTGCAGAACTAGCACTCCTGAAAGAAAGGATATTGCGGAGACATGGCTTAGCCACAGCCTGGGGGATGTTTCCAGAAGGAGATTTTCACTCTGCAGCGGAGTGTGCGCTGATACGAAACTTCGTGGCAGATTAAAACTGTGTGCCCGACAGAGACTCGAACTCGGGACCTTTGCCTTTCGCGGTCAAGTGCTCTACCATCTGAGCTACCGAAGCACGACTCACGCCCGGTACTCACAGCTTTACTTCTGCCAGTACCTCATCTCCTACCTTCCAAACTTTACAGAAGCTCTCCTGCGAACCTTACAGAACTAGCACTCCTGAAAGAAAGGATATTGCGGAGACATGGCTTAGCCACAGCCTGGGGGATGTTTCCAGAATGAGATTTTCACTCTGCAGCGGAGTGTGCGCTGATATGAAACTTCGTGGCAGATTAAAACTGTGTGCCCGACCGAGACTCGAACTCGGGACCTTTGCCTTTCGCGGGAAAGTGCTCTACCATCTGAGCTACCGAAGCACGACTCACGCCCGGTACTCACAGCTTTACTTCTGCCAGTACCTCATCTTCTACCTTCCAAACTTTACAGAAGCTCTCCTGCGAACCTTGCAGAACTAGCACTCCTGAAAGAACGGATATTGCGGAGACATGGCTTAGCCACAGCCTGGGGGATGTTTCCAGAATGAGATTTTCACTCTGCAGCGGAGTGTGCGCTGATATGAAACTTCGTGGCAGATTAAAACTGTGTGCCCGACCGAGACTCGAACTCGGGACCTTTGCCTTTCGCGGGCAAGTGCTCTACCATCTGAGCTACCGAAGCACGACTCACGCCCGGTACTCACAGCTTTACTTCTGGCAGTACCTCATCTCCTACCTTCCAAAGTTTACAGAAGCTCTCCTGCGAACCTTGCAGAACTAGCACTCCTGAAAGAAAGGATATTGCGGAGACATGGCTTAGCCACAGCCTGGGGGATGTTTCCAGAATGAGATTTTCACTCTGCAGCGGAGTGTGCGCTGATATGAAACTTCCTGGCAGATTAAAACTGTGTGCCCGACCGAGACTCGAACTTGGGACCTTTGCCTTTCGCGGGCAAGTGCTCTACCATCTGAGCTACCGAAGCACGACTCACGCCCGGTACTCACAGCTTTACTTCTGCCAGTACCTCATCTCCTACCTTCCAAACTTTACAGAAGCTCTCCTGCGAACCTTGCAGAACTTGCACTCCTGAAAGAACGGATATTGCGGAGACATGGCTTAGCCACAGCCTGGGGGATGTTTCCAGAATGAGATTTTCACTCTGCAGCGGAGTGTGCGCTGATATGAAACTTCGTGGCAGATTAAAACTGTGTGCCCGACCGAGACTCGAACTCGGGACCTTTGCCTTTCGCGGGCAAGTGCTCTACCATCTGAGCTACCGAAGCACGACTCACGCCCGGTACTCACAGCTTTACTTCTGCCAGTACCTCATCTCCTACCTTCCAAACTTTACAGAAGCTCTCCTGCGAACCTTGCAGAACTTGCACTCCTGAAAGAAAGGATATTGCGGAGACATGGCTTAGCCACAGCCTGGGGTATGTTTCCAGAATGAGATTTTCACTCTGCAGCGCGAAAGGCAAAGGTCCCGAGTTCGAGTCTCGGTCGGGCACACAGTTTTAATCTGCCACGAAGTTTCATATCAGCGCACACTCCGCTGCAGAGTGAAAATCTCATTCTGGAAACATCCCCCAGGCTGTGGCTAAGCCATGTCTCCGCAATATCCTTTCTTTCAGGAGTGCTAGTTCTGCAAGGTTCGCAGGAGAGCTTCTGTAAAGTTTGGAAGGTAGGAGATGAGGTACTGGCAGAAGTAAAGCTGTGAGTACCGGGCGTGAGTCGTGCTTCGGTAGCTCAGATGGTAGAGCACTTGCCCGCGAAAGGCAAAGGTCCCGAGTTCGAGTCTCTGTCGGGCACACAGTTTTAATCTGCCAGGAAGTTTCACAATCTTACATTCTTGATGCAGGATCTTTATCTATTCTGACAATATTAATGTCAGTAACGAACGGTTTTCTTTACTGAATATTATCTTCAGAAGAGATCAAACTTCCTGGAAGATTAAAACTGTGTGCCCAACCGAGACTCGAACTAGGGGCCTTTGCCTTCCGCAGGCAGAAGTAAAACTGTGAGGATGGGGTGTGAGTTGTGCTTTGGTAGCTCAGATGGTAGAGCATTTGCCTGCAATAAACAAAGGTCCCGAGTATGATTCTCAGTCGGGCACACTGTTTTAATCTGCCAGGAAGTTTCATATCAGAGCACACTCCACTGCAGAATGAAAATCTCATTCAGAAGAGATAATTATAATGAAGCTTCCTGTATCAGCTTTGCGTATTAAACTTTCATTGTCATCAAGTTTCTTCTTAACTGTTAGTATTCATCACCCATCATTCTTTATAGATGTATTATGTTAATTCATTTTGTTAACTCATATATATTTCAAGGGCCCTGACTACTTTACCTGTTAGTGTACTTCTATGAGCTGTTGACTCACTTTGTTCATCAATAGCAATTTTAGTGTGAGCTATCCATATTTTTACACATCTATCACCTAGTCTGTTATTGAAATAAAATTTTAAACCTCTTTCCTTAAAAAACTTATTTCATCATTAGAAAAGTCAGTGTCTGTAAAATTAACTACTTCTTACTAAAAAGGAGTGCAGGTAAGCTACAACAAACAGCATAGTAAATGCATTATTGTGGCCAAGATAGACACGAAGGCCACTCCTATCACAATAGTACAAGTTTATATGCCAACTAGCTCCGCAGATGATGAAGAGATTGAAGAAATGTGATGATGAGATAAAGGAAATTATACAGGTAGTGAAGAGAGACGAAAATTTAATAGTCATGGGTGACTGGAATTCGAGAGTAGGAGAAGGGAGAGAAGGAAACATAGTAGGTGAATATGGCTTGGGGGAGAGAAATGAAAGAGGAAGCCGTCTGGTAGAATTTTGCACAGAGCATAACTTAATCATAGCTAACACTTGGTTCAAGAATCATAAAAGAAGGTTGTATACATGGAAGAATCCTGGAGATACTAGTAGGTATCAGATACATTATATAATGGTAAGGCAGAGATTTAGGAACCAGGTATCAAATTGTAAGACATTTCCAGGGGCAGATGTGGACTCTGACCACAATCTATTGGTTATGAACTATAGATTAAAACTGAAAAAACTGCAAAAAGGTGCGAATTTAAGGGGATGGGACCTGGATAAACTGACTAAACCAGAGGTTGTACAGAGTTTACGGGAGATCATAAGGGAACAACTGACAAGAATGGGAAAAAGAAATACAGTAGAAGAATGGGTAGCTCTGAGGGATAAGTAGTGAAGGCAGCAGAGGATCAAGTAGGTAAAAAGACGAGGGCTAGTAGAAATCCTTGGGTAACAGATGAAATATTGAATTTAATTGATGAAAGGAGAAAATATAAAAATGCAGTAAATGAAACAGGCAAAAAGGAATACAAACGTCTCAAAAATGAGATCGACAGGAAGCGAAAAATGGCTAAGCTGGGATGGCTAGAGGACAAATGTAAGGATGTAGAGGCTTATCTCACTAGGGGCAAGATAGATACTGCCTACAAGAAAATTAAAGAGACCTTTGGAGAAAAAAGAACCACTTGTATGAATATCAAGAGCTCAGATGGAAACCAAGTTCTAAGCAAAGAAGGGAAAGCAGAAAGGTGGAAGGAGTATATAGAGGGTCTATACAAGGGCGATGTACTTGAGGAAAATATTATAGAAATGGAAGAGGATGTAGATGAAGATGAAATGGGAGATATGATACTGCATGAAGAGTTTGACAGAGCTCTGAAAGACCTGAGATGAAACAAGGCCGTGGAGTAGAGAACATTCCATTAGAACTACTGACGGCCTTGGGAGAGCCAGACTTCAAGAAGAATATAATAATTCCAATCCCAAAGAAAGCAGGTGTTGACAGATGTGAAAATTACCGAGCTATCAGTTTAATAAGTCACAGCTGCAAAATACTAACGCAAATTCTTTACAGACGAATGGAAAAACTGATAGAAGCCGATCCTGGGGAAGATCAGATTGGATTCTGTAGAAATGTTGGAACACGTGAGGCAATACTGACCTTACGACTTATCTTAGAAAATAGATTAAGGAAAGGCAAACCCATGTTTCTAGCATTTGTTGACTTAGAGAAAGCTTTTGACAATGCTGACTGGAATACTCTCTTTCAAATTCTAAAGGTGGCAGGGGTAAAATACAGGGAGCGAAAGGCTATTTGCAATTTGTACAGAAACCAGATGGCACTTATAAGAGTCGAGGGACATAAAAGGGAAGCAGTGGTTGGGAAGGGAGTGAGACAGGGTTGTAGCCTCTCCCCGATGTTATTCAATCTGTATATAGAGCAAGCAGTAAAGGAAACAAAATTTGGTGTAGGTATTAAAATCCATGGAGAGGAAATAAAAACTTTGAGGTTCGCCGATAACATTGTAATTGTGTCAGAGACAGCAAAGGACTTGGAAGAGCAGTTGAACGGAATGGACAGTGTCTTGAAAGGAGGATATAAGATGAACATAAACACATAAACAAAAGCAAAACGAGGATTATGGAATGTAGTCGAATTAAGTCTGCTGATGCTGAGGGAATTAGATTAGGAAATGAGACACTTAAAGTAGTAAAGGAGTTTTGCTATTTGGGGAGCAAAATAACTGATGATGGCCGAAGTAGAGAGGATATAAAATGTAGACTGGCAATGGCAAGGAAAGCGCTTCTGAAGAAGAGAAATTTGTTAACATCGAGTATAGATTTAAGTGTCGCTTCTGAAAGTATTTGTATGGAGTGTAGCCATGTATGGAAGTGAAACATGGACGATAAGTAGTTTAGACAAGAAGAGAATAGAAGCTTTCGAAATGTGGTGCTACAGAAGAATGCTGAAGATTAGGTGGGTAGATCACATAACTAATGAGGAGGTATTGAGTAGAATTGGGGAGAAGAGGAGTTTGTGGCGCAACTTGACAAGAAGAAGGGACCGGTTAGTAGGACATGTTCTGAGGCATCAGGGGATCACAAATTTAGCATTGGAGGGCAGTGTGTAGGGTAAAAATCGTAGAGGGAGACCAAGAGATGAATACGCTAAGCAGATTCAGAAGGATGTAGGTTGCAGTAAGTACTGGGAGATGAAGAAGCTTGCACAGGGTAGAGTAGCATGGAGAGCTGCATCAAACCAGTCTCAGGACTGAAGACCACCACAACAACAACAACTAAAAAGGAATTTAAAAACAATGTTGTCATCATGATGCCTGTTCTGTTTCATAATACTTGGTCTCTCAAACGTTTTGTTGAGACAGTCTCTATCTGCATTTCATAAGTGACATAATTGTCCACAACCGTAATTATTCCGTCAGAAGTTTTGAAATTAATCAGTTCTATTAACTGCATACATGTCAGACACCTGTTACAATAACACTGACATGTGCAGATGAGAGAGCATAGACAATAGGTTTTGTATGAATATGTACAGAGCTTCATCTTATCATCTGTCAAATCTAAAATTTGTGTTATCTGTAAACCGAAGTCGAGCTATACATGTTTATTCTTGTCCTTTGGACTTGAGTTAAATATCCATGTGGTTATTCTGGTCCATGATTGTTTTTTCATATTTCATTATCTGTAACCTAAGGTTTATATAATCTGTAACCTGAGTGCCACATCTAAGACATTTGTTTGATTATTCACCACTAATACAGGTCTATATACAACTCCTTTATGCCATTGTTTGTATGGAATGCTTTCTGTCCCTACTGCCTATGCAATATTATGCCTTACAATTCTCTTTTGAATTCTGCTTCTAATACTGGATCCCCTGTTTCTTCTGTATCGACTCCCGTTTCTTCTTCTGTCACGTCATCACACAAGTCTTCCGTCTCATAGTGGCCTTAAATGTACTCTTTCCACCTATCTGCTCTCTCCTCTGCATTTAACAGAGGAATTCCCATTACACTCTTAAAATTACCATTCTTATTTTTAATTCCATCGAAGATTGTTTTTAATTGTTTATATTCTGATTCGCTCCTTCCCACAACCATTTTTTTTCGATTTCTTCACATTTTTCATGCAGCCGTTTCGTCTTAGCTTACTTGTCCTTCGTCTTGAGCCTATAAACCGCAAAAGAAATTATCGAAATAAAGGAAAGTTTCAACAGTAGGATTAAAATTCAGGGTGAAAGTATAGCATTGTTAATATTCACTAATGAGATTGGTATACTCAGTGAAATTTAGAAGAATTACAAGGCCTGCAGAACGGAATGATCAGTCTTCTGAGCACAAAGTACTGACTGAGCTCAAGACAAAGAAAGACGGAAGAAACGAGGAACAGAAGAAATGAGATGAGCGATAAACTAAACGTCAAAACTGTGTACCACAAAGTAGATGAAGTGATAAATACTGACGGACAGGGACCCGCAACCATTGTGTCGTGTGCATGTAAAAAATGGCGCGAAATCTGTTAAATGAATCACTCGCTAATTCCAAAGTACTACCAGAAGTCTAACTAGCACAGTGACTGTGCTTACAGAGTTAAAAAGAATGGGGTACAGTTGTCTGGATGGTCCTTATAAGCCACATATTTCAGTATTCAGTAGTAAGCAGCACTTGAGAAGTGTAAACAGAGACGCTACTGGACAGTGGAATGATTAATTACACTATATCCTGTGGCATTCCGATGGAAGGATTTGGGTTTGGCCTGTCAACACTGAAGCCTGAAGCACAGAGAAGGTAATGTGCGGTATATTTATTTCTCGTGGTTAAGGTGTGCTCCATGGGCGTGCAGAAATTATTCTTGAGGGGGGGGGGGGACACAAGACTGTAGTTGGCCAGTGTGATACGTCATACCGGAAGAAAGGACACGATCGTAGTACCACATGAAAACAGAGCAGCCACCAGCATCATCCATAGGGGGCCCAAAACATCTGAGGGTGGCTTTAACATAAGCCGAAACCGGTAATAAATAAACAAATTTTATTGCGATCTCGACTGTTGTTTTTAAACGAAGTATAGCGCCAGATTGCTACGCACAGCGGACAGTAATGTTTAAATTTATGATTTAGATATAGGTCACTCGCAGTCTATGAAGCCAGAAAATAACCTCAGATTGGTCTACGAAAGCTACCCAAGCTAAAAAGCGCGAACGCGCCACTCGAGATTTTCAGTACCCTCTCCCTCCCTTACACAACCAGCTTACTTGATTATTTCGTTAACATTATTAATTTAATCTTTCTCGTAGGGTAATGAAACGAAAAAGGATTTTCTAAATTAATCACTTTTACAATTCGATCGTAGCTTAGCCCTTACAAGCACAGTTGTTTCGTAGTAAGAATGCCAGACAAAATGATGTAACTGTCAACTTCATGCAGTTAAAATTCACAACATTTGAAGGTAAAATTTACACAACGTCAACTTTAGATTACATAAGAGGTTTTTGGTTTTTAAGGACGATTTTAGCCGAAATATCACGCGGTGATGTAAGTTAGATTGCTTTTGTAGGCCAGTTTGAGGTTGGTTGCCGCTTTGATAAACCACAAGTGTCCCTAGCAAAATGTTCGTCTCGACTTAATGGTGGTTCGTCAGAAACAGTTATCGTTTACATCCTGCATACTGGGTGTTTCAGTAAGAGTGTCCGAAACTTTAACAGGACATAGAAGATGCTCCACTGAACAATTTGAGGTAGGAAACTTTGGATCGGAGAAGACATATTAAGGAGATAATAGGAATAAAATCACATTACTGTGTCATTTTTTATTTACATTGCTTACAGTTAGCTGCAAATACCACCATTGATACTGTGAACGTACCATTTGTACTGTATCTTACAAAATGTGCTGAAACGGACGGCCATCGATCTCAATGCAAGCGTGACATCGGTGAACAAGATTCTGACGTAGCCTGACAAATATCCCTTGTGTGTTTAGAATCACATCCCAGGCAGCTACAATTCTGACAACTAATTTCATCTCCGTATCCACTGGAGTCTTATACACAAGTGACTTTATATATCCCCATATCCCCATAAAAAAATTATCACAGAGATTCAGGTCAGATGGCCTCGAAGGCCACGGAACAGGAAAATCCAGCAGCCAGGATATGATTGCGGACACACACCGAAGTGAGGCGGTGCAACCTCATGCCGTATCCACATCCTCTGACGAACAGCCAAGGGAACGTTCTAGAATAACTCGGGAAGAACTCTTTGCACGAATCTCAAGTACAAACGGCCATTCAGACGGCCAGGTATAAGATATGCTCCAATGAGATAGTCGCCTACAATGCCGGCCCAGCAAAACGTACTTGATGGTGTGACTTCAGCAGCGAGAGCATTGCATCCTACTTCCTCATACGCAAGGTGCATGACAGCAACTCCTGCGAAACTGTACCGGTACTGCTCCATCGTATTGTACTGTACGTCTCTGAATAGCACTAAGTAATGAATGAGTCTGTCTTTGATTCATAGCACGCTCTGTCATGGGACAATATAAATACGATACAACAGAGCCACCTTAGGGACAACTTAAGTAAGCAAAACCTGCATCATAACTTCCTAGTAATCAGGCTCCTCCACCTTGTTGCCTTTCAGGATGTAAAGAATGTACATGTAAATAAACAGCATAGTACGTGTAAACTTGTACGCATGTTTGTTGTAAATAATCTGGAAAACAGTAATGCTAGACAAAGCGGTATACAAGTTTGCTTCCATATCTCCTTAAGCTGGCTTCTCCGACCCGAGTTTCCCTGCCTCGAATTGTTCAGTGGAGCGTTCTCTGTGTCCTGTTACATTTTTGCACTCTCCTACGGAAACACCCTTTAGAGACAGTTGTGTAGAGTGAGCTCCACCGACCCTGGCGCAAACGCCTATTGTCCTATATCTTATCACCATAAACCATTGGTACTGGAATGCAAAAAAGGAAAAGACAGACTCTTTCTTTCTCATATTTGAAGGAATCACTTTGCGTGAGTGTCTGGCGTTTTCCCGATTCAATTTCTTGTAAAAACGTCCTTAGCTCCTCGGACGTACACGCTGCCACTCAGTGCTGATAACTGAAGCTCAGCTCAGCTACCTGTAGTTCAAGAACTACTAGATTTGAGGTACCTATTTAGCGCTTGCAGGCCCCATTTTTTCCTTCATTAGACGTCTCCTTGCATGTCTGAAGATACCAACCACATTATCTCTCCTTTGCCTCCTCTAAGTGAAACATCGCAGTAAGATTAACTCTTTTCGGTGCATCATGTAACTATTAGTCGGACGAGCTATAACTCCTGGTGTCAGACACCAGAACGTGGAATCAAAGTTTCGATCCCCTGTCGGCTCGATGATTTTTGCCTACCATTCATCACGTCTTTCATCTTCGGCATCGTATGCTAATGTGAAAAATGTGGACTTCCAGCGTGGATCGGAGGTCTCCGAGTGCATTATCTAATCAAAAGTATCCCTACACACCAATGTAATGGGGAGTTTACTAGATGTCATGAGAGGTGGGTTCACCGGTATAAAAGGAGGCGTGGGGTTTCGTGTAGTGAGTATAGAAGTAGTAACAGCAGACTGGGTCTCTCAGAAGAGGCCAGTGACTTGGAACATGAACTATTCATTGCATATCATACGAGTAACAAATCCATCAGGGACGTTTCAAACCTTTTACAAGTGCCTAAGCCGACTGTTAGTACTGTGAAAGAACAAACAGAGCTGAATGAAGCCGACGTAGACCCCATGTACTGACAGACAAGAACCTTCGAACATTTCAGAGGGTGACTGGAAAACTTCGCATGAAAACAGCGGAAGGAATCACTAGTGAGTTGCAAAATGACGCCAGCAGTGCAGTTAGCATAATGACTGTGCTTTAGGAGTTAAAAGGGAAAGATTACACTGGTCGAGCACCTCCCTATAAGCCACACCTTTCTGACACTTGAGGTGGCATAAAGAGCAACGCCTGTGGACACTGGACGACTGGAAAAAAGTGATCTTGAGCGATGAATCACGCTATACCCTATGGCAATCACAGGGAAAGATTTGGGTTTGGCAAATGCCTGAAGAACATTGTCTGTCATCACGAACAGTGCCAACGGTGAAGGTGGTGTTACAGAATGGGGGTGTTTTGTTTGGTTAGCGTGTGGCCCCCTTATTGTGCTCAAGAAAACGGTAAATGGGGAAGTATATGAACATATTATACACACTGTGTACAGTAGAGGAATAGTTCGGAGATGATCATTATTTGTATCTGCGTGACAATGTACCCTGTCATAAAGCAACATCTACGAGGCAGTCGTTTGTGAATTGAATTGACCTGCGCAGAGTCCCCACCTGAACCTACTGAATCACCTTTAGTATGAGACAGAGCGTCGACTTTGCTCCAGATCCCAGCTTCCGACTATCATCACTGGTTATGGCTCTTGAGAAAGAATGGGCTTCCATTCCTCCACATTCAGATACCTCATCTCAAGTGTCCCCAGCCTAATAGATGCCGCCATAAAGGCAAAGGGTGGACCTACCTCATATTAATATCCAATATGGTAGTGTAATGAGTTGGTTGACCCGCCAGGTTAGCCGAGAGCGCTAATGCGCTGCTTCCTTGACTCGGGTGGGCGCACCGGCCCCAGATCGAATTCGCCCAATGTATTACCATCGTCGGTCAGTGTGCCGGCCAGCCTGGGTGTGGTTTTTAGGCGGTTTTCCACATCCCGCTAGGTGAATACCGGGCTGATCCCCACGTTCCGCCTCAGTTACACGACTCGCAGACATCTGAACACGCTCGCACTATTCCATTACTTACACTCGACGCAGGAGTACACTAATTCCGTCCCGGGGAGGGGTGGTACAGGGTGGCGGCAGGAAGGGCATCCAGCCACCCCTTTCCACTAACCTTGTCAAATCCGTTCCTAACAATGCCGACCTTGCGTCAGCGCGGGACATGGCACCAGTGAAAGAAAGAAAGAAAGAAAGGAAGGAAGTGTAATGGGTTAGCTTGGGCAGTTCAAAGGTCAGAGAAATGCAATAGTCCAGCACCTGCAAAAGAACCAGGGCTATTAAAATACTGTGGTGTTCAAACCAAATTTCCGATTGGTGATGGCTTTACGTTTTTATGTAGCGTAAGCTCCGGACATAATCTGGAAAACTACATTTCCTATTTTCAGAAATGAAAATACTGTTAAGAATATGATGTCTCATATTCCATCTTTAACGCTATATTTGTTACCAGGAATAGTAAGAGGCTTTCCGTAAAGGCCAAGCAGAGAAGGAGAATGGTTCTGTGATATGGTGATATGTAAATTAAAGGTTGAGAGGGGAAGAAAGGAAAGGAAAGGACGTACTACTTTCAGCTGGATTGGGACATTACTCGGAATCGGCGGCGGGGAGTGAAAATGTGTACCGGACTGGAATTCGAACCAGAGATCTCCTCCATTAGGCAGGTGCGGTAACCACTGCGCCATCCGGGACGCAGCGTTATCGCAAGTGCACAGACTACGTTTGCTTGCCTCACGGCCGATACACACTCCCATCGAGAGCCATCTGCCCGCATACCATGTCCAATGAATGGTTCTGCTGGAGGCAGCCATCTCGAGTGATGCAGCGGCACGTCTGCCTACGGTTTATATTCCTCCACGTGCTGCGCACTTCCTGCTGCACAAACAAGTGCGTATTGTGTTCTCTGTTGCACTGCTGCCTGTGTAGTGACATCTGTTTATTTTGCAGACCTTTTCTTCTGGAAAGAGAGCAGGAAATAAAACTAGTCTCCGCATCTGCGACAAATAGCCGTAGACAAAAGCAATAGGTAACACCTATCACGTGTTACCATATGTTACACCAAAGATCTATTTTCAGCTTGAGGATGTTTCATTTATTATACTTTTATTTATTATTATCGTTAACAGTTGGTAAGGTCCATAGGAACTGCATCGCAGCAATACATGTAATGAGCAGCAGATATCATTTCGAAAGATGGTTTCATTTTGCTGTTGGCTTATCAGGGTCATCGAGGCAACTGGAGAATTTTCCATGAGCTTGATGTTAACTCGCAGTTGTGGCATTCAACTACGAGCAGTCTCAAAATCTGAGAGGCACATTTTGGAAAATAATCTACATGCAATAAAATTTACGTGTTTAGATCATCATGTTTAGCAGAGAGAATTCTTAGGTGATAGAAGAAACATCGCATAGACTCGCAGCACGAGTAAGAGGATATATCTCGGCGTAGGATTAAAACCACTGAGATCTTTATCACTATCGCCTTGCCATCTTTCCCTTAAGTAGCTGACCTTATGGTCTGTAGCGGCTTGAAGTCTGAATCTATGGGACCCATCTTATGTTTCATTTAGTAACGTATCGTCTTTCGCCAGTAAAGTAGTGGCTAATGTCTAGTACGGTAGTAAATGAACTGCTTGCTGAGGAACATTTAAAAATTCTAGATATGTCTATTCTATTTCTTAGTAGCAGTGGGAGCAAATCCTATGCACATACCCAGGAAGGCAAAGCCCCCTCCTTGAGTGTAGTCAGTTGGATACGGTAAATAAAGAGGTTCTGAAATTTTAAAATTAAAGAAGACTACGCTGACAGAAAATCAGATTTGAGTATTTGAAAATCAGATTGTGGCCTCGCCACTTGACTACTGAGAAAAAGAAGAGATTCGAGAGGAAACAGAAACCTTGCAAGCTTCAAGAACATGTGATATTTTTGTCGCTTTATTTCTGTTTTTTTTTTTTCCCTTTTCGAAAGGCTAACAAGACAACATCCAGGGGGTGAGAGTACTTTGTCATATAGCGCTATGATAATTAGTAATACTGATTATGTTTTAGCATTATTGTGAGGCCATTACAAGACACGTAATCAGTTGCTGCTGTTTTATTAATATCTTGTCAAATTTCTTTCTAAATAGTCCCAACAGCTGGAAATATTAAAAAATTCTGGGTCTGTATGAGCACTATCTAAAACTGCACAGTTTGCTGTCGTGGTGTAGTTGATGAATTTGTCTATCTATGATATCATGACATGGCCCATACAGTTAATCGATAACTTTTTTATCTGCGTTATACTGGAATATTCAATTAAGTCAGATACTTACATGTTTATTTCGGATTCGTCATTATCCAATGTCAAGATTTTTAACAGCACTAAATATCTGAATAATATTCAGCTGTTGAACATGCTCAGCACTTCTTCATCAGACTACAAGTTTTACAAGCATATGGCAACACTGACTGTGTAAGTTACATACTGATGCATCTCAGAGTTGTTCTTGCTTTTTAAGAAATTTGACATGACATGGTACGCTTTACCTGAATTATTAATTTCATATTTTGCATTATTTGCTGTACTGCAGAATATTCGCGGATATTTCAATGATTTCCTGTGTTAAAATATTTTGGTTTGCTCTTCCAAGATATCGATATCTTTAGCACTGCATCCGATCACTAAATACTCTGTTTTGTTGACATTTAAATGGAAGTCACTTCTTCTAAGTGCTCAATTAATGGCTGTGAGAGATTTAAAATATTCTGTTTTGTGGACATTTAATTGGAAGTCATTTCCTTTAAGGCCTTCAATAAATGGCTGCGAGAGATTTATAATTTCCCTTTTGTTGCCTCTGAAAAGAAACTTGTCATAAGTGCAAGGCAGTATTGGCATTACAGTTTTTAATGTCGTTCAAAAATGGTTCATATGGGTCTGAGCACTAAGGGACTTAACATCTGAGGTCATCAGTCCCCTAGAACTTAGAACTACTTAAACCTAACTAACCTAAGGATATCACACACATCCATGCCCGAGGCAGGATTCGAACCTGCGACCGTAGCAGTCGCGCGGTTCCGACTGAAGCGCCCAGAACCGCTCGGTCACAACGGCCGGCTTTAATGTCGTGCCTCGCTTCGTTGGCTAATGTGTTGGCTCACTTTTTCTATTGCTTTGTTCAAGAGAACTGGTGATAGACACTTTCCTTGCTCTATATTAGTATGAATACTAAAGTGATATGTAACGAAATATTTTTTTCCGAATGTGGCACTTTCTTTACATAATGTGGTTAGACACACATGAAGAAACTGAAATTGGAAGTACATAAGAAACTGATTGCAATAAATAATCAAATGACAGAAATATTTAACAACAGCACAACAAATTAAATACAGTTCCACTGAACTGTATGTAGCACTGCAGCCAGCGATAAAGTTTTGCTTAAAAAATAGTAATGACGCAGACAGCACTTCATTCCATCAGTATCTGTGAAACTTCCCTGGGGCTCAACTCCCCGCCCAGCCATGTAGTTTTAAGCTCTCAGTGATTTCCATAAATCGCTTAAGACAAATGTGTAGCGTAGGGTTTGGGTGGGGTGGGGTCTGGATAAGTGATTGGGCAGACGTAGGGCTTAGTTCAACAATAATTAATTTGGCATCCAAAAATATCATTTAACAAAATCAGCCAAACACTTATAGTAAAACAATATAATTCTTTGTTGCCCAAAAGGACTTAAGCAGGGCTACAATAATAAAACACAAAAATCAACAAAGCAAAAATAGAACAATATCAGTCTAGCACTACAACGATTAACCTGGTAGCAACACAACAGTTTAAAAATTTGGACATTCTGCCCTTATGAATTATACATGGCAACAGAAAAAACTTAAGAATCCCTGTAATACTTAGGATCAAAGAAATAACTTCTGACTACATCTTTCGCTACCATTATTATCAACACCGTGACAACTAAGATAACTGCTAACACCAATGATACCGAGCTGCCAAGCTCATGTCTAAATGAATAGTTCTCATAATGCAACACAAAACAGAATCTTTATACAAATGAGTAAACGACTGGTTCTATTACAAGAACTCAATACACCATCAATCTTAAAACCACTGAATAAACAACTGTAGAAAAAAACCATTAACTTTCATCTAATTTGCTTATGTCCACGGCGTGTATTGATTCAATTAGGACTGCTCTTTCCACAACACACACTGCTCCGCAGCCTGTATGCCATAAATGAAAACTGCCAGACTTCCATTCGGAAGTTGTTTACAAGCGGCAACTTAGTGCACATTCCCACATACTACTGTGTACCATCTCAGATACGAAGACAAAAAGATAACACCATTAACTGTAAAGGCACTGAGGTTGTGATCCCAATGATTTGCCAGAGCCATTCCCTCACCTCCACTGCAATGCTGGGAAAGACAGCAACCGTTCCACCAGGTTGTTGTATACAAGTTGGCCTCATCCATGCTGGCAATCATCACCTCTGGTTCTGTCCCACACACCAGCTTCTTGAGGTCCTCAGACACAGCTCCACTCAGAGCTGTCTTCTGATGTCACTCCAGGAACTGACTGTGCCACTGTCCATCCAGCCTGGGCTACCAAGTTCAGCGATGGACCGACTATGGACTCAGCACTGGCCTTTGGGTGATGTTCTTAGTTACAATCTCTGTTGCTGGCTCCACTCATCTTCAAAAATGGTTCAAATGGCTCTGAGCACTATGGGACTTAACATCTTAGGTCATCAGTCCCCTAGAACTTAGAACTACTTAAACCTAACTAACCTAAGGACATCACACACATCCATGCCCGAGGCAGGATTCGAACTTGCGACCGTAGCTGTAGCGCGATTCCATATTGACGCGCCTAGAACCGCTTGGCCACAACGGCCGGCCACTCATCTTCATGCACAGCCCAAACCAGCAGTCCTAGCTGCCACCATAGGCCTCTGTGCCCCGTGTTGAGTGATGACTACAACCTGCTTCCTTCCAGGCGTTGTTTCTCGTCGCAATGGCCCCATCCAACTAACCACTGTTAACATGGCACGAATGCCAGGATCAGTCCCCTAGAACTTAGAACTACTTAAACCTAACTAACCTAAGGACATCACACACATCCATGCCCGAGGCAGGATTCGAACTTGCGACCGTAGCTGTAGCGCGATTCCATATTGACGCGCCTAGAACCGCTTGGCCACAACGGCCGGCCACTCATCTTCATGCACAGCCCAAACCAGCAGTCCTAGCTGCCACCATAGGCCTCTGTGCCCCGTGTTGAGTGATGACTACAAACTGCTTCCTTCCAGGCGTTGTTTCTCGTCACAATGGCCCCATCCAACTAACCACTGTTGACATGGCATAAATGTCAGGATGGCTCCTTTGAAAACGGCATTTACCTGCTCGTAATTCCCCAGACTGAGCTTGTGCTCCATCTCTAATGACCACTTCATCAACAAGGTGTTAAACCCTAGTTTTCCTTTTTTTTTCAATTTATAAACACAAAGGTAATTCTCAAAAGGATTATTTATAATTACTTCCATGGTTTCAGAAGATGGACATGCGAAAACTACAAGACATACAGAACAATGACACATGGCAATAGACAGAGCCTCTCCCCAACTTTGTAGGTCACATTACAGGTGCTGCACATGGGCACCATTTGTGTAGTAACAGACATCAATATGTGTGTGCAGTTAATTGATGTACCTGCTGTTAGCGCAACAACAGCAGCCCACTTTTGACATCTGACCTTTGGGTTGCCTACCTAGAGGAGTGAACTAATTCCATGCGACAAAAAGGAGTGGATGGTTTGTCTATATCTTACGACACGACTGTCTCCTAGTGGTGCTTTCTACAACTACGCCATGGCACATTTGCCTTTGGTGCACATCTGCCAACAACCAATCATGGGGTCAAATAATGTGATTCAAGAACGCTTAGACATGTTTTATACAGCTTCCAACACCCTTCTGCATAGCTTGCTGGAACACTCAGAAATTTATTGTCATGTGAAAAGGGGTACTGCTCAGTGAGCAGAGTGATTTCAGTTATAGTTCATATTTTGGTATATTTCGTACAGAGATGACAGGTGAAACACATACACATGGTAGGCAGACGGTGGTGGCTGGTTGAGCGCTGTGGGTCTGCATGGTCTGCCACAGAATACACGAAAGCGATAGGATCTGTGTGGTTGACAGCATGTTTGAGGGGAAAAAAAAACACCAGGTTCCCAAGCACTACAAGAAGGCACCAAGATTACAGCATGAACGAAGAAAGTAAAACGAAATAAATAATAACATTAAAAACAAAACATGTTTCATCATATACACCTAAACTGTTTCAGCTGGTGTTCCTCTGCTTTAATAAGGAAAAGTTATGATGCACACTTTTTATTATTTTAATTTCTTTAAATTTTGTAGTGCTATAGTTATAATATAGTCAAAGTATAGAGAGAAGAAATAAAACTTTCATGTTTGCCGTCGACATTGTAATTCTGGCATAAACAGCAAAATATCCTGAAGAGCAGTGTCTTGAAAAGATGTTATAAGATCAACAGTAACAAAAGTAAAACAAAGGTAATGAAATGTAATCAAAATAAATCAGGCGATGTTGAAGGAATAATAGTTGGAAATGAGACACCAAAAGTAATAGATGAGTTTTGCGATTTTGGCAACAAATTAACTGATGATGGGTGATAGAGAGAATATAAAATGAAGACTGTCTGTAGCATGAAAAGCACTTTGGACAATATAACTTTTTTAAGATCTGATATGAATTTAAAAGAACTTTGGAAAATATAATTTTTTTTAGATCTCATACAAATTTAAATGTTAGGAAGACTTTTCAAAAGGTACCTGTATGAAACGTAGCCCTGTACAAATGTGGCTGATAAGCAGTTCGAACAAGAAAAGAGTGGTGCCACAGATGAGTGCTGAAGATCAGATGGTTAGACCGAGTAACTAATGACGAGGTGCTGAACACAACTGGAGAGAAAAAAGCATTTATGGCACAGCATGAGTAAAAGAAGGAATTGGTTGATGAGAGACATTCTGATGAAGGAATCCATTTTAGTAATGGTCGGAAGTGTGGACGTTAAAAATTGTAGAGGGAGACCGAAAGATGAACACATTAAGCAAGTTCAAATAGGTTGCGGTAGATATTCGAAGATAGAGAGGCTTGCACAACCGAGAGAAACGTGGAGAGCTACATGACACTGCTTTTCACACTGAAGTCGACAACAACAACAACAACAATAACAGTTGTAAAACATAAATAAACATTTACATTGACGTTTAATGAAAGTTTACGTGTTTTTTAAGCAAAAGCTTATTCTAAAATTGTGCTACTCTGTATCCAGATATTATGAAGTGTGGCGCCTACCTTGTCTATGTATATTATATATCGCAACCATAAGAATCCGAACGACCATCCTCTAATCTCTTTGCATTACAGTCGTCTGAATACACAAAATTTATACCACAAGAGATCACTAGAGAACACTGTTAGTTAAGGTAATTAGTCCAGATGTACATCGACATGACGATGTTGCAAATACAAGGAAACACGTCATTAGAGATGACACAGTCCTTAAGGCTTGTAAATTCAATTTTGTTACAGTAAGTGACATTTAAAAATCACTACCACACTCATTAGCATTTGAGCTAAGTAACTCGTTCACGTAAGCCATTGTCGTAGCTGTGTTGGGAAAGTGCCAGAGCTCCAAGCGCTAACAGAAAGCACTGATACCCAAATCACTATTAACACAGAAAGATGGCTAGAGCCGGAGATAAGTTCAGTGGAAATTTTTGGGGAGAACCTAACGGTGTTCTGAAAGGGTAGGCTAAATACTGTCGGAGGTGGTATGTTTGTTGCTGATAGAGCAATTTATGTTTAACGAAATTGATGTAGATAGTTGCTGTAAGTTAGTATGGGTCGAGGTTATTCTTGGCAACTGAAATAAAATAATAATTGGAGCCTTTTACCGGCCTCCCAACTCAGATGATACAAAGGTTCAAAAAAAAACTTGAGTCTACTTTGAAACACGTACCCGACTCATACATTCATGATCGATACGTTGGAGAAAATACATGTTTAAATCCGGAGATGTACGTAAAACATCATTCGAAACTGTGCTAAACGTCTGAAAATTATTTCGAAAAGTTAGTTCATGAGCCCAAGTGAATAGCAAACTATTGTGAAAACATGATTGACCTCTTAGCAACAAATAATCCTGAGTTAATAACGAGCATCAAAAACGATACAGGGATTAGTGAACACAGGGTTGTGCAGAGAGACTGGATATTGTAACTCTCAAATCCTCCAAAAACAAATTAAAATTTATCTATTAAACAAAGCAGATAAAAATTCGTTTGATGCCTTCCTGACAGACAGTCTCCACTCCTTCCACATTAACGATGTAACTGTAGACCAGATGTGGCTTGACTTTAAAGACATAGTATTGACGACAATCGAGAGGTTTATACCAAATAAATTGACAAAAGACGGAGCTAATCCCCCTTGGTACACAAAATGGGCCTGAAGACTGTTGGAAAAGCAACGAAAAAAGCATGCCGAATTTAAAAGAACGTAAAATCTCCAAAATTTGCGATCTCTCGCACAAGCTCGAAATTTAGCACGGTCTTCAACGCGAGATGTTTATAATAGTTCCCGCAGCAAAACCTTGTCTGGAAACCTGGCAGAAAATCTAATCAGATTCTGATGGTGTGTAAAGTATGCTAGCGGCAAGACAAAATCAATGCCTTCTCTGCACGATAGCAATGGGAGCCTTTCGAAATCCCTTCACCAAAGAAAATATAAATATCACAGAATTCGAATCAGTAACAGTTGCCAACACGAATAAGTTAGGAGTAGATAGCCTCAGAGTAGGGGAACCACTTAAATCACTTAATAAAAGCAATTCTTCCGGTCCACACTATATACCAGTTAGGTTCCTTTCAGAGTATGCTGATAGCTTCACACTCGACGAAAGATCCATACCCAAAGACTGGAAAATTGCACAGGTCACACCAGTATTCAAGAAAGGCAGTAGGTATAATACACTGAATTACAGACCTATATCATTAACATCGATATGCAGCAGGATTTTGGAACATATATTGTGTTCAAACATTATGAATTAGCTCGAAGAGAACGATCTATTGACACTCAGTCAGCACGGATTTAGGAAACATAGCTCTTGTGACACACAACTAGTTCTTTACTCACATGAAGTATTGAGTGCCATCGACAAGGGATTTCTAATTGATTCCGTATTTTTAGATTTCCAGAAAGCTTTCGACACCGTACCTCGCAAGCATCTTGTAATCAAGTTGAGTGCTTATGGAATACCGTCTCAGTTACGCGACTGGATTCGTGATTTCCTGTCAGAGCGGACACAATTCGTAGTAACTGACGGGAAGTCATCGAGTAAAACACAAGCGATTTCTGCCATTCATAAAGGTAATGCTACAGGCTCTCTTCTGTTTCTTAACTATATAAAAGATTTAGGAGACAATCTGAGCAGCAGTCTTAGGTTGCTTGTAGATGATGTCGTTTACGGCCTAGTAAAGCCATCAGAATATCAAAATAAATTGCAAAAACATATAGAAAAATATCTGTATCGTGTAAAAATTGTCATCCTAAATGATGGAAAGTGCTAGGTCATCCACCTGACTGCTAAAAGGAATCAATTAAACTTCGGTTACAAGAAAAATCAGTCGAAGCTAAAGGCCGTAAATTCAACTAAATACTTAAGAATTACAATAACGAACAACTTACACTATGTGACCAAAAGTATCCGGATACCCCGAAAAACATACGTTTTTCATATTAGGTGCATTGTGCTGCCACCTACTGCCAGATACTCCATATCAGCGACCTCAGTAGTAATTAGTCATCGTGAGAGAGCAGAATGTGGAGCTCCACGGAACCCACGGACTTCGAAGTTGGCCAGGTGATTGTCACTTGTGTCATACGTCTGTACCAGAGATTTCCACACGCCTAAACATCCTTAGGTCCACTGTTTCCGATGTGACAGTAGAGTGGAAACATGAAGGGACATGTACAGCACAAAAGTTGACTGACAGAGATCGCCGACAGTTGAAGAGGGTCGTAATGTGTAATAAACAGACATCTTCCAGATCGTCATACAGGCATTCCAGACTGCATCAGGATCCGCTGCAAGTACTATGACAATTAGGCGGGAGGTGAGCAAACTTGGATTTCACGGTCGAGCGGCTGCTCGTAAGCCACACATCACGCCGGTAAATGCCAAATGACGCCTCGTGTGGTGTAAGAAGCGTGAACATTGGACAACTGAATAGTGGAAAACGTTGTGCTGACTGAAGAATCATGGTACACAATGTGGCGATCCGATGGCAGGGTGTGGATATGGCGAATGTCCGGTGAACGTCATCTGCCAGCATGTGTAGTGCCAACAGTAAAATTCGGAGGCGGTGATGTTTTTCATGGAGGGGTTTACACCCCTTGGTTTTTTTTTGCGTGGCACTATCACAGCACAGGCGTACAATAATGTTTTTAGCACCTTCCTGCTTTTCACAGTTGAAGAGCAATTCGGGAATAACGATCGCATCTTTCAACACGATCGAGCACCTGTTCATATTGCACGGCCTGTGACAGAGTGGTTACACGACAATAACATCCCTGTAATGGACTGGCCTGCACAGAGTCCTCACCCAAATCCTTTAGACCACCTTTGGGATGTTTTGGGACGCCGTCTTCGTGCCAGGTCTCATCGACTGACACCGATACCTCTCCTCTGTGCAGCACTCCGTGAACAATGGGCTGTCATTCCCCAAGAAACCTTCTAGCACCTGATTGAACGTATGTCTGCTAGAGTGGAAGCTGTCATCAAGGCTAAGGGTGCGCCAACACCATATTGGATTCCAGCATTACCGAGGGAGGTCGCCATGAACTTGTAAGTCATTTTCAGCCAGATGTCCGGATACTTTTGATCACATAGTGTACATTAGAAAGGACACGTAGAAAATGTTGTGGGGAAGCCGAACCCAAGGCTGTGTCTTATTGGCAGAACACTTAGAAGATGGAACACATCTACTAAAGTGACTGCCACACTAAGCTTGTCCGTCCTCTTTTGGAAAAATGCTGGGTGATGTGGAATTCTTACCAGATATGGTTAACGGAGTACGCCGGTAAAGTTCAAAGAAGGGCACCACTTTTTGCATTATCGAGAAATAGGGGAGAGATATCACGGTCCTGATACAGAATTTGGGATGCACATCATTAACACAAAGGCGTTTCTAGTTGCGGCGGGATCTTCTCACTAAATCACCAACTTTCTCCTCCAAAAGCAAAAATATTTTGTTGACGTCGACTTACGTAGGGAGAAACATCATCATAATAAAATAAGAAAAATCGGAGCTCACACGAAAAGATATAGATGTTCGTTTTGTTCCGCCCGCTGTTCGAGAGTGGAATAATGAGGAATTATTGTGAAGGTGTTTCGGTGAGCTGTCTGCCAGGCACTTACGTGTGATTTGCAGAATACCCATGTAGATGTAGATGTAGACATGAACAATTTTCACCCATTTTAGATGAAATAAATAAAAATAAATGCAAACAGAATATAATCGTAGTTTGTAATTTTTTCTCAGTCTTGATTTTCTGGAAAGTTTAATTGTACGCCAGTTGACCTGTGTACTCGCCTGGCGAGAAGTCCTTTTCATTACGCCCTGAAATTTCTCTAATTTCCAACCTATCCATCTCCTTCCTACCTGACTTATTATGTGGTCTAACTTCCCACGCTCTTTCCTGCTGAGAGCCAGTTTTATTTTTCTTGACGATGACGTCCTCGAGTGTAGTCCCCACCAGGACGTTCGGGTCTCGGAGTATTTTACCTCCAAAAGATTTTAAGCAACATGATACCACCATTATTTCCCTTTTCCCCTTTCCCTTTTGCCTTAATTTTTTCAGCCGTTCGCGGTACCACCACAGCAAGGCAGTGTCGGTTAAGTTCCATTGGCAGATCTGTCGATCATCCATACCGTTGCTCCTGCAACTATTGAAATGCAGCTGATCGTCTTCAGGAACCATAGGTTTGTCGGGCGCTCAACAGATAGCCCTCCGTTGCAGTTGCATCTGCTGTATGACTACTGTATCGTTGACGCACGCAAGCACTGTTGGCTGGGATATCCCCACGATTCAGCTGCATGTCGGAAAAGGTGGTCTTTCTTAACGCACACTGGACTCCTTCATTGCGGGTATGTGAGTGTTGTGCCGTATATATATTTCTGGAGTGTAGCTGACTGTAATGAATGCGTGCATGTTTCTGCTGTATGATGACGATGAGGGTGAAACCATAGTGACACACAGACTAATCCTCTCCTATGGCACCAAAGGAACCGGCAAGATTAACGACCCAATTGGATGAATGTATTACCATCCACATCGTCACATGCCTTCACTTATGCAATAGACTTAAGGAAGGAATTAAAATATGTACAAACACAAATATTCGAAGCCGGGTTTCCTGCCTACTAGAGCCATGCGCTATTACGTGCGCCGCGGTGGCACTCCTGGTACGAAAGCTGTGAGGACTACCCCGCTACATCTCTCGCTCAAATACCAACTGCAATTCACGCCTTAGCTCTTTGTTAGTCCCCTTTTGATCTCGCATCAGTATTGCAGAGGCACCCCATTTTGGAATCTTATTTTAGTACTGAGCGAAATGAGCTAATCCTACTTGCAACTCAGACATAGGTGATATATTAATCATATACAGCTGATGTTTCTGAGACTTAGTCTCATCTTCATTTACGATAACGATATAGGCTAAAGCAATGAACTAAAATTTGTACCAGCAGCAGCATTCGCGCCCGGGCCTCCTTCTTACTAGACAGATGCCCTATCTCAGGAACATCGGCTATATGTGAGTAATATATCACCTATGCCTGAGGCACGGGCAAGATTAACCCCATTTCGCTCACCGCTAAAGTGCTATTTGCAATACTGCGTTTAGAACGTGAATAGCAATGACCTGGGACACGAACTGGAATTTGGAATGCGAGCATAGTAGCGTAGTCCGCGCAGGTATGGTAGTCAGAGTGCAAGGGCGACGCAAAGGGTAGTGCGTCCACCTCGTCATCATGATTCCCAAGTTCGGAACATAGCGCTGGTAATCATTTTAATTCATTAGTTTAGCCTATATGATTATCGTAGATAAAGGTGAGACTCAATATATCTCAGGAACATCACCTGTACATGATTAGCAAAAAGAGAGGTTTGGTGATGAAAACTTTATTTCACCACCTCCTCCCAAACCCTCGGCCAAATATTCGCAGTAAATAATTTTATCCACCACTTGGAGCTGAATCGGCTTACCTCCGAGTGGAGCGCCAGTGCACAGAGGCTTGTTGGCGACCTCGGCTAAGGTGTCATTTCTCGCTCCTGCGCAATACACATTTCCGGCATCTTAACAAAATGTGTTGTTGACCGATGCAGACAGCTGCAACAGCTGGCCTCACGCGATATTTGCAGCTCTCTTCCACTTCGCGGAGCACGCAGCCGTCGCCAGCGCATGATGTATATAAGGGACGAGGATATGCCAGAGCTGCATCAGTCGTCATGGCAGCCTCCACCAAGTCTCTCCTGCTCCTCTGTCTGGCTCTCGTGGTAAGTGACTGCGCTTCGATCTTCTCTTCACATAGTGGATTCCATATGACTCGGTACTGCACCAACACTTATCAAGGTATGGTCATTTGGTGTGTCTCAAATGAAATCTGGGACTGAATTGAGACTTTCTTGGTAGTGAAGACGCAACGCGAGAGCTTGGATCTATAGTCGTCGACAGATGAGAAAATAACATCCACAGCGAAATATTTTGGGATGGGATCCTTGCTGTTCATATTCCACGTTAACGACATGGTAGGCAGTGCCAATATAATACAGCCGAGATTACTCCTCGGCATATCTCTAAAGTGCCAGATTCCTCTTCTTCTAACCTCACAGCAGTATATTGATCCCACACAGGTTAATTATTTATAATCTATCCCACTGCTTCTTAGTACCTCAGTGACCTCGTAATGCTGTACTCTGTCAAAGGCCTTCTGATAATGAAACAGAAATAGCCGTCACAATTCATGTTTACACCTCCGGAATAAGATCTGAATGCAGAACAAACCTCTTGCGTACCGGCAGTATTTCTGAAGCCAAGCTGTGTAGGTGCAATTCCTTCTTTACAAACTTTTTAGATTCTTTTGTGAATAATTTTTAGAATTATTTTCAGGAGTTGCCTTATCAGACTTATTGTTTTGAAATCATTGTATTTTAGCTCCTCGTTTCTTAGCAACTGTACAAACTCTCATTGGAGCCATTATTCGCGAATGTCTAGAACATGCATGTCTGTCATATCTAGATTTATGTACTGCTATTTTGTACTGATCCGAAAGGTAATCTTTGCAGCTCTATGATTTAGAGATAGGAGATTAAACACTAAAGGCTATGCTGGATCGTAACGAATTTCCAGCAAAATCAGGGTTCACTAATATCGAAGAATATGCTGTTTATGAAGCTTAATATGAAGCTGTCTGTAGACATCCTAAAACGGCGATGGTGGACGCTTTCTAACATTTTTGGGTACAGGAAATCTATATAACATACTCCCGCAGTCTAGCCAGCGTCAAACGTAGGTTTTACAAAACAATAAAAGGCATTACATGTCTTCACCTTTTTCCACCTACTAGGATATATCGGAATGTTTGGAGCATGAAAGGTTCTCGCTGTAAGATATTTTACGTATGATAAACAAATAAGCTGCTCGTCCAGTTTAAGGTCAGCAGTATTACTGTTTGTTTAAAGCTCAGAACGGCACCCGTCATTTGTAATTTTGACATATATTTTCACATATTTTCAAATAATACACATACTTTCCTCAGGGGAGATTGTAAAACATGCGGCTTCCGTCTACACATTAGACTTCCTCAACGCCATTTGTATTTCATGTATGGTAATAGAAAATTTTTTCCCATAACAGACGAGAAGCGAATGGTTTGATATATACATGTTGCCTGACCAACGTGTCCTGTAGGAGATGGCATTAGTCAAATCTTGAAAAAGAACTTTTAAAAACATATCTCTGGAAGCCAATAATGGTTGAGATACGGGTCTCATTAAGGTCATCTATAGACCACCTGCATCAGCAACCGTAGTAGTTGAGCGCCTCAGAGAGAACCTGCAGAACGTCGTGAAGAAGTTTCGTGATCATACTATTGTAATAGGGGGAGACTTCAATCTACCAGGTATAGAATGGGATAGTCACACAATCAGAACTGGAGCCAGGGACAGAGACTCTTGTGACATTATCCTGACTGCCTTGTCCGAGAATTACTTCGAGCAGATAGTTAGAGAACCAACTCGTGAAGCTAACGTTTTAGACCTCATAGCAACAAATAGACCGGAACTTTTCGACTCCGTGAATGTAGAAGAGGGTATCAGTGATCATAAGTCAGTGGTTGCAACAATGACTACAAGTGTAATAAGAAATGCCAAGAAAGGAAGGAAAACATATTTGCTTAACAAGAGTGATAGGGCACAAATCGCAGAATATCTGAGTGACCACCATCAAACGTTCATTTCTGAGGAAGAGGATGTGGAACAAAAATGGAAAAAATTCAGAAACATCGTCCAGTACGCCTTAGATAAGTTCGTACCGACTAAGGTCCAAAGCGAGGGGAAAGATCCACCGTGGTATAACAATCATGTACGAAAGGTACTACGGAAACAAAGAAAGCTTCATCATAGGTTTAAGAGTAGTCGAATCATAGCTGATAAGGAAAAGCTGAACGAAGCGAAAAAGAGCGTAAAGAGAGCAATGAGAGAAGCATTCAACGAATTCGAACATAAAACATTGGCAAACAATCTAAACAAGAACCCTAAAAAGTTTTGGTCATATGTAAAATCGGTAAGCGGATCTAAATCCCCTATTCAGTCACTCGTTGACCACGATGGCACCGAAACAGAGGACGACCGAAGAAAGGCAGAAATACTGAATTCAGTGTTCCGAAACTGTTTCACTGCGGAAAATCGTAACACGGTCCCTGACTTCAGCCGTCGCACGGACGCCAAAATGGAAAATATTGAAATAAACGATATCGGAATTGAAAAACAACTGCTATCACTTAGTAGCGGAAAAGCATCCGGACCAGACGAGATACCCTTAAGATTCTACAGTGATTATGCTAAAGAACTTGCCCCCTTTCTATCAGCAATTTATCGTAGATCGCTGGAAGAACGTAAAGTACCTAGCGACTGGAAGAAAGCGCAGGTCGTTCCCATTTTCAAGAAGGGTCATAAATCAGATGCGAATAATTATAGGCCTATTTCGCTTACGTCAATCTGTTGTAGAATAATGGAACATGTTTTGTGTTCTCGTATTATGACGTTCTTAGATAATACAAATCTCCTTCATCATAACCAACATGGATTCCGCAAACAGAGATCATGTGAAACTCAGCTCGCCCTATTTGCCCAAGAAATTCACAGTGCCGTAGACACTGGCGAGCAGATTGATGCCGTATTCCTGGACTTCAGGAAGGCATTTGATACGGTTCCGCACTTACGTTTAGTGAAAAAAATACGAGCTTACGGAATATCGGACCAGGTTTGTGATTGGATTCAGGATTTCCTAGAAGAAAGAACACAACATGTCATTCTTAACGGTTCAAAATCTGCAGATGTAGAGGTAATTTCGGGAGTACCGCAGGGAAGCGTGATAGGACCTTTATTGTTTACAATATACATAAATGACTTAGTTGACAACATCGGTAGCTCCGTGAGGCTATTTGCAGATGACACGGTTGTCTACAAGAAAGTAGCAACATCAGAAGACTCGTACGTACTCCAGGAGGACCTGCAGAGGATTAATGCATGGTGCGACAGCTGGCAGCTTTCCCTAAACGTAGATAAATGTAATATAATGCGCATACATAGGGGCAGAAATCCATTCCAGTACGATTATGCCATAGGTGGTAAATCATTGGAAGCGGTAACGACCGTAAAATACTTAGGAGTTACTATCCGGAGCGATCTGAAGTGGAATGATCACATAAAACAAATAGTGGGAAAAGCAGGCGCCAGGTTGAGATTCATAGGAAGAATTCTAAGAAAATGTGACTCATCGACGAAAGAAGTAGCTTACAAAACGCTTGTTCGTCCGATTCTTGAGTATTGCTCATCAGTATGGGACCCTTACCAGGTTGGATTAATAGAAGAGATAGACATGATCCAGCGAAAAGCAGCGCGATTCGTCATGGGGACATTTAGTCAGCGCGAGAGCGTTACGGAGATGCTGAACAAGCTCCAGTGGCGGACACTTCAAGAAAGGCGTTACGCAATACGGAGAGGTTTATTATCGAAATTACGAGAGAGCACATTCCGGGAAGAGATGGGCAACATATTACTACCGCCCACATATATCTCGCGTAATGATCACAACGAAAAGATCCGAGAAATTAGAGCAAATACGGAGACTTACAAGCAGTCGTTCTTCCCACGCACAATTCGTGAATGGAACAGGGAAGGGGGGATCAGATAGTGGTACAATAAGTACCCTCCGCCACACACCGTAAGGTGGCTCGCGGAGTATAGATGTAGATGTAGATGTAGATCTGTATGATGACACAATAGCAACTGCTCACTGTGATTACCACTCGTTGTGATACATCCCTCATCCCTCTTTCTCAAAGACTCACCAACTCGTGTCAACACAGCTCGCTGCCATCATTTTTTGCTACAAGCACCTCACACACTCCAGTTAGGTATGTACCACTGTATACCATGGAACAATCTTTTGCATTTAGGTATCTGGATAGACAGAAATCTAAGTGATTAAGCACATGTTACTGGGGCTGCTCGACCAATCTATCTCTCACTCAACGTTTGTGTTAGTTGCTGTCGTACTACAGACAATCGGGAGTTGACCTCTCTTCCGTCTTTCTGCGAGAGTGACATTCTCCAGTATTGCGGGTAATTTTCCGTTCGACATCTGTTCAACGCACCGTGTAATTCTTTCTCACTTTTACTAATATTACAAACATCATTACTGAAGCTCATCACTGATATGCTTTGACCTTGAATTTTAATCCCATTCTTGAACATTCCATTTGTTTTTCCGTTTATAGGTTGAACAGTAAGGGTAAAAGTCTAGATCTCTGTCTTAAAACCTTTAAAACACGATACTGCCTTCTTGATCTACCATTATTATTTTTACTCTTTGATTGTTGTACAAATTATTGTTTTTTTCCTGACTTATTATCTATTGTCCTGACAATGTCGAATGTATTGCACCTTTGCACATTTTCGAACGCCTTTTCTAGGTCGATAAAGCATAGGACTATGTCTAGATTTTTCTTAAAACATGGTGACTGAAAAATGAGTTGCTGGTCGCGTCTGTTTCAAAAGCAGCTTGTCACTCGGTCTGCAGGTCGTGGCCACGATGGCGCAGGAACCTGCAGACGTACCAGCTGTCCCTAGCGGAGATGCCGCCAGCAACTAGGAGCCGGTACAGCCGGTGGTGGGCGACGGAGCTGCTGGGGACCAGGCGCTACAAGACCGCTGGGGAGCGTCTATATCCTTCCACACTGGCTGAGCGGACTGCTGGCAGATTCCAGACATAGGAAGCTCTACTTTGTTATAAACCTTTCTTTTTTTGCGAATTAGACATTTAAAATACTTCTCCTGTTTCTATATCAAGAGCTATCTTTTCATTTTTCAAAACTGTAAACGAAAATGTATTACAAAGGAATAAATAAATTTTATCATTTAAAAAAGTACTATTGACTTCGTTTAGCTACTCAATGGTTTGCCGATTTAAGTGTTATCCAAAGAGGAAAATTCTATAATAATGTTTCAAATGGTTCAAATGGCTCTGAGCACTATGGGACTTAACTGCTGAGGTCATCAGTCCCCTAGAACTTAGAACTACTTAAACCTAACTAACCTAAGGACATCACACACATCCATGCCCGAGGCGGGATTCGAACCTGCGACCGTAGCGGTCGCGCGGTTCCAGACTGAAGCGCCTAGAACCGCTCGGCCACTCCGGCCGGCAGGAATAATGTTTCCTAAACAACTTTATTTATTTTTTGGTTTCTGTATGGTCTCTCAACGAGCAATGAAAAAGACTGTACATACCCTAAGCATTCACTGATGGAGATGGAAAATTATATAAAATAACACTCCAGTCTGACATCTATACAAATGTAAAGGTAAATGTTTGTGTTCGCGTCTCCGATAGTTCTTCACCGATTGCTGTGAAATTTTGACACAACGTTGCATTGGAACAGGAGCATGTTTTTGTATACCTACTGGAGCGATGTATGCTACGTAAATACATATATAATAATAAAGGCGATACATTATTTTTCGTTTGTTCAAACTCTCAGTTCTCTGAAAGTATTCCACCGGTTGCTTGGGAATTATGACACAACGTTGAGGGCGAATGTGCTTTTATATGCCTATTTTTAGTAAATATGATATATAAATAAATATGAAATATATAATGGGGAAACATCAAAAATCTCGAAAAGTTGTTGACTTAATTAGTTCAAATTTTTACACAGTACTCTCGTGAATATTCAGACCTATATAGACTATATAATTTACTACATATAATACATAAATATATATGCCATATATAAAGGGGAAACATTGTTACCAAAGATTTTAAAAATTGCTCGATTGATTTACTTCGAAATTTTACACGTTACTGTAACAAACCTGTGGACACATAAAAGCTTGATAGTTTTTTGTATGTGTGATGAATATGTGAATTACATAGCAGTAAATCATTATTAGCAAACAGGAAAGTAATATTTATGGTTTACTGAATTATTATTAGAATACTACCACAAAATCTGAATTTACAATAACAATAAACAAGGCTCATTGTCAGGAAGAGGGGCGAACTGGAGATGGACCAAGGGGTGGTGGGACACAGGCATAGAAAACACACAGGACGAGGTGCTCAGAAAGAGGGGCAGAAGGAAATGGTGAGGGAAGGGGCAGGAGAAAATGAACAGAGAAAGAAGGTGTTGGGCACAATAGGGTCACAGAGAAGGAGAGGAGGTAAAGAGACAGAGGGAGGCAAGGATGCACAGAAAGATGATGGACAAATCGAGGGGGAGGTGAAGGAGATATGCATAGGGAGGGGGAGGAGAAGATGGAGAGAGAAAAGGATGAGAAAGAGATTAGAGCGTTTATCCAACTCTCATACATTTTAGAAATGTGTGCTGTCTCTTTTCTTTCTTTTCCATTTAATCAGACTGTCATGGTAATGCATGGTTAGGATCAGCAAGTTCATCAATATTTGCAGAGACTTACATAAAGTGTAATACATGATTTAACATTCATTTCATAATGAATATCAGTATGAGATGTGATATCCACAGACACGAATATGCTTCTGTAACCATTGTAGGATGGAAGCTAACAGCCTCTGAGCGTCATCTTGAGCAATTACCAGCTATGTCTGAAACTGACACTGTATCATTTTATGACTAATACTGCCTAGAGACTGGTTTGAAATTGTATGTCTTTCTGCCTGTTGGCTTGTGTCTCATATTCGTGAGTGGATGCCTTTTTGATGATTTTTCTGAAGTTTCACCAGCATTGTCAAGGCTTCACTCTCCATTAATAGTGGCAGACCAGCAATGGAGGCTCATGCTTTGACAATTGAACAAATTTCGGCCAAAGAACCCGAGATAGAAGCCAACTGATACTTTGTCAACAAGTGGTCACGAAACCCTTACAATTCTGAATGTCTACCTTTTACGTCACAGGTATAGTCTATTGGTAATAAATCAGTGGACTGGATAGGCAAGCTGATGGCTCCCACATTCCTCAAGGCGTTTGTATCGTGAACTGCAGTCTAGGTTCTTGCACTGTTGCATTCGAACATGCCACTTGTCATCTAAGTCATGAAGGGTATGACAACATCTCTTTCTTTGTTGACAATCCTCTTATTTCGGTGCCTGCTGGGAATAACTGCAGAGGTATTCCATCTTATACAGTACTAGACACTGTTTGCGTTAGCTGGATATGATGTGAAGATACCAGATAAAGTAAACAATAAGTTACAGGAACTATACATAAACTGACAATAATTAATCATGAAACACACACATAGACAGACAAATCAAAATGCATAACAATTAAACAAAGGGTAAACAATAAATGGCACATTAATGTACCAAAACAAAACCACACACAAGGTAGGAAACACTAAAAAGATAGGGACGCAATGTAACATATCGAACAAACAGCACAATACAGTACAAACTCAGATGACAAACCGCTGGCACTGATCAATACTGCTAATCTGGTGTGCGCCATCTAACTAACAATTGCTATCTACTTGTATATGTTGGCCGAACATGTAAGAATTCTAGAGTCAAATAAACAAAAAGTCTAAGATCATTAAATAGTAAACACTCCAACTCAACATTTGCAGAGCATCTAATGGCACAGATTCACCATCTAAAAAACATAAAAATCGAATTAAAATGTCTCAAAACTAGTAATAACTATCACAAAAAACATAACGATTGAAAAGAATTATCATATATAAAAATCAACATGGCAAGGAAAAACCATAGTAAATGAATTATTTAAGACACATGGGAATTGCTGCGAGTGGGCTGCCTTGTGTGATAAAACAATTAAGAAAGTTAATGTTATATTCAATACCAAAGAGCTAGAAATTATCATTAGCAGTATCTATTTCCATATACAAAGTTTTATGTAATAATTATATTTTTACCCACTCAAAAAATTTGTGAATTATGGAATCCTAACCATTTAACATATACTTCATCTCCTTCCTTTCTTAACACTTTCTCAACAAGATATACATCACGATAAATTTTTGTGGTTTTTGTTCATAAATATCACCTTTTATTTTTTCTCCACTTACAGCCTTTAATTTATATGTGATTGGATTAGAATAAATAACACTTTCAATTACAAAAATTTCTATTGACCAATTACCTGTATAACTCTTTTTTCAGAATTTTCTTTAAGTTAACTAATTCTAATTTTATTTCTGACTGTGTATTTAAATTCAGCAATAGATAGAAAGACAACTGCCTTCATTTTTATACTCAAATACTTGTATTACTGCATCCATCAAATAATTTTGAGACCATATCTATTCATTTATAATTAACTTGAAGATAAAATTACTTCACCAAATATAATTATCTTTAAATCCGCTGGAGCAATTTTAACAGAATCTTTTAATATTATAGTTAGAAAGCTGGATTCATGTTCAATTTTTAATGATGAATATCATTAGTCACATTGTAAACTTTATTTAAAAAAATACATAATTTAATATCAAAATTGTTCAAGGACAAATTTTTATTTATATTTTGAGCAACAGCAACAACTTTATTAAGAATAAAATCACACTCAAAATGAACATTTTTGTTCCTCTCCCATAAAAAATTATAATGTGAGTGTTTCTTTGTCATGGACTTTCCTACATTCTGATTTAATATATGTAACTACATTTGTTATTTCAGCCTCTATTTCTTTCTTTTTTTAAGTAATTATTTAGTGTTATCTGATGCTGATTATTGTTTAGCAACTTAATTACTGAATTGTGTTTCAATATTTATAAACTCAACCCTTGTGGAAAGAGCTTTTGATTGTTTTTCTAAACATTGTTTAGCAATAATATCGAAATAACTTATTGGATCTTTTATATTGACTACTCTTCTACCTTTGAAACTAATATAACTCTATCGATATGCTTGTAACAACATATCCTACATTATTGTAAATATCCAAGTTAACTATCGCAGATTCATATTCTCTATGATGATCCACCAGTCATAAAGACGCCATTAAAGGGTTTGATTTTTAATTATTTAGTAAGATATTTTACATCAAAATTACTTAATACATTAGGATACATATGAATTGTTTTTGAATTTTTTGTAATTCTTTCATTCCAACGCCATCTATCTCCTTCATTGTGAATCATGTATTTTTTGGTTTTCTAATTCTTGATATTTTTGTTTTCTATCTATACCGTTTTTGGTACTGTACCGACAGTGGTACTAGCAGCAGCTACATATGGTAATGCTGTCAAAGTAAATGAAAGAAATCTCCCTCCATGTTTTGTGAATCTGAATTTTGTTAGATATTTCATATTTTTTTCACAGCAGGAATCCCTAATATTACCAGCAAAATTCCACCTGTGTTACTCTGTTTCTTTCATAGTTAAAAAATTATCAGTACCAAGCAACTGATAATTATTTAGTTATATTTTAATTGCTCTTAGTTTAGTTTTGCCACTATGTAGCAAATTATAATTAATGCAGAAGTTATTCATTTCTATAGATATAATTTTAAAAATATTATTATTTTTAGTCCCCAACCATTGTCATCAACATCTAAACCCATACCTAATTTTGCATTTCCGTAAAGTATTCCTCTAACTGCTGTAGCAACAAATGTTTCTCCAACTGTTTTATCAGAAACATGCATTCTTTCTTTTACAGATAGATGAAGTTTGTGTGCTTCACATCTTTTGTCTGTGTCTTTATGATCTCTATGCACAATATCATACTTTTTGCAGGCTTCATCTAGTGGATTTATTCCTTGATCACCTCTAGCTAATCTTCCTTCTAATTTTCTTCCTGACCCACAATAATCATAACCAGGGAGATGCATTTCAAATGGTTATTTGTTAATTAAAGTATTAACTAATTCTTTTCCATATGTTTCTGTTTTCCAAAATTATTGCAAATTATTCAAAAATCTGTTTGGATATGGTACTCTTTTTTAATTGTTCATAATAATATAACTAAATTTTTTTTGCTAACATATGTGTTATTCCAACTTTTTCATTGTGATAATTTTTATTTCCAGCTAAGTCTTCTCCACAAATGACTGCTCATATATCAATTAAATCTCTAAATTATTCATCCAAACATGTTCCACTAGTCTTCCTGTATATTTTTAATGACAACATCACCTTCTTTTCTCATCCTCACTTTGCAGTGAAACATCTCGTTTTCTTTGCCTTGATGCTGGAAAAAATCATCGACAATTTCTATTATTACATATTTATATTACCTTCACTACATTTTATTTTATGAGGACTATTATCAGAATATATCGCTCCTGAATATTACAATATATCCACATTATTTGATAAATCACAACTTGTAAATCTTGTATTCATGTCATCCACAGTAATCTGTTGTTTAGAAAAGAGATTCATTAAGCTGTTTGTACATTCATATGACCTTTCAGTGATAGTTAATTTAATCCCATCAAATTTTAGCGATAATTTACCAACGAGTTTAAGTATACAATCAGTCCCAAATCCAAAAACCTTGCCTTCACTGTAGTTAACATATTCTAGCATTCTTTCATTTATTTTTATTCTTTTAGTGGCTTGCTTCTTTCTATTTTTAACCTCTTCTTCGTAATTTTTCAATAAACATTGTATTTCGTATATGTTAAATAGATAATATCTCGTATCACTATCACATTGCTCAATTGCAGGTATGCCATTAAATTCTTCAAAATATTTATAAGAAACCAGCAGCTTTTTGATTTCTCTATTTTCTTCTATAGCTTTCAGAACATCAGCGCCTATACCTTTGATTCCTTCTTTAACCTTTTCGATTGCATCAATAACAGGCTGATCTTTTGTTTATATTTTTCAGATTCTGTTCTTGTTTGTTTCTACATTTTTTAAATTCCTCTTTTAATTGCTCCTTTACCTTTCTCTTTCCTTTAGCCTTTTTAAGAACCTCTGGGCTGCACACACTGTGTGTACTCCGCTGCATCATAGAATTGTATTTCGCAAACATCTAATAAGAATAAAAAGCATTAATGATTTAATTTTAACATTCACCATTTTGTGTTTCACGTTCAACATTTTATATTTAACGTTTATGTTTAATGTTTAACGTTCAGTGTTTACTGTTTTGCATAATATATATGTTTAATTATTATCTTCATATTTACATTTTAATTATGTATCTGTGCTTACCACTATTAATTTTTCTGTGTATCTGTTGTAATAAAACGAAATTTACCTCCATTTTTGGATTTACAATGCATTTATTTAAAATCATTAAATTTTAAATCGTCACTGACAAATTTGAGATAAGCATGATTTAAGTTTCTATGGTCTTTTCTAAAATTATTTAAGAATTTTTTACGAACTCTTATTAATTGTGTTGGTATCTTCGAGTATGACTGGGCTAAATAGAAACAATCTAATTCTTTGTGCCTTGCTGTAGTAAAATATTCCCTAGTTACATTCTCATTTTTGAGAGTCACATCATCGAATACTACAACTGAATTATCTTAACAATCATCCAGTGGTATAATTTCATCACTGTTTTTGATAAATAGCTAGAATATAATACTAAGTCATCAATGTTCTCTTCCCACATCCATTTTGGCCTACTGCTGCACATCAAATAGAGCTAGGCAAGAGCTTGCCATACTTATTTTTTGGTTTCTTCTCAAGAGGCCTCTAGAGTTCTTATTTTGATCCCAATCAGTTTTCTTTATTTAAATACATATTTTGTTATTAATAGTAATAAGTTGTCTTTGTCAATTAGCGATAAGTTGTCTGTTGTTAGAAAAAATTTTATGCTGTGGCAATGTTTCACAATTATCTTTTATACAATATTTTTAATTTCAAATGTGATATATTCCAATTTTTGATACTAGACAGGACTTATAAGTAACTGTAACAGGTGAAAATGATAATCTGACTGACTTCAATTGTGCTTGTATCATAGCTGTTTTAGAAATAACTTAAAATTTTTTTATCCTTATTAAATGAATAAGATTGACAGCTACCAGTTTGATTCACTCCCTGTGAATGAGAAGACAAAAGCAACCTAAATCTTCGCAACAAGGAAACAAAAATTCATATTCATGTTGGAGATATTTGGGTTCATCCTAATCATGCACAGTTGTATATGAGCTTCAGTATTATTGGAGCTGGTGGTGAGGATTACCTGATATATGATGGAAAATTAAATAAAAAGTTAATTGACAAATATGCAGCAAAGCTATTCATTGATATCACCATTAAAAAAGGGAACAATATTTTGTCTGGGATTGAATACCCTCTAATTTCTTCATCTGTCCTTATATCATTGACTTCGTTTATAGCCAATGAGTTAACCATGGAAGAGCATATCCTTAAAAATGGGAAGATAAAAAGTAAGAAAAATGAAATTCTCCTTCTACCAGGTTTGATTGGTGGGTTCCTTAAGTACTACAAGGAAGTTATGTGGGAAGGTGATTTAACAGTAGTTTTTACCTGGATTTCTAGTGCAGACAATATCATTCTTCGATGGTCCAACCACAGTCAAGCTGCAGTTAAAATAAAAGAAATACTTCCTAAGGAAGGTAAAACTTTTCTGGAATCAGTCGAAGTTAACATTCCTGAGGTTAGATATGAATCACAGGATTCACTTAAGCTGGAGTTAGAAAAACTAAAAATCCGTAAATTCCTATATCTTTCTTCAAATCACAATCCACTGAGGCTGCTGGCTTAAGTGGAAAGAGAAATTTGTAACGAGATATCATCATTTACCGTAATTCTGCAGAAATTGGTGTGCCTTATTTTATTTTTGTTGTTTTCCAATCGAATCGAAAAAATAATCAGTTGACTAATTCTTCCCAAGTCGATCACATTAAATTACAAAATACTTATATAAAGAATGGTAGAAACTGAAGTTTTTCAAAAGAGATCTGGAACTTAGATCCACTAACTAACTTTTTGGAGACTTATGTTGCTTTCCCAGATTTTAACTGGGCCACCTACGTAAATGGCGCTGTCAATGCAAATCCAATCAATGTTATGGAAAATTATTATATTTTTGCTATAAATATGTCTATGAGAATGAATGTGTTAGCTATGCAGAAAAATACCATGGAATTGTGTACTACTTTTAATGGTAACATTCCTAATGTTACGTTTGCTTACATAATTATGTATGGAAATAAGAATTTAACTTGAAATGTACAACTTAGAATATTAACTGAGAATTTTTAAACACATCTAATGATAATCAAATACACTGATTATTATTTTTCTGATTATTCCTTTTCATACAGATTATGTTATAATTTTGAATTTATAAGCTGTGTTAATATTTGAGTGAGAAATTGAAGAAAATTGATCCATTTAGCAGGCTTGCTGGTGCAAGATATTGCATAACTGCTAACTCTTACAAAGCCACTGGCGTGACTAGAAGGTCGCGCTGTGTGGCCAGAGGGCGTGCCGAGCTATCAATTCATTTTCCCAGACAGTTGTAGGACCAGGAGCAGATTCAGGAAACCCCAAACAGATTGCACCATACGTAGAAATATTTGTTTTCTAATCAACTTTGTTGTTCAATTACCAAATGTATATGTGCGATTTGGAATGTTATTTCCTTGTGCTGTAGGGAAAGTGGACTAGCCAGCCTATTTATTGTATTTGCTATCCATCCACCACTGCAGTCGATCAAGGATACCAGCCATCAGCAGCTCTCCCACCTACACCAAGATGTAGATATCAAGATGTATACAACAAGAAGATGTGTGGATGCAGATGGCAGTCAAAGACGCAGAACAGAAAAGCGACGAAAAAGGCAAGTGGGGAAAGCTCCACTGGGTTTCTCATGGCATGAAGTTTTGGGCATTTTGAGAATCAATGTATTTTTTAATCTTATTTAAAAATTTCCTCTATATTTTGGTTGAAGAGATTTTTTAAAAATAAAAATTGTTACATCGCCTTATTCGATATTTCAGTGTTGGTTAATGATCCAAAACTAAAAATGTATGCTGAAGTTTAAAGCCAGGTAAAAAATTTTATTTTTAAAAAATATAAATAATTTTTCTGCATATAAATAGAAAAAAACATGAACCATGGATCTTGCCATTGGTGGGGAGGCTTGCGTGCCTCAGCGATACAGATAGCCGTACCGTAGGTACAACCACAACGGAGGGGTATCTGTTGACAGGCCAGACAAACGTGTGGTTCCTGAAGAGGGGCAGCAGCCTTTTCAGTAGTTGCAGGGGCAACAGTCTGGATGATTGACTGATATGGCCTTGTAACAATAACCAAAACAGCCTTGCTGCGCTGGTACTGTGAATGGCTGAAAGCAAGGGGAAACTAAGGCCGTAATTTTTCCCGAGGGCATTCAGCTTTACTGTATGATTAAATGGTGATGGCGTCCTCTTGGGTAAAATATTCCGGAGGTAAAATAGTCCCCCATTCGGATCTCTGGGCGGGAACTACTCAGGAGGATGTCATTGTCAGGAGAAAGAAAACTGGCGTTCTACGGATCGGAGCGTGGAATGTCAGATCCCTTAATCGGGCAGGTAGGTTAGAAAATTTAAAAAGGGAAATGGATAGGTTAAAGTTAGATATTGTGGTAATTAGTGAAGTTCGGTGGCAGGAGGAACAAGACTTCTGGTCAGGAGAATACAGGGTTATAAACACAAAGTCAAATAGGAGTAATGCAGGAGTAGGTTTAATTATGAATAGGAAAATAGGAATACGGGTAAGCTACCACAAACAGCATAATGAGCGCATTATTGTGGCCAAGATAGATACGAAGCCCACACCTACTACAGTAGTACAAGTTTATATGCCAACTAGCTCTGCAGATGACGAAGAAATTGAAGAAATGTATGATGAAATAAAAGAAATTATTCAGATAGTGAAGGGAGACGAAAATTTAATAGTCATGGGTGACTGGAATTCGAGTGTAGGAAAAGGGAGAGAAGGAAACGTAGTAGGTGAATATGGATTGGAGCTAAGAAATGAAAGAGGAAGCCGCCTGGTAGAATTTTGCACTGAGCACAATTTAATCATAGCTAACACTTGGTTTAAGAATCATGATAGAAGGTTGTATACATGGAAGAACCCTGGAGATACTAAAAGGTATCAGATAGATTATATAATGGTACGACAGAGATTTAGGAACCAGGTTTTAAATTGCAAGACATTTCCAGGGGCAGATGTGGACTCTGACCACAATCTATTGGTTATGACCTGTAGAATAAAACTGAAGAAACTGCAAAAAGGTGGGAATTTAAGGAGATGGGACCTGGATAAACTGAAAGAACCAGAGGTTGTACAGAGTTTCAGGGAGATAATAAGAGAACAATTGACAGGAATGGGGGAAAGAAATACAGTAGAAGAAGGATGGGTAGCTTTGAGGGATGAAGTAGTGAAGGCAGCAGAGGATCAAGTAGGTAAAAAAACGAGGGCTAGTAGAAATCCTTGGGTAACAGAAGAAATATTGAATTTAATTGATGAAAGGAGAAAATATAAAAATGCAGTAAATGAAGCAGGCAAAAAGGAATACAAACGTCTCAAAAATGAGATCGACAGGAAGTGCAAAATGGCTAAGCAGGGATGGCTAGAGGACAAATGTAAGGATGTAGAGGCTTATCTCACTAGGGGTAAGATAGATACTGCCTACAGGAAAATTAAAGAGACCTTTGGAGATAAGAGAAACACTTGTATGAATATCAAGAGCTCAGATGGAAACCCAGTTGTAAGCAAAGAAGGGAATGCAGAAAGGTGGAAGGAGTATATAGAGGGTCTATACAAGGGCGATGTACTTGAGGACAATATTATGGGAATGGAAGAGGATGTAGATGAAGATGAAATGGGAGATGCGATACTGCGTGAAGAGTTTGACAGAGCACTGAAAGACCTGAGTCGAAACAAGGCCCCCGGAGAAGACAACATTCCATTGGAACTACTGACGTCCTTGGGAGAGCCAGTCCTGACAAAACTCTACCATCTGGTGAGCAAGATGTATGAAACAGGCGAAATACCCTCAGACTTCAAGAAGAATATAATAAATCCAATCCCAAAGAAAGCAGATGTTGACAGATGCGAAAATTACCGAACAATCAGTTTAATAAGCCACAGCTGCAAAATACTAACACGAATTCTTTACAGACGAATGGAAAAACTAGTAGAAGCCGACCTCGGGGAAGATCAGTTTGGATTCCGTAGAAATACTGGAACACGTGAGGCAATACTGACCTTACGACTTATCTTAGAAGAAAGATTAAGGAAAGGCAAACCTACGTTTCTAGCATTTGTAGACTTAGAGAAAGCTTTTGACAATGTTGACTGGAATACTCTCTTTCAAATTCTAAAGGTTGCAGGGGTAAAATACAGGGAACGAAAGGCTATTTACAATTTATACAGAAACCAGATGGCAGTTATAAGAGTCGAGGGACATGAAAGGGAAGCGGCGGTTGGGAAGGGAGTAAGACAGGGTTGTAGCCTCTCCCTGATGTTATTCAATCTGTATATTGAGTAAGCAGTAAAGGAAACAAAAGAAAAATTCGGAGTAGGTATTAAAACCCATGGAGAAGAAATAAAAACTTTGAGGTTGGCCAATGACATTGTAATTCTGTCACACAGCAAAGGACCTGGAAGAGCAATTAAACGGAATGGATGGTGTCTTGAAGGGAGGATATAAGATGAACATCAACAAAAGCAAAACGAGGATAATGGAATGTAGTGGAATTAAGTCGGGTGATGTTGAGGGTATTAGATTAGGAAATGAGACACTTAAAGTAGTAAAGAAGTTTTGCTATTTGGGGAGCAAAATAACTGATGATGGTCGAAGTAGAGAGGATATAAAATGTAGACTGGCAATGGCAAGGAAAGCGTTTCTGAAGAAGAGAAATTTGTTAACATCGAGTATAGATTTAAGTGTCAGGAAGTCATTTCTGAAAGTATTTGTATGGAGTGTAGCCACGTATGGAAGTGAAACATGGACGATAAATAGTTTGGACAGGAAGATAATAGAAGCTTTCGAAATGTGGTGCTACAGAAGAATGCTGAAGATTAGATGGGTAGATCACATAACTAATGAGGAAGTATTGAATAGGATTGGGGAGAAGAGAAGTTTGTGGCACAACTTGACCAGAAGAAGGGACTGGTTGGTAGGACATGTTCTGAGGCATCAAGGGGTCACCAATTTAGTATTGGAGGGCAGCGTGGAGGGTAAAAATCGTAGGGGGAGACCAAGAGATGAATACACTAAGCAGATTCAGGGGGATGTAGGTTGCAGTAGGTACTGGGAGATGAAGAAGCTTGCACAGGATAGAGTAGCATGGAGAGCTGCATCAAACCAGTCTCGGGACTGAAGATCACAACAACAACAAATAAAATAACCTTGAGCAAGGATATTGATGTGAGATTAAATGAGGTTAATGGTTTCAATAATGACTCCACAGAAAGGTTTACTAAATTAATAGAATTAAACATATGAACCGTTCAAAAGCTGAATTTTCATCAGTGAAATTTGGTCAGAAAATTGTGTTGATTGTAATGATAAATACAAAATTATTCTTCCCAGTCATTATAATGAAAGCATTGAGGATTAACAAGATAATCTAGAGAACCTTAGTGGTGTAAAATTTAAATAGATATAGATAAAAAACATATTAATAATTATTCTAAGCATATTATCAGTTTGGGAAAGTAGACTGGAATTTTTTATTTCCTTAAACTTTTACTTCTCTACTCATAATTTTTATAATTTTTAATTGTTAACATTTGTTACCTCTTAATTTTATTCACATTGTTATTATTACAAGGGTTGAATGAAAAGTAATGCCACTACCTTTGTTAATTGGGTTTGGATGGGAATATTTTAATAAATCAAATGCAGAAATAATCCTTACAATGTGATCTTTAATTACCAATATTCACCAGCCAATTGGGTACATTTCTGCCAACCATGAAAAAGTTCTCTGAAGCTGTCACGGAAGAAGTCGACATTCTATTTCCGCAACCACTGTCTCACAGTTCTCTCAACATCTTCATCAGAAGCACTATGATGCCCCTGCAGATCGTCTTTCATTATCGGGAACAGATGGAAGTCAGACAGTGCTAAATCTGGAGTGTATGGAGGATGCCATACAATGGTGAGATTCAGTCTCTGAAATTCTTCTGTGGTGGCGCTTGAAGTGTGTGGTTTGGCACTGTCATGCTGCAGGAAAGCATTTCCCTTTTCCTTTCGGGCACTTGTTAGCCATCATTTCGGAGTTCGCAGCGTTGTGATGTAACACACTGAATTTATTGTTGCTCCACGTTCAAGGAAATCGACATGCATAACACCATCTGCATCCCAGATTTTTCCAGCTGAGGGCTGCGTCTTCAATTTCTTTTTCAGGGGTGAATCTTCATGTCGATATTCCATAGACTGACGTTTCGTCTCCAGGTTGTAACTGTGTACTCACGTTTCGTCTCCTGTCACAACTGAATGGAGAAATGCGTCACCTTCATTCTCGTAATGCGAGAGGAGTTCCTGGCAAATTTCAAGTCTGTGCGCTTTCATTTCAGGAGTCAGCATCCAGGGTACCCATCATGCACAGAACTTCCAAGGGCCGAGCAAAACAATAATGTGACCCACACGTTCTTGTGAAATGTCGATTGTGCTTCAAATTTCTCTCTGAGTGATACGACGATCGTCCTGAATCAATTTGTCAACATTTTTCTTGTGAAACTCGGTGGTTGGTTCAGCAGGTCATCCAACTCTTTGTTTCTCACGCAGGTCAGATGTTCCCGCCTCAACATGTTTAAAGTTACTCACCCAATGAGGCACAGTACTCACATCAACACAATAACCATAAACTGCTTTCATTCTCTGATGAATCTCCTTTGGTACGACACCTTCAGCTGTCAAGAATTCTATGACTCCACGTTGCTTAAATCGCATTGACCGACCATCTGCGCAGGGTCCCATACTTTACACTGTAACAACAGAACCGTTCAGTACTAAGGCTTCCCGCCAACTGGAGCGGTAGAGAAGAGGCTACGGAATAAGCCAGTACCTGCTGCATACCAATGCTGCCAACTGTTGAAGAGTTACGAAGATGGAGGCATTACTTTTCAGTCAAACATCGTACATTGGTTCCCGGAGGTTTCTTGGTTTGAATAATTGTGGTTTTTATGTTAGGGAAAAATTGGGGGGGACGAGAACTGAGGTGATGATTCCGTTAGCTGTTGTCGTGTTCACTAGAATCCCCATGGAACAACTACTGAGAGGTTTCTTGGTTAAAATGATTGTGGTTTTATGTTAGGGAAAAGTGGGGGGGGGGGGGGGACGAGAACTGAGGTGATAATTCCGTTGGCTTTTGTCGTGTGCACTAGAATCCCCATGGAATAACTACTCACCAACGCTCTACGCTTTCGGCAGAGATGCCACAGATCACCATCTATCCTACTTTACAGAGCAGAAAAGCCTCCGAGCGTCACTTTCTGTGAAGCGTCGTGGCTGTCCACCCATTTAGCACCTAGAAGTAGTTTCACTGTCCACCTTTCTCTTTCTGTAGATGCTCACAACAGTAGCATGTGAACACCGATCAGTTTCGCTGTTTCCAACATACTCGTTCACATGCTGCATGATAATAATCTGCCCTTTGTCATAATCACCTCAATTCATTTCCCCAATTACAGCCGTGTCTTCGCTAGGGTGATCCCCGGTCTGCATCTGCTCTGCTTACTTACGTTTTTTCCCGTGTCACATGCCAGCAATACCACAAGGCAGCATCCAATGTCGTGGTGGGCAGTCATCATACAGTTTTGACTTTTATGTATACATGGGATGGATTATCTCAAACTTGCACTCTTACTATTACGGAAATGGAAAGTGTTATTGATGTGCGGTTTGCCCAGAATGGATTGGTAGGCAGGGGCTCGTATTGTTAGCCAATCAATACATTGTAATAATACTTAGAGAATGTATTTTTGTACAAATATACATTTTTTAAAGGAGACAATACCTATTGACCTTAGCACACTAAAAGTAGGGTAAACTGGAATGTCAGCGGTTTTTGATGCAAGACTCTAGGGTGAATCATTTACGAGATATTGTATTTTGAAAAGTTCCCACACCGACACTAGTACAATACCTCTGATAGGACACACTAAAGAACAACACGAGTGCACACATTAATTATGTGCATTCTGGCCTGTAAGGAGACAATGGACAATCACAGGTGGTTTTCAAAATGACCTCCGGCAGTGGCAATACACGACTGCACTGTGGTATGGAACAACTGCTGCACATGTGCTAGCATTTCAGCGGAGATGTCTAATCAGGCTGTAGTAATACATTGTTGCATGTCATCAGGTGTAGTTGGCATGTCTTTGTAGACAGGGCCTTTCAGCTTCCCCCACGAAAAGAAAGGTCTGCAGGTGTCAGATCCGGAGAACAGCTTGGCCAAGGTACAGGTCCTCTGCGTACAATACAATGATTTGGAAACAAAATCGCGAGGAGACGGTGCAGGAGTTTAGTGTTTAACATCGATTACGAAGTCATTAGAGACAGAGCAAGAGGTCGGATTAGTGAAGGATGCAGAAGGAAAGTGGCTGTGAGCTATATAAAACGTAAATCAGAATTCTGAAATGCTGGTTTCAACCATCGACCTACTGAATGCGAGTCCAGTATGCTTAGCACTGCACTGGCCTGTTGGTGAAACAGTTTGTGAAGACGTGCTGTAGTACTTCATGTGCGCTGGAGAGCCTTCTTGTTGGTACCAATTGTTCCAGCTAGTCTATGGAGAAACGTCTTCTAGCATCCGTGGAAGATAATCAGTTAGGTGTTTGCAATACTTTTGCATGTTAAGAATTCCATCCCTCAAACATGAGCCAATGAGCTGATGGTTCACTGTCCCAAACCTCACATCTACACTCCACTGTTATTGGAAGTACAATTTTTAATGCTGTGTGCCCGTTCGGTTGGATAATATGTTGGTTCACTTTTTCTATTGCATTACTCAAGAGAACGGATGACAGAAACTTCCTCTTCTTGATACGAGAACAGGTAGTACAGTCATAGGTAATGAAACATTTAATTATATTCCTGAAACTGGCCCTTTCCTCATATTTTGTTGTTAGAAGCACCTGAAGAAACTCAAATAGGGACTTCATTATAGGCCTATTTTAACAAACTGAAAATATGAAATCTTAATACAGAAACACAACAAACTGAGCTCTGTGGAGACTCAAAAACATAACTTCTAAGTACATCTTGAGCCACCATTATTATCGACACCCAAGAACTAAGACGCCAGCTACCAACAACACTATCAAGCTACCCATACTTCACACTATTTAAACAATTATACCACTACAATATGACAATTCAGTCACATAAAGCAATATAAATCTTTATACAGATGATTCAACCACTAGTTCAGTCACAAAAATTCAATACACAATCAGTTCTTAAAACCATTGAATAAACAAATGATTCACAATCGTAAAAAAACAACTAACATATACTTAATTTGGTTAATCATGCCGCTGGTTGTACTGAAACAATGAGGCCCATTCTTTAACACAACACACACTGCTCTACAACCTGCATGCTACTAATACAAACAACCCTATACTCAGCATTGTCAGACTTCCACTCAGGTAGTGGCTACACTTAGTGCACGTTCTCATATAACACTATGTACCACACCAATCACAAGGTCTACATGACGCTACCATTAATTGTCAGAAGCACTCAGGTTATGATTCTTATGATCTACTGTTCCCTGCCTCCACTGAGGTGCTATGCGTCAGACTGGGAAAGACAGCAATCGCTCCATCAGCTTGTTGTCCACACAGCAATCTCACCCACACCGATTGTGATCACATCTCGTACAGTCCCACACGGCAGCTAATTGAGGTCCCTGACGTGGCTCCACAAAGAAATGTCTTTTACTAGGTCACCCCAGGAACTGATTATGGCACTGGCCATCCATTTCCAAACACAACCCGACCTACCAGTCTCAGCACTACCAAAAACTGCATTCCGCAGTGACAGTCGACAAGCCGTGGAGGCACTGACAACGGCTTCAACACTAGCTTCTGAGAGATGTTATTAATCACGATATCTGTAGCCGACTCCACTCACCCCCCCCCCCCCAAAGCACAACCTGAACCACGAGCCCTGGATACCACAACAGCCCTTCGTGCCCCGCATTGACAGCTGACTACAGGCCACTTTCTTCTGGGCACTGTTGCTCGTTAGGATAGCACCAGCCAACCGTTCACTGTGGACAGTGCAGAAATGCTAGGATGGTTCCTTTGAAAAGGACATGACTGGCTTCCTTCCTCACACTTGTCCACTCTGAAACTGCCCACCAACTCTACCGACCACTTCATCAACAAGATGTTAAACCCTAATCTCCTTGTCATATAGAAGATCAACATCAACTAATATATAAAAGACGAAACCTGGAGCAAACATCTACAGAATGCCAGAAAGATTTTGTTTCTCCAATTTACAAACAAAAACTTGATTCTGTACGGTAGCCTGCATTGGAAATTTAATCAGTGGGTTGCCTATCCTCAAACGCAAACTAATTCGATGCAACAACTAGGAGCAAATCACTCTCTTCATCTTTTGACACCACTGTCTCCTACTAGTGCGCTCTGCACCTACGCCACTTTACGTATTACGAATAGAATCTTTGCTTTTGGTACACATCTGTTAGCTGCCGAACATGCTGCCAGAAATATTCAAGAACTCTTGAATCTGTCGCACAAAGTTCCCAAGACCCATCTACGAGGGGCATTCGAAAAGCAATGCAATACATTTTTTCCTGAAAGCATGTTGGTTTCATTTCACATTGAAATACACTATATTATTCCCCAGCGTTTTCGCTACAAAAACTTATTTTTAAACATAGTCTCCGTTCAATGCGACCGGTATAAGACACCTTACTGGGCGTGCCCGCACGTTACCACCTCGATGCCAACGCCTTGCTGCATCAATAACATCGTCATTATCCACATGCTGCTTTCCGCAGAGTGCCTCCTTCATTGAACCAAACAGACGGCAGACACAAAGTACGAGAGGCGAGATCCGAGTTGTAGGGTAGATGAGGAAGAAGAAGAAATTCTGTGAGCTCCTTTCGGTTGCATGGACTTGAGTGAGGCCTTGCTTTTCCATAGAGAACTTCGTTTGCATTTTTGTGGCGATGAACACGCTGAATTTGTTTTTTGAATTTTATGAGTGTAACACAGTACACTTCACAGCTGATCGTTGCATCATGACGGAGGACATCAAACAGAATGACCCCTTCAGAGTCCCAGAAGACCATCGCCAAGACTTTGCCGGCTGAGGGTGATGCTTTGAATTTTTTCTTCGGAGGACAAGCGGTGTGGCGCCATTGCAGAAATTGCCATTTTGTTTGCGATTCGAAGATATGAACACATGTTTCATCGCCTGCGACTATCGCTCCAACTAATGGACGATTATGTCACCACAACTAACAGAGACGTTCAGTTGAGCAATGAGATACTGGACTGAGACACGTCGATAACCACGAATGTGAGTATTCGCACGTTCCAACATTGAAGGAGTCCCACCTGTGTGTGGCCGGCGCGTGGAGATCAGAAGGTTTGCGTGAGCTTGTTGCGGTGCTGACAGACGCCTCACCTCACGCCTCACTGTACTTTTATTCACTGCCAGATCTCCGTAAAAATTCTGCAAACACCTATGAATATCTGCGATGCACCAGTTGTCCGCCAAAAGAAACTCAATGACAGCTCTCTGCTTGGAATGCACCTCCGTTATAGACGCCATGTTGAAGGCTACGTATAGCCACCATTTATCGGAACTACAGGGCGTGAAGCGGGAATATTCAACGATGTCCACAAGACGGTGCTTGGCTTACAGCATGAATTAAGAAAACGAAACTAAATAATTACGTATACATAGAAAAGAAAATATGTGCAATCATATACACCTAAATAATTTTGGACCACAATGCTTTTTCAGTTAGTCTTCCATTATTTTAATAAGAACAACTTAGGACGCAAAGTTCTCAGTATTTTGCTTTTCTTTTAATTTTATTTTGTCGTAGTTGAAGCACAGGGAAAAGTATAAGGAGAAGCAATGAAAACATCGAGCTTTGCCGCCGACATGGTAAGTCTGGCAGAAACAACGAAGGATCCTGTAACGTAATACTTGAAGAGAGGTTATAAGATGAACAGCAACAAAAGTAAATCAAGAGTAATGAAATGTCGTCGAAATACGTCAGGTGATGCTGAAGGTGATGCCAAAGAAATTGGAGTAGGAAATGAGATACTAAAAGTAGTAGATGAGTTTTACTATTTGGGCGGAAAATTAACTGATGATAGACGACGTAGAAGGAATATAAAATGCAGACTGGCTATAGCATGAAAGACATCTTGGAAAAGAGATATGAAGTGCACAAGGCAAAAATGATAATAGTCACTTTTTTGTAACTTTTCAGGACGACGAATTTTCTGCTCTAGTCTCTCGTATATCATAAACGTTCACCGTATAACCATCGCAACAACATTTTTCTTGTTCTATATCTATTTGTTTAGGTAATAAATGTAATACAATAAACATATTTTCAATTTTAAGATACTTTATTAATCAAAAACTTAAGTAGGTACACAAAAACATGGTAAAAGTGATGGTAGTCATAAAAAACTTGGTAAAAACGATGAAAGCCCACTATCTTTCTGTGCTTCTTCAGTGGATCTTGTAACCTGTAAACAGATTCTGTCTACTGTTTATTTTATAAGATTTATAATACTCTAGATTTTAACACATTAGGCCCATATAGATTTTATTTTAACACTGTTAATTACAACTTACATTTTGTCAATGAGGAAGTTCTTCAAAGTACTTTTGAGCAGATGGACTGCAAAACTGCTTCAGATGCTGCAGGACTTGGTACTTTCCAGGTTTTACTTTAATCAGATCTCGAAATAAGCAAACTTTTGAGCTAAAACAAGGGTACCTGCTTGTGGTTTTTGTCATAAAATAGTAACCTACCTACTTACATAGAGTATTATGAAATTAACTAGTAACCTAACTAAATATCTGTTCCAATAACGGCAAAAATATTTCCTATACTGATAAGTTTTAATTACTTTCAAGGTTACACTATTGTTATGAGGTATTATTCTATAACTTGTTGTGTTGGCGGAAGTGCCAACACCATGTTACTAGAGGAGGCCGAAATTCACGCGTTTTAGCTCACGCAGGCTGGCGTGAGGAGGGAGGGACTATACTGACGTGAGGTCTGGAACATGACAAGGAATTAGAATTCAGAAAGCGGACGTAATTTGTTTGATACTTAACTTTAATCCATTAATGATGAACGTCGCTCTTGACGGTACATGATTCACAATATTATCAGTTCAGAATATATTCTTGAAGAATATGGCGCCTTGCTAGCTCATAGCAAATGACGTAGCTGAAGCCTATGCTAAACTGTCGTCTCGACAAATGAGAGCGTATGTAGACAGCGATTTATCGCTAGCAAAGTCGGCTGTACAAATGGGGCGAGTGCTGGGGAGTCTCTCTAGACTATACCTGCCGTGTGGCGACGCTCGGTCTGCAATCACTGATAGTGGCGACACGTGGGTCCAACGTATACTAACGAACCGCGGCCGATTTATAGGTTACCACCTAGCAAGTGTGGTGTCTGGCGGTGACACCATATAACTCATTATAGGTTTATAGATTACTGATATGTGAAAGCAAAGGTAAAGTGTTGCGTCATTTTCTCTTACCTTCACGCAGAATTGGTGGTAAAGAGAAGGACGTATTATCTCCAGGTTCTTCTGTCTCTCTTGAAAGCTTGGTAATCTGGTGTTGTGTTAGGATCGGTGACATCAGAAAGTACCCAGTGTAAGATGGTCTGTCTTCAACTAACCTACAATGGTCTTTTGAAAATTTTAATTCACGAATTGGTCGTGTAGCAAATGGGCATTTCTTGTGATATTGATTTTCCAAAAAAGCAGTCCATTCTCTAAATAGGTTTTGGTCAGCTTCAATCACAGTGAAAGGTGAAGGCCTTACTCTGGCATTCTTTATTTCATTTACCCAATGTTCTGGTATCTCTGTGGGAAATTTGCCGTTTATCAGGGCCATATCTCTATCGCATTCTAGGTAAGAGTGGCCGCGAATAGGGAATATAATTGCTATGCAGTCTAGTTTTTAAGGATCTGTACCACATAATGACAGAAGCGAAACATGGTGTAGTTCTGGTTCTGTCCGCTACAAGAATTGCAAAATATGTACAAATTTTTGACATTGGACTGTAACATGGTGAAGATATAATAGTGCAACATCGATACTACTTCGTCTGCACCTTTACCTCCTTCTGTTTCTGAGTAAGCAAAAAAAGTTGCATTTCCCTTAGATAGGCTGTGCACATTGAACAAATACAGTGACAATTGGCGGTAGTAAACGTCATTTGTGGTCAAATTAGCTAAGCTTACATTTTTTTGAAAATCAGTGGTAAGTGCCTGAGTATCCTCCCTTTTCCTTGAAATTTTCCTACATTTTCTCTTTGTGTCATAAAACATGTTAGCTTTCCTCAAGTGTTGTTCATTCTCACATTGTTTTGTCTTAATTCTGCTTAAAATATTTGCTTTTTCCTTGTCATCATTAGTCTGTTCCAGCTGGAGGTTTAGAGCTTTCATTTCTGCTTGGTACCTGTCACATGCACTGCAGGTGTCGCTTCTGGGATATCCGAAAGCTATGTTAAGCTTAGATACGAATATCTGTCTATAATATTCATAGGACACAATATTACCATTAGGCATACCTGTTTTGTACAATGTGTACATTTTTTCAAATTTAAAGTGTCTGGCAAGTATATTTTTTTAGTTTTATCGAAACTATAATGCTTTGTACGGCCCTTAAACGATGCACTGTGATCAGTGACACTTTGCTTAACTTCTTCTGAGGTCCTACAATGTCTGTGGTCATACTTTCCTCTCTTGTCTGTTGGAGGTTCACCTGTTTCTTTCAGACTCGTTTGAATAGTTTGAACCCTTCTTCCAGTTACATCCAAAATAGACAAAAATGCTTTATAACACACAGGGGTGTCAATAAAATTATCACCATCCATTATTCTTACTTTGTAGGTGTAGTTCTTATCATTAAAACTAGATTCATTTTCAGGCTTTCTTGGTCTGCGATTTTTGACGTCATAAACATTGATAAGCCCGCCAAGTATGTGGACTGAGCATCATTAGATTCTAAACTATTAAAATGAGACATTAATCTTTTCCTCTCACCTTCACAAACTTTATCAAAACACTGCAGTATTTTACATCTGTAATCAGACCCATTTTTGTGAGTACACACTTTAAGTTTTTTCATCACATCTCTTACCCTTCCATGGGATTTTCTCTTCTTTGTGCTAGGTTTACTGACGTTTTCACAATCTTCATCCACACTTGACTCACTTAATTCACTCATTTTCTCAGAAACTACTACCAAGAACACAAGCTATTAACTTTGGCAGCTTTCTAACCACAAACACAAAGTAAACAAAAGAATGAAGACAGCGCGTTGAACTCCTGATCAAGCAGGTTTTGCCAGCCTTATGAAATGACTTTCATCATATGTGCCATGAACACAGATGACATTCATCAGTTTTACCGTGCACAACAAAAATAAAATGGTAAATAACTTAGTAACTGCCAGCATTCTTGCTGTGTACACCTCCCTACAAATTCGGCCGTATTTGAGCTACAAATTCCTGTCCTAACCTCAGAATGGGAAAAAGTTGACTATCATCATTTTTGCCTTGTGCTCTTCATATTTGTTAAGACCTAATATAACTTTAATTGTTAGGAAGTCTTTTCTGAAAGTACTGTTTGAAGTGGAGGTTTGTGTGAAAGGGAAATGTGGACGGTAATCATCTGAACAACAGGAGAATAGATGATTTTGAAATATGGTGTCTGTGAAGAAATGTAATACCAACAGCTGAATACAGGAAGCAGGTTCAGAAGGATGTAGGTTAAGTAGTTATTTGGAGGTGAAGAGGCTTGAACAGCGAATAATAAAGTGGAGAGCTACATCAGACCAGGCTTCTGAATGAAGTCGACAAAAAACAACAGTTGTAAAACATAAATGAATATTCGTATCAGCTTCTAATGAAAATTTAAATGTTTTTAAACGATTGCTTATTTGAAAGTTACATTATTCAGTATTAGGAAGTGGGGCAGCTACCTTGTCTATGCACAATTATTTAAAGGTGCTGATATCATTCATATGAAGCAATTTTAAGTTGTGGCGTGTACATGTTCTAAAGAAAAACTTACGACAGGATAAATTTGAATTGAGCAGTGGGAACAATTGGTATGTTTGGGCACTGTGACGTAGAGGCTGTACAAATTTAAATTGCAGTTTATTGTATTTGTTGTGATATAGTCGTTAATTGGTATTATTCTTTTATATCTCTTGTAACAGATCTGAAGATGGCTAACATCAGAACTAGTAATCAGAATGAAGTTCATATGCGATCAAAGACTATAAATAACTGTAGTAATACGTTCTTTGCTAATACAATCTAAGTTATAAAGCTGGAGGACTGGAAGCAATTTTAGTACGATGTAGAAATAGTATCTAATTCTCATTTTAGCGATATGTAGTTCAGTAATGCCGTAGTTTAAAAACGGCACAAATTGTTCCTTTGATTTCTTGTTATTACATAAAAATTTGAAGGAAAACCATACACAATTATGCATTGGTGTACATGAAATATATACTCACTTTTAGTACTTAGATAACAGGTCACATACAAGTGAGTAATTACACTACACTGTGAAGGAAACATTTTAAGATCTGCTTTCACGTCGAAAGTATCATTCATTTCTTCACCTTGGCAGAACAGATAAATGACAAACCTTTCGGTGGTTTTAGAAAGAATGTAGTACATTACTGAATGCTAAAATTCATTTACTCATGTGCAATGCATCTCGATTGTTGATCGATCTTCGCATCCAGTTGGAACAGGGCACTATGGAAGCTCAAACTATGTTCCACAATGCTACTTCCGTGCCCGAAAGTCCGTATTATTTATCAAAAACTCGTCTTAAATTGGTTAAAACCAGTACACCACTTGCCCAAGTCCGACGATCACGGTGTAGTGTATCCATTGTCAGAGACAGCGTTTCCGAGGAGTCGCACTATGATGGACATAGCACTTGCCTACATCCTGTACAAGGCTTCTCCTAGAAAAGAGCAAAGAGATTTTTGATACTACCCTTTTGTTCCCTCCATTGTGTTACAACATTCCACCTTCTCTTGGATTTAAGAAGGCAACTCTTCTACGTCTACATCTACGTCTACATGTATATCTACATTCATATCCTGCAAATCTCAAGCGCCTGGCAGAGGGTTCATCAAATCACGTTCACAATAATTCTCTATTTTTCATCCTCCAACAGCACTCGATAAAAACGAACACCTATATCTTTCCATGCCAGTTCTGGTTTCCCTTATTTTATTATGATGATTGTTTCTCCCTACGTAGGTATGCGTCAGCAAAATATTTTCGGATTCGGAGGGGGCAGTTGATGATTGAAATTTCGTGAGAAGAGAAACGCCTTTCTTTTAATGATGTCCACCCCAAAACCTGTATCACGTCCGTGATGCTGTCTCTCCTATTTCTCGATAATACAAAACGTGCTGCCCTTCATTGAACTTTCTCGGTGTACTCCGTTAATGTTATCTGTTCAGGATCCCACATCGCACACAGCAGTACTCCAAAAGAGGACGGACAAACATAGTGTAGGCAGTCTCTTTAGTAGATCTGTTGCATCTTATAAGTTTTTGCCAACAAAACGCAGTCTTTGGTTCGCCTTCCCCACAACATTTTGCTTGTGTTCTTTCCAGTTTAAGTTGTTCTACATATTCTAGCGGAATTTATGTATAGACCTTGAAGTTTAGCTCTTTAACAAATGAACTACCATTAAATGTACTTATTCCAATAGTTTTAAAATTTTTGAAAGGCTTTTCTTGAGACCATCATATATCGATACAGTGTAAATGTCCTTTTAAGCAGACGAACGTGGGATGGAAAGCTATGGACAAATTTTTCGTGTATCCACTAATATATAAACGTTGTTGGATCCGGTACTTTCTGCGAAATTTTGACTCATTGCTACATTCTACATCATTAACATAGATAGAGGTGAGACTCAGTACAGGTATGTCTCAGGAACTTCACTTGTATACGATTAGCGCAACAGAGAGAGTGATCAGAACTGTACTTAATCACATCTTCCCCAATCAAAGGCGAAATACTGGCAGTGACAATTTCATCCACCACCAGGAGCCGAATCGGCAGCGCCACTACACAGACGCGTATTAGCGACTTCGCCTAAGGTGTCATTTCTTCCTTCTGCGCAATACACATTTCCGGCACCTTAACAAAATGTGTTGTTTGTCGATGCAGACAGCTGCAACAGCAGGCCTCACGCGATATTTGCTTCTCTCTTCCAGTTCACAGAGCACGCAGTCGTCGCTACTGCATCGTGTATATAAGGGACGAGGAGACGCCAGAGCTGCATCAATCGTCATGGCAGCCTCCACCAAGTCTCTCCTGTTCCTCTGTCTGGCTCTCGTGGTAAGTGCGACTGCGTTTCGACCTTCGCTTCGCATAAGCGATAGCATATGAGTTGGTACTGCACCAAAGCTTATCAGCCCAAAGCACGGCCATTTGGTTTGTCTCAAATGACATCTGGGACTGAAATGACAATTTCTTGGTAGTGAAGACGCAACGTGAGAGCTTGGATGAAGAGTCGTCGACAGGTGTGAAAGTAACATCAGGCGTTCCACAGCAAAATGTAATGGGATGGGATCCTTGCTGTTCGTATTGCACGTTAAAAGCCTGGTAGGCAATATCCATAGTAATCTCATACTTTCTGCATGTGATGGAGTTATCCCTAATTGAGTACTATTTTAAAATGCTGCACAAAACCCAGTCAAATCTCAATAAGATTTCAGAGTGGTGCAAAGATTGACAGCTTGTTACAAAATGCCTTGAAACTCAAAACTGAAAACTTCACAAAATGCAGAAACGTACTTACTTTTCGTTTTCTAGTGCTTGTCCATCCCGAATGTTGGTAACTTTCATAGCTATGTCACTTCCTCTTGTTCGGAAAGGTTCCTGTCTCTAGCTCCTTTAATACAGACTTCAATTTCTTGCGAGTTATCCCATTGGTTGTTAATGTTAGTTCCCAGGTGCGCTAATTTTTATTTATTTCTGCATTAAGTTCACCATTAATATTTAGATGACAGCTTGGTATGTCTATCTTACTGACTATTTATTTTATTTATGTTCAGTTCTGTGACATAATGCCCAATACCTTTCTTAATTGAGTATGCAAGATGCTGGAGACTATTTAAGCCGATATTACAGCGTAGCTGATATTGATCAGCTAATCTCCATCAAGACGATACCTTCTTCCACATTTGGGCTTCTTTGAAGAAATATCTCGAATGAAGATTAGACGTCAGTGTCAATATAAAACAGCCGAGATCACTCTGCGCCATATCTCTAAAGTACCAGATTTCTCTTTTTCTAACCTCACAGCAATATATTGATTCTAATAGAGGTTAATCATTCATCATCTATCCTACTTCTTGTTAGTACCTCAGTCACCTTGTATTGCTGTAGTCTACCAAAGTCCTTCTGATAATGAAAGACCAATAGCCGTCACAATACATCACCTCTGGAATAAGATCTGAATGCAGAACAAACCTCTTGCGTACCGGCAGTATTACAGAAGACACACTGTGTAGGTGCAATTCGCTCTTCATAAACATTTTTAGATTTTTTTGTGAATAATTTTTATCAATATTTTTAGGAGATAGCTTATCAGACTTGTTGTTTTGAAATCATTGTATTTTTAGGTCCTCGTTTATTAGCAACTTTACAATACCTCATTGAAGCCATTCTTCGCGAATGTGTAGCACATGCATGTCCGTCTTATCTAGATTTCTGTAGTGCTTGTTTACCTCAATTCGAAAAGGAATCATTGCTGCAACAGCAAACATGTGTACATGTGTACATCTGTCAGTGATATTAACTATGCTAGATCGTAACGAATTTCCAGTGCATCAAAATCAAGGTTCACTAATGTCGAAGAATATGTTGTTTATGATCATTAATATGAAGCTGTCTGTAGACACCCTAACACACCGATGGTGGACGCTTTCTAACTTTTTTGGGAGAGTTAATCCACAGATCCTACTCTGTCAATCGAGCCAGCATGAAACATTGGTTTTACAAAACAGTAAAAGGTATGACATGTCTTCACTTGTGTCCACCTACTGAGATATACCAAAATGTTTGGATCATTAAAGGTTCTCGTTTCAAGATATTTTACGTGTGATAAACAAGTAAGCTGATAGTCCAATCTGAGATTGGAAAATCTTACTGTTTGTTTCAAGCTGAGAACGGCATCCGTCAATCATAATTTTGATGTGTATTTTCATATAACACACATACTTTTCTGGGTAAAGATTGTAAAACCTACGGCTTCCGTCTACACATTCGACTTCCTCAACGCCATTTGTATTTCATGTGCCGTGATAGATAAATGGGCCCAGAACTGCGAATGGTTTCACATATACAGGATGTCTAAACAATGTGTCCCACAGGAGATGGTACTAGTCAAATCTTGAAAAAGAACGTGTAGAAACATATGTCCGGAAACAAATAATTGTCGAGATACGGGTATTATTATGGTCATCTGTGTAATGACACTATAGCAGCTGCTCACAGGGGTTACCACTCGTTCCGATACATCCCTCATACCTCTTTCTCAAAGAGCCACCAAGTCGGGTAAATACAGACTGCTGTTGTCATATCTTGTTACATGCATGGCACACACACACCTCTTAGGTATGTACCTACTCGATACCTTGGAATAACACTTTGCCTTCAGTTATCCGCATAGACAGAAATATGAGTGATTAAGCGCATGTCACTGGGGCTGCTGGACCAATTTCTCTCTCACTCAACGTTTGTGATAGTCGCTGCCGCAGTATAGATAATCGGGAGGTGACCTCTCTTGCTTAAATTACATTCCTTGTCTTTCCACGAGGGTGACATCGTCCAGGGTTGTGTGTAATTTTCCGTTCGACAGTTGAGAATAAATAGCACCTGTTAATTTGGTCGGTGAAATGTATGGCCCTAGTAGTGCGCCACCCACAATTCCTACCCATCCATCGATTTGCATCGGCCCACACAGGTTTATTATTGTAATTTATTGTCACTCTATGTGTGAATCCCACTTCATTCGTTAGTAAAGTGCAATTTCTACACAGAGGATGTTCAGCGATCCATCTTAGAATCCATCTATAATTTCGGAAAACGGCGTTTTGGCACGAGGGCTTCCCAACCCATTTCGTGGCTCAATTACCGGGTGCAAGACTTTTGAGTAGACGCGACTTCGGCAGTTTGCGTGTCACTAATTCAACCCAGTTGTCCAGCCAGGGAAATGAAAGTACAATTTAATACGGAGCTCGAATCACATGTCGTTCATCGCAATTCTGTACATCACAGAGAGGTGAATGATAGATCAAACAAACTGAAAATTTCCGGCCGGGATTCAGTCTGCAAACCTCTCGATCTCCAGACACGCACTTTACTGCTACACCACCGCGCTCTATGTGATTTCGACAAAGTAACAGCTCGTGTAGAACTGAACTCGCAAGAGCATGGTTTATGCCTTCAGCAGTTCCAGTTCTTCGCGATCTGCTTCTGGATTGTCTCCTCCTCGATACATTCGTCCCTCTCCACTCCTTGTGTGGACAGTACGAGACCTCCCAATTTCTTAATCCGAATCGTCCCTTTATATATCCTGCTGAACATTTTTTTCAGTTGCAGTATGACACTGTACGTGTAGTTCGCCGTGCACTGCACATGTCAGTCGATTAACGCAGGTGACTAAACCATACCAAAATACCACGATTGTTACTTCTCGCATAAAATAATAGGAGTTCAATTCACTACTTGCATTGTTCGCAAGGAATAACCGATTTCTTTCTGGTGTCAGCACTACCTCAAAACGATGTGTACGGAATGGACGACGTAGAAGACAGCTGAAAGTTCCTTCTGTGACAACAGCATCCGTAGGAGACTAAGTAACGACACGAAAGAGAAGAAATGAGAAAAGTACGTCAAGACGTAAGCAGCTTACACATCTCTATACTGACCTTTCTCAACGCATGTAAAATGGTCCTTACCTCAATAAATAGTTGGTCCCATACTAATACACTCCTGGAAATGGAAAAAAGAACACATTGACACCGGTGTGTCAGACCCACCATACTTGCTCCGGACACTGCGAGAGGGCTGTACACGGCACAGCGGACACACCAGGAACCGCGGTGTTGGCCGTCGAATGGCGCTAGCTGCGCATTTGTGCACCGCCCCCGTCAGTGTCAGCCAGTTTGCCGTGGCATACGGAGCTCCATCGCAGTCTTTAACACTGGTAGCATGCCGCGACAGCGTGGACGTGAACCGTATGTGCAGTTGACGGACTTTGAGCGAGGGCGTGTAGTGGGCATGCGGGAGGCCGGGTGGACGTACCGCCGAATTGCTCAACACGTGGGGCGTGAGGTCTCCACAGTACATCGATGTTGTCGCCAGTGGTCGGCGGAAGGTGCACGTGCCCGTCGACCTGGGACCGGAGCGCAGCGACGCACGGATGCACGCCAAGACCGTAGGATCCTACGCAGTACCGTAGGGGACTGCACCGCCACTTCCCAGCAAATTAGGGACACTGTTGCTCCTGGGGTATCGGCGAGGACCATTCGCAACCGTCTCCATGAAGCTGGGCTACGGTCCCGCACACCGTTAGGCCGTCTTCCGCTCACGCCCCAACATCGTGCAGCCCGCCTCCAGTGGTGTCGCGACAGGCGTGAATGGAGGGACGAATGGAGACGTGTCGTCTTCAGCGATGAGAGTCGCTTTTGCCTTGGTGCCAATGATGGTCGTATGCGTGTTTGGCGCCGTGCAGGTGAGCGCCACAATCAGGGCTGCATACGACCGAGGCACACAGGGCCAACACCCGTCATCATGGTGTGGGGAGCGATCTCCTACACTGGCCGTACACCACTGGTGATCGTCGAGGGGACACTGAATAGTGCACGGTACATCCAAACCGTCATCGAACCCATAGTTCTACCATTCCTAGACCGGCAAGGGAACTTGCTGTTCCAACAGGACAATGCACGTCCGCATGTATCCCGTGCCACCCAACGTGCTCTAGAAGGTGTAAGTCAACTACCCTGGCCAGCAAGATCTCCGGATCTGTCCCCCATTGAGCATGTTTGGGACTGGATGAAGCGTCGTCTCACGCGGTCTGCACGTCCAGCACGAACGCTGGTCCAACTGAGGCGCCAGGTGGAAATGGCAAGGCAAGCCGTTCCACAGGACTACATCCAGTATCTCTACGATCGTCTCCATGGGAGAATAGCAGCCTGCATTGCTGCGAAAGGTGGATATACACTGTACTAGTGCCGACATTGTGCATGCTCTGTTGCCTGTGTCTATGTGCCTGTGGTTCTGTCAGTGTGATCATGTGATGTATCTGACCCCAGGAATGTGTCAATAAAGTTTCCCCTTCCTGGACAATGAATTCACGGTATTCTTATTTCAATTTCCAGGAGTGTATTTATAGGAAATGTTTTTATAGTTTTGATAAATACCGTCTGCTGTTAATATATACGATCCTTTGTTTTAAACGCCTTATATAACTAGCAGTATATCGAGATACGACAAATGTGCATTTACGTCTGTTCTCTGCAAACCAGTGACACTCTCCCGTTTGTCGAACAAATATGTGACCAACAGTACTATAGTTCGTTCATATGCTCAACACAGATGAAGACAGATGAATACAATCCTGGATGATTATATCATGGATTTTATTCGCAATTTCCTTCGTAGAGTCATAACATTTTCCCAGTACCATACCAATGAAACCAAGTCCGTGACTTAATTTACCTATGATTGGTCCTACGTGATCATTCCATTTCACATCCCTGCAGAAATGTTACCTCCCCCTCCCTCCCTCCTCCGAGTTATATCCATGAGTTGAATGATTCCAGTTGTGACTCATTTTTGTTTTTGGAAATTTACAAGGACTTGCCATCCTTTGCGCTACTTTGAAACCTTGCAAGAATCGACGGAGTATATGCGCAGCTTTTTCATAGAATAATCTATTATAACGGTATCTTCTGTGAGATGTGTTAGATCTTTATGTACATTGTCTGCTAGATCATTGACACACGATGGACTGCAGTGGTTCCGACACACTTTCCTGCAGCAATCGTAAGGGTACTTATAGAACTCTCAGTGGCCTCTGTAGAAGATAGCATGCTCCATCCTCCCTAGCAAGTCCTCAATATATGTACAAACTGTATTTGAAACTACATCAAATCGTACTTTCGTTAATAAGCGTTGGTGTGGTATTGAGTCAAATGCTTTCCAAAGTCACAAGATATGTAATCTAGCTGATTTCTTAGATCGGGTCAATCTATAAAGAAAATTTAGTGTGATCGGTTCCAATTTCTTTCAGTTCCTACTGCACTGAGACTAATTTTGTGTCATCAATTTCTGAATGGTTTCATTCGGCTCACCACGAATCCTCTTCTGTGCTAACCTCTTGATCTCAGAGTTGCATATGCTGCAACGCAACGTCTTCAGTTATTTCTTGGATATATACCAATCTTCGTCTTATCCTTCAGTTTTTATCCTGTACGTATCCTAAGTGCCATGGAAGTTATTTATTTACGCACTAACACACGACCAGTCATCCTGTCCGTTCTTCTCTCTCCGCCGATTCTGCAGAGAATCTCCCCATTTATCATCTTATCAGATCAACTAATTTTCAACTTACTTCTCCAATCCCACAATTCAGACACTTCGATTCTGTTGTTTCCCAGTTTCTCCCACAATCTTTTCCATAGAATGCTGTACTCCAGATATGCATTCTTACAAATTTCTTCCTTAAATTAAGATCGATTGTTTATTGTGATGAACTTCTTTGGTCGAGGAATGCCCACTTTCCTGTGCTAGCCTGCTTTCTATATTTTCCTTGCATCTTCCATGGTGCGTTGTAGTGCTTCCAAGGTAACAGGATTACTTGACTTCATCTACCTCCTAATCTGCAGTTTTGGTGTATACTTGTCGGGATTTCACTTCTGCTGCTTCTCTTCGTTTCACTCACAGTGCATATCCATGCTTGGAAGACATCAATCTGTCCAACACGCCATGTAATTCTTTCTCACTTTCACTAATAATACCAATAACCGAATCTCATCATTGATATGCTTTCATCTTGAATTTTAATACCATTGATGAACATTCCTTTTATTTCCATCACTGGTTTTTCCGTTTGCAGATGGAACAGTAGGAGTAGAAGTCTATATCCCTGTCTTCAAACCTTTAAAATCTCAGAACTTCGTTCTTGGTCTTGCATTATTATTTTTACTCTTTGGTCGTTGTATATATTATCTGTGTTTTTTTCTGACTCACATCTATTGCCCTGGGAATGTCGAACGCCTTGCACCTTGTACATCGTCAAATGCTTTTTCCAGATCGATAAATGATACGACCACATCTACAGTTTACTTAAGACATGGTGGCTGAAAAAAGAGTTGATGGTTGCGTCAATTTCGAAAGCACTTTGTCGCTTTGTCTGCAGGTTGTGGCCGCGATGGCGCAGGAACCTGCAAACGTACCAGCTGTCCCTAGCGGAGATGCTGCCAGCAACCAGGAGCCGGTACAGCCGGTGGTGGGCGACGGAGCTGCTGGGGACCAGGCGCTGCAAGACCGCTGGGGGGCGTCCATTTCCTTCCACAGCGGCTGAGCGGACTGCTGGCACATTCCAGAAATAGGAGGCTCTAGTTTGTTATAAACGTTTCTTCCTTTACGGTTTAGACATTTAAAGTACTTTTCCTGTTTCTGTATCAAGAGCTTCCTTTTCATTTTTCAAAACGGTAAACGAAAATGTATTACAAAAGAATGAATAAACTTTAGAATTCAAAAAAGCATTACTGACTTCGTTTAGCTACTAAAGCCAGTTTAACTCTTATTCTAAGAGCAAAATTCTGAAATAATGTTTCCTACACAACCTTATTTATTTTCTGGTTTCCATCTGGTCTCTTACCTAGCAATAAATAAGACTGTATATACTCTGAGTATTCACTGATGGGGATGGAAAAATTTCATACCTTGACACACCAGTCTTACATGTGTACACATGAAAATGTAAATGTTTGCGTTCGCGTCTCCGAAATTTCTTCATTAATTGTTTAAAAATTTTGATCAATATTGCACTGGAACAGGAGCGTGTTTTTATACACCTACTGGAGCGTCATATGGCACATAACCACATGTATAAAAGAATAACCGCATCTTCGTTTGTTATACCTCTAAATTATGTGGAAATACTTCACTGATTGCTTCGAAATTCTGACAAACCATTTCAGGTGAATTTGTGTGTGCTTTTATATACCTATTCTTTAATGTATATGATATATATAAACAAATATGAAATATGTAAGGGGAAACAATATTATCAAAGATCTCGAAAAATTGTTGACCGAATTACTTCAAATTCTCACAAAGTACTCTCGTGAATATTCAGACCTTCATAGGCTATTTAATTTAATATGTGTAATATATATATGCCATAAATAAAGGGGAACAATGTTACAAAAAATTTCAGAAAGTGCTCGACCGATTTACATCGGAATTCTACATGCAGCTGTAATAAACTAATGGTCTCATATAGGCTCTATATTTTTTGTATGTGTAATAAATCTATGAAATTTACACGAATGAAACGTTATTAGCAAACAGGAGAGTTGTATTTATGGTTTATTTGCTTATTTTAGAATACTACTACAAGATCTGAATTTCCAATAACAATGAACAAAGCCTGTTGTTAGCAGGGGGAGGGGGGGGGGGTGGGAATTCAACATGAACAGAGGAGTGGGGCAACATTGACGTAGAGTTGTTGAGACAGGGGCAGGAGAAAAAGTTGAGGGAGAGGGCAGGAGAAGATGGGCAGAGAAAGGGCGAGGAGGTGTTGGACAGATACAGGGGGGAGAGAGAAGGGCAGGAGGAGGTAAAGAGAGATAGGGAGGCGAGGATGCACAAAAAGAAGGGAGGAGCTGATGGACAGAGAAACTGGAAATTGGGTGGAGGAGGAGATGGACAAAGAGAGGTGCAGGAGAAGACAGAGAGACAAGGATGAGAAGGAGATTAGAACGTGTATCCACTTCTCATATACATCAGAAACGAGTGTTTTCTCTTTTTTTGCTTTTCTATTTAACCAGACAGCCACATTGAAGCATGGCCAAGAACAGCTAGTTTATTAGATTTGTAGAGACTTAGATAACGTAACATATATTACACAAATCAACATTCATCTCATTGGACTGATGTCCGTGATGAATATTAGTATGAGATGTGGCACCCACAGGCACGAATAAGCTTTTGTAGCCGTAACAGAATGAGCAATAACGAGCTATGCCTGAAATTGATACTGTATCAGTTTATTAATAACACCGTCTGGAGATTGGTATGAATGTGTACGTCTTACTGCCTGGCTGGGATTCGTCAGCTGATGTCTTTTTGATAATTTTTCTTATGTTTCGCCGGCGCGAGTGGCTTGCTTTGTGTAGGCTTCACCCTCCATTAGTAGGGGTGGACTAGCAATGGAGGGTGAAGCTTTGAGAACGCCAGAAACATGTGCTGGTGAAATGTTAGAAATATCATCAAACAAATTTCTGCCACAGAACCCAAGTCAGAAGCTAACAGGCAGTTTGTCAACAAGTGGTCACGAAATGCTTAAAATTCAGAACATCTTCCCATCGCAATCCCAGATATGGTCTATTCGTGGACTGGACAGGCGAATTGAGGACCCCCACATTCCTTAAGGCGTTTGGCTTGTGAACTGCAATGTTGGTTCTTATGTTACTGAGCTAGAACACATCCTCTGGCATCTAAGTCATGAAGGTTATGACAACATCTCTTTGGATGTTGACGCTCCTCTTTCTTTCGGTGCCTGCTGGGAAAAATTGTTGAGGTATTCCTTCCTACACAGTACTAGACACTGCTGCGTTACTTGGCAGTGATACGAAGATACCACATAAAATAAACAAAAAAGCACTGAAACTATACAGAAATTGGCAATAAGTAATCATAAAACACACACACAGGCAAACAAAACGAAATGCACAACAATTAAACAGAGGGTAAGCAACTAATTACACATTATGATGTACAACAAAAAACCACACACAGAGTAGGAAACATAATACAAAGACAGGTGCTCAACATAGCATATAGAAGAAACTCAGAGGACCAACTACTGACACTGCTAATATGGTATGCACCATCTAACGAGCAATTGCTCTCTGCATGTATATCTTGTCTGAACATGTAGGAATCTCAGCACCAAATAAATAGAAAACCTTACATCATTAATAAGTAGCAGCTCCAACACATTTTAGAGCATCTAATGGTACAGATTCTCCATCTAACAAATATAGAAATCGGATTGAAAGATCTCAAAACTAGTAATAGCTTGCACAAAAACGTCACGATTGAAGTGAATTATCATATATAAAACGAACAGGGCAAGGAAAAGCCATACTAAGCGAATACATGTCACACTGTCATAAAGGAATTGCAAATACTGCTTTGAGAGGGTATTAATTTAAATCAATGGGGAAAATTCAAAATTTGTGCCAGACCAGGATTCGAATTTGGGTTTCCTGCTTACAAAGCAAACGTGCTGACTACAGCGCCGTCCAGGCACAATAGGCATCACAACTGCAAGGAATACCTTAGCATGTCTCCCAGCAGATCTAAATTCTCAACTTATCCACACACTGCTAATTAGTGTCCCTTGCCCATTGTCCCCAGATTTTCACAGCTATTCGTCGATTGCTGTAAGAGTTCTAGGCTGGTGCCCATCTGCACTGAAGAGATCATATATCTATATATTTCTTTCTTTCTTTCTTTGGACCATTTCCCCCACCAACATTGAGTCGGCTGTGTTATTATGGGTTTGGCAGTGTTAGTTGCAGAGGGTGGCCAGATGCCCTTCCTGCCACCAACCCGAAACCCCCGGTATGGAAGTAGTGTACCCCAGCTGTCTGTGTCTAGTGTAAGCCATGAAATAGTGTGAATGTGTCCAAATGTCTGTGAGTTGTATAACTGAGGCAGTACTTTTCGACCAGCCCAGTATTCACACAGTGGGATGTGGAAAAATGCCTAAAACCACATCCAGGCTGGCCAGAATACCCGCCCTCGTTGCTAATCCGCCAGGCATCTTCGATCTGGGGCCGGTGCGCCTAACTGAGTCCAGGAAGCAGTGCAGTAGCGCTCTCAGCTACTCTGGTGGGTATCTATCTTTCTTTGTCCATCTTCAGAATGAAATACACCACTGGTTCTATGTATTAGGATCTGACAGTTTGTTGACAGTGTTCTGGTGGTATGCACAGGTCTTGTAATTATTGTAAAAAACGGGACCGCTGTTTTCCACATGTAGTGATGGTGCCTAATAGTGAGCCAGTTGGGTTCTGTAGGATTTACATAAGGTAACTTTGGTTGCCTAGAAATCAATGTGAGTTCACTTTAGACCAGTGTAGCACAGGAATTACATCAAGCATGAAAGGATGCAGGTGGTTCACAGTTGTCAGTGTGTATTCGATTACCACCACAGGGCTCATGCAAGTGTAGAAGAATATCTCCTGTAGCATAATACTGCTTGCACCAGGCTGTATCCATGGTGTGCTGGAGGTTCTGAGTCGTCATACACCTCGATGAGGGCATTAGTGGAAGTGACCATCAAGCTAGTGTAGCCAAAATGTGATACACCCAAAGAGCTGGCATGTTTCCATTCACTGATCGTCGAATCTTAATGGTCCCATAAGCATTGAAATCGTAACTGGTTGTTGGGACAATATGTGACACATAAAGGGTCTGTTGCAGACTTCATTATCAATAATGTGCAATGAAGAGTGTGCTCTGAAACACTTCTCCATGCAGCCAGCTGGAGTGACCGCGCGGTTCTAGGCGCTACAGTCTGGAACCGAGCGAGTGCTACGGTCGCAGGTTCAAATCCTGCCTCAGGCATGGATGTGTGTGACATCCTTAGATTAGTTAGGTTTATGTAGTTCTAAGTTCTATGGGACTGATGACCTCAGAAGTTAAGTCCCATAGTGCTCAGAGCCATTTTTGAACTTCTCCATGCACCAGAGTAATGATCCCATGCGGATTCTAGCTCAGGCAACAAAAATTCAATGAATTCAGTTTCTCCCTAAATAAAAAGTACAGTTTTTCAAATCAAAAATCTTCCCACTCTTAATACAGTGATCACAATGTGATTAAAATTAATCAATGCTAAAATTAATCAATTAAAATAATAAACATGAAATATTGAATTAATTACTTATATTTTTATATGAAATAATTTTCATTTTAATTTCATAACAATATTTATTTTTCTAGAGAATCTAAAATAAATTTTTACTTAAAAGATACAAAAATTTTTCTCTGTCAATACGAAATAAAAATGCCCAGATTACAAAATTTGCATAATTATTATAGAAAAAATAAGCTCAAAGGTTATCAAAATTAAATAAAAAAGAAATTAATTAAATTGTTATTAATTATAATACAAATGATCTGGAATATAAAACTGTAAAACAACTTTAAAAATAGATGAATCAAAAAATTCAAAAATTTATCCTTAACTTAATAAGAACAGTTAATTGATTTTATTGAAAATAATTAGGATAATGGTATTAATAATGAATTTGAGAATAAAAGCTTAAATTAACTTCGAAATATTTGAAAACAAGAAATTTAATTGGATATCCTAAACTTATTAAATAAGAATTAATTAGATGACTTATCTGGTAATAAGTATGCAACCAGTCTTTTTTTTAAATTTTAAGTACAATTCATACTACCATACACTTGTTTTCGAGATATTGAGGGCTTGTCATCAGATGGAGGCATTATAAGAACATTATGCTGTGGACCATGTATAGCTAGATGCTGTGCTGATGCTGCAGCCGAAAATGATGGAAATTTAGTAATTGGTGATGAAACATTTGTGAAACTGGAAGTTTGTTATGTTTTAGGTATTTACAGTGCACTGCCTTGTGGTATCCGCATCAAATTTATTCGTACAATTTACATTACAAACTATATACACAAATATACACAGTACTTAGCTGCACTTGGTTTTACTATGACTCATAGACAGTAAACAGTGGGCATCTTTACAAAGAATATCAATTAAGCAGTAGATGAAATTCTTGAAGAACCAAAAAATTATTTTCTTATAGAATTAACAGACACTGAAAAATATGAGAAAAAATGAAATATTCCCATAAATGTTCATGCACATGAGGGGGAAAAAACTTAAATATATCCTCTTTCCCATAGAAAAAACAAACAAGAAAAGCATGTTAATCTTCTTTTAATTAAATAGGAAATTAATTCTCCATATTTTAGGATAAAAGACATATCTAGATTAACTAGATGACAATCAATTAAATATTAAGAAAAAACGATAGTAAGAAACAAAAAGAAGTAAAATAATTATGCCAAAAAAGGAGAACAAAGTAGATTTAAAAATTATAATAATACAGTAAAAGTGCTTTAGTAATTTATGCCAATATCGAATGTTTATTAAAATATACTAGCACTTATCAAGCAAAATCTTGATCAATCTTATACTGATAGATATAGCATTTACAATTCCTTTAAGTTACTATATAAAAGTTTCTAATGGTGATCGTATACCACCTGTGGAATGTGAGTTAAAGACACCCCCAAAAATTTGTAGAAGTGGTGAAATGAGAGTCTAGTGAATTTGAAGAGTTATGTGATAAAAATGTTCCAATAATAATGCCTAAAGAACATTATATAAATTTTAATATATTTGAAAAATGTTTTATATATCAAGGGAAATTTACTGATGGAGAAAAAAAGGTAAGCGATCATTATCATTTAACAGAAATATTTCAAGGGGCTGCCAATAAAGTTTGTAATATTATTTATAAAAATTCTTCTTTTCTCCAAGGTTATATTCATAATTCAAGTGTTCTTCTGAATATTGAACAATTATAATGAAGTCCGATGCTTCTTTACAGAGCATAGGGGGATGATGCAGGAGACCCACACCGCTTTACTAGGCAAGGTTCTAGTGCAGGTGGTTTGCCATTGCCTTCCTCCAACCATAATGGGGATGAATGATGATGATGAAGATGAAACAACAACATCCAGTCATCCAGTCATCACGACGCAGGAAAAATCCCTGAACCCACCAGGAGTCGAAACCAGGACCCTGTGCTCGGGAAAGAAGAACACTACTGCGAGACCACGAGCAGCATTTCATTTACTAAATTAGGTTAAGACCAATTAAAATTAAGTTTTTTGAATGCTTTCAGATGTATCCCGTTAAATATTATAAATTATCTTCTGTTTTGGAATAAGCACAATTTAGAGGAACAACAAAATATTTCAAATACAAAAAATTCGATTTAATCTTTACAAGATGACTCTATTCATAGGTATATATAGATACTGAGGAAAAATCAAAATAAATAAAGTTACATAAAAGGATTTTTTCTGATCATGACTTAATAAATCCAATATGTAATATGAAAATTAGTTTGGGAAACATTTAGAATGAAAAATTTGGAATACTGCACGAAATTATATAATGAACCTCATGTTTTGATATTGGGTGATTCTTAAGAAAATTTCAGAGATACATGTATTAACCCCCCCATGAACCATGGACCTTGCCGTTGGTGGGGAGGCTTGCGTGCCTCAGCGATACAGATAGCCGTACCGTAGGTGCAACCACAACGGAGGGGTATCTGTTGAGAGGCCAGACAAACGTGTGGTTCCTGAAGAGGGGCAGCAGCATTTTCAGTAGCTGCAAGGGCAACAGTCTGGACGATTGACTGATCTGGCCTTGTAACAATAACCAAAACGGCCTTGCTGTGCTGGTACTGCGAACGGCTGAAAGCAAGGGGAAACTACAGCCGTAATTTTTTCCGAGGGCATGCAGCTTTACTGTATCTGTTGATGGCGTCCTCTTGGGTAAAATATTCCGGAGGTAAAATAGTCCCCCATTCGGATCTCCGGGTGGGGACTACTCAAGAGGATGTCGTTATCAGGAGAAAGAAAACTGGCGTTCTATGGATCGGAGCGTGGAATGTCAGATCCCTTAATCGGGCAGGTAGGTTAGAAAATTTAAAAAGGGAAATGGATAGGTTGAAGTTAGATATAGTGGGAATTAGTGAAGTTCGGTGGCAGGAGGAACAAGACTTCTGGTCAGGTGACTACAGGGTTATAAACACAAAATCAAATAGGGGTAATGCAGGAGTAGGTTTAATAATGAATAGGAAAATAGGAATGCGGGTAAGCTACTACAAACAGCATAGTGAACGCATTATTGTGGCCAAGATAGATACGAAGCCCACGCCTACTACAGTAGTGCAAGTTTATATGCCAACTAGCTCTGCAGATGACGAAGAAATTGAAGAAATGTATGATGAAATAAAAGAAATTATTCAGATTGTGAAGGGAGACGAAAATTTAATAGTCATGGGTGACTGGAATTCGAGTGTAGGAAAAGGGAGAGAAGGAAACATAGTAGGTGAATATGGATTGGGGGACAGAAATGAAAGAGGAAGCCGCCTGGTCGAATTTTGCACAGAGCACAACATAATCATAACTAACACTTGGTTTAAGAATCATGAAAGAAGGTTGTATACATGGAAGAACCCTGGAGATACTAAAAGGTATCAGATAGATTATATAATGGTAAGACAGAGATTTAGGAACCAGGTTTTAAATTGTAAGACATTTCCAGGGGCAGATGTGGACTCTGACCACAATCTATTGGTTATGACCTGTAGATTAAAACTGAAGAAACTGCAAAAAGGTGGGAATTTAAGGAGATGGGACCTGGATAAACTAAAAGAACCAGATGTTGTACAGAGATTCAGGGAGAGCATAAGGGAGCAATTGACAGGAATGGGGGAAATAAATACAGTAGAAGAAGAATGGGTAGCTTTGAGGGATGAAGTAGTGAAGGCAGCGGAGGATCAAATAGGTAAAAAGACGAGGGCTGGCAGAAACCCTTGGGTAACAGAAGAGATATTGAATTTAATTGATGAAAGGAGAAAATATAAAAATGCAGTACATGAAGCAGGCAAAAAGGAATACAAACGTCTCAAAAATGAGATCGACAGGAAGCGCAAAATGGCTAAGCAGGCATGGCTAGAGGACAAATGTAAGGATGTAGAGGCTTATCTCACTAGGGGTAAGATAGATACTGCCACAGGAAAATTAAAGAGACCTTTGGAGAAAGGAAAACCACTTGCATGAATATGAAGAGCTTTGATGGAAATCCAGTTCTAAGCAAAGAAGGGAAAGCAGAAAGGTGGAAGGAGTATATAGAGGGTCTATACAAGGGCGATGTACTTGAGGACAATATTATGGGAATGGAAGAGGATGTAGATGAAGATGAAATGGGAGATATGATACTGCGTGAAGAGTTTGACAGAGCACTGTAAGACCTGAGTCGAAACAAGGCCCCCGGAGTAGACAATATTCCATTGGAACTACTGACGGCCGTGGGAGAACCAGTCCTGACAAAACTCTACCATCTGGTGAGCAAGATGTATGAAACAGGCGAAATACCCTCAGACTTCAAGAAGAATATAATAATTCCAATCCCAAAGAAAGCAGGTGTTGACAGATGTGAAAATTACCGAACTATCAGCTTAATAAGTCACAGCTGCAAAATACTAACAGGAATTCTTTACAGACGAATGGAAAAACTAGTAGAAGCCAACCTCGGGGAAGATTAGTTTGGATTCCGTAGAAACACTGGAACACGTGAGGCAATACTGACCTTACGACTTATCTTAGAAGAAAGATTAAGGAAAGGCAAAACCTACGTTTCTAGCATTTGTAGACTTAGAGAAAGCTTTTGACAATGTTGACTGGAATACTCTCTTTCAAATTCTGAATGTGGCAGGGGTAAAATACAAGGAGCGGAAGGCTATTTACAATTTGTACAGAAACCAGATGGTACTTATAAGAGTCGAGGGACATGAAAGGGAAGCAGTGGTTGAGAAGGGAGTAAGACAGGGTTGTAGTCCCTCCCCGATGTTGTTCAATCTCTATATTGAGCAAGCAGTAAAGGAAACAAAAGAAAAATTCGGAGTAGGTATTAAAATTCATGGAGAAGAAATAAAAACTTTGAGGTTCGCCGATGACATTGTAATTCTGTCAGAGACAGCAAAGGACTTGGAAGAGCAGTTGAATGGAATGGACAGTGTCTTGAAAGGAGGATATAAGATGAACATCAACAAAAGCAAAACAAGGATAATGGAATGTAGTCTAATTAAGTCGGGTGAAGCTGAGGGAATTAGATTAAGAAATGAGGCACATAAAGTAGTAAAGGAGTTTTGCTATTTGGGGAGCAATATAATTGATGATGGTCGAAGTAGAGAGGATATAAAATGTAGGCTGGCAATGGCAAGGAAAGCGTTTCTGAAGAAGAGAAATTTGTTAACATCCAGTATTGATTTAAGTGTCAGGAAGTCATTTCTGAAAGTATTTGTATGGAGTGTAGCCATGTATGGAAGTGAAACATGGACAATAAATAGTTTGGACAAGAAGAGAATAGAAGCTTTCGAAATGTGGTGCTACAGAAGAATGCTGAAGATTAGATGGGTAGATCACATAACTAATGAGGAAGTATTGAATAGGATTGGGGAGAAGAGAAGTTCGTGGCACAACTTGATCAGAAGAAGGGATCGGTTGGTAGGACATGTTCTGAGGCATCAAGGGATCACCAATTTAGTATTAGAGGGCAGCGTGGAGGGTAAAAATCGAGGAGGGATACCAAGAGATGAGTACACTAAGCAGATTCAGAAGGATGTCGGTTGCAGTAGGTACTGGGAGATGAAAAAGCTTGCACAGGATAGAGTAGCATGGAGAGCTGCATCAAACCAGTATCAGGACTGAAGACCACAACAACAACAACAACATGTATTAAGTTTTCTAAACTCCCTCCTTCTTGGTATTATACTACTCTGGGTTTATCTTGTGACGCTATGTTAAAAATACTGTAATTGATCTAGAATTATTAAACGACTATGACATGGTTTCAATGCCTGAAAAAGATTTGATAGTGGAGGTATTTCTCACAGTATTAAAATATATGCACAAGCAGATATTATAAAGACTCAAAAAATTTTATTCCTGAAGTAAAATTCAAGTTATGCTGCTTATTTAGATACTAATATTTTATGTGGTTCGGTTGTGTGTCTCAATTTTAACCATTTAAAGGATTCCAGTGGTTAGACACGAAAAATTTTAATTTCTAAAAAAACAGCTTTAGAAGTCGATTTCGAATCACACAAAACTACTTAATTTACACAAAGATTTGCTTTTAACACCAGTAGGAGGACAAAAATTAATAACATCAAATAATCGATAAAAATATGTGGTAAATCCTAGCTGTGTGTTAAACAGAGCATAAATCATGCATTAAAATCTATAAATATCCATGGGATATTAAGTTTTGAACAACTTAAAAAAGTGACTCGATTTTACTACAGAACTGAGAATAAAGGTGACTAAAGATTTTGAAAAATGTTTTTATAGATTAAAATAAATAATTCTGTTTTTGTAAAACGATGGTCAAAAAATAGACAAAATATTAAAACAAAATCAAACCCCAAAATATGCGTGCAGTATGTTTCAAAACCAAACTATGTACATGACGATGTTTTCAGAAAAATTAATAGAAATGTATATGAAAAAAACAGTTATGATTCGATAAACCTGTTTATATTAGGGTGATTATTTTACATATTTCTAAAATTAAAAAATGTAAGTTTTTCATAGTAATGTTATGAAAGCGAAATATAGAGGACATGCTAATTTATATTACAAGGACACTGATTCATTTACATACAAATCAAGAACCTAAGATTATTGTAACAATATGAAATCGATGCTGAACGAATTTCATATAAGTGATTGTTCAGAAGGCAATATTTATGGATTACCACTAATAAACAAAAAAGTTTTAGTAAAAGTGGGAGATAAAAATTTTGGAAAAATCATGGTACACCATGTCAGTTTAAAATCCATAATGTATGATTATAGATGTGAGAAAAAATATAATATAAGAAATCTGAAGGCGTTAAAAATTTGTAGTAACTGTGAAATAACTTTCAATGTTTATTAAAAAGATTTTAGACAATAAAATAAAACAACATAGAAAAATGAATTTGATTACATCTTAGAAATGCTAATTATTGAATGCTGAAAAATTGCTTTAAGTGTCTACCATGATAATAGGCTTATATTAGAAACCAGGACAGATACTGTACCACATAGATATTATAAAATAAAAGAATTAAATATAAACAATTAAAGAAATAATTAAATCTTAGCACATTTAAAATTTTCTAATGGTAAGTTTTTTTATGTATTCCAACTAATTCTTTAACAAATTTTCCTAGAAACTAGATATTTTTCATAATATTTTGATATATATTTTTGATATTAGGCACTCTTTACAGTGGTTAGTGTTACAACAATTTTTAAAATTTTATTCCTTTTTTGGAGGATCATAAATACATCAAAAATATATTTGAACAAATTTAACTCTTTCTACCAACAAATATACTTTTTACTCCATTTTTAAAAAGCTTGTTTTTGTATACTAAATAATTTTTATATTCACTTTGCTTCTTTATGATGCAACTAATAAATACTTGTATTTGATGATAGATTCTTTTTAGCTATTTGTATTTCTTTATTAATTTTTTTTTTGTTGCACAAAGGACAAATAACTTTAATTGCATTCTCCATTTATGTCTAAAAATCCCTAAAACTTGAAAAATGAAAATGAAGGAATAAATATATATTATAAAATTTTTTATAACAAGTGAAAGCGTATTTAAACCATGCTAACAACTTCTTTAAATTTAATAATAAACAAGTTTTAACGATTATTGATGAAAAAATAATCCTTGATCTTTATGTGAAATGGACTGCCAATATTTTAGGATATGAATGTCCCCATAGTGTTATATAACCTGATGTTAAAAATTGTTGTAAAATTATACAGGTTTTAATAGTGATAAAACTCCAGAATCTAAAAAATTACATCTCTTAAAAAATTATCAATGTGCCTGCGTTTTTTTCTTTAGTGTGAGTTCCAAAATGCCTAGTCTGAATATTTCCTTTATTGGGCTTGTGAAGCAGCTTCACCTTCTGGTCTTAAACATGATAATTTATAAAATTGGAAAAAGAAATAGAAAATTATGAAAATGAAATAAAGAACTAAAAAATTTAATCAGAAGTCATGATAGACATATGGAGTTTTTGAGAGTGGCTTTAAATTAAATTACACAAAATGTTCTTCCATTAACACAAAATGCATTATTGAGATCAACATTTTTTCTTTTATAATTATTTGATAACAATATTATTTCTAATTATTATGTTGTTCAAACACATAGTAAAATTCTTCAAAAACAAATCAATACTATTAACAGTAGACATCCAATTTATGAAGCAGTGTTACAACTTAATTATGATCATAATTTACTTAATGAAATAAAGATTGAATGTTGTTAGTTGTCGCAATTATTTCAATAAAAGTGAGGAGCCATCGAATTTTTTCATAATTATTTTTCTATAATATTCATAACGATTTTTTTTACATCTAACACACAAAACTCACTAAATCCGTCTGATCCAAACTGCTCGAATTTAAAATTGCTAAATATTTCTGACATTTGATCATTCTTATTAAATTTAATTTTAATATCGAAATGTACTCTATCTTCTCTGATAAAACAACTAACGTAGTTGGCATTACACATGCTACCAAAGACAGTGAAATTAGCAATAACAATTTCCATTTAGACAAACAAAAATTTTATATAATAATTATACTTGTATTTTGAATTATCTAGTTCTAACGATTTAACATATACATCATCTCCTCCCCTTCTTAACATCTTCTGAGCAAGATATATGACATGATAATTTGCTTTTGTAGTTCTTCATAAAAATATCCTTTATTTTATCTTCACCTAAAACGATTAATTTATATGTGATTAGATTAAAATAAATATTTCTTTCAGTTATTTTTACCAATTAGCTGTATAGCCTTCTAAAAAATTCCTTTAATTTCAGTAATTCTAACTATTGCCATCTATGTATTTAGACTCATCAATAGATACAAATACATTAACTTCTGTGACTTCATTTTTATTGTCAAATACTTGTATTACTGCATTCATTGACTAATTTTAAGACTATATTTCTCTAATTATAATTATCTTGAAAAGCAAATTACTTCATCAAATATAATTATCTTTACATCTACTGGCATAATTTTAACAGAATCTTTTAATATTATTGTAGAAAGGTGGATACAAAACCGATTTCTAATGATACAGTGTCACCAGTCACATTGTAAAGTTCATAAAAAAGGTAATGTAATATCAAAATTGTGTCAAGATTGACTTGTATTTACATTTTGACCAACAACACCTGTAACGTAATCATAATCAAATTAAAAATTTTTGTGCCTCTCCTATAATAAATGAAAATTTGATATTTTGTTTATCATCAATTTTTTGGCATGTTGATTTAATATATGTAAGTAAATTTGTTACTTCTATTTCTATTTTTGTTAAGTTATTATTTAGTTGCAGGTTATTTAATGCAAATTCTTGTTTAATAATATAATAATTAAATTGTATTAGATTAGTCATATAATCAGCATTTGTGGAAAGATCTTTTAATTGATTTTGTAAATATTGTTTAATAACAGTATCATATTCGCTTATTGGATTTTACAAATTAATGGTTTAAAACTAAAACAGGCCTTGGTGATTTTGAAAAATTTTATTTAATTCTTTCTGAAATTGTTGAATCATATATTCTATTTTTGAATTGAATGTTACTGTTTTTTATCTACATGATTCTAAAGCAGGTATCTTGTTTTCTAATGCTCACAAATGTATTTGGTGAATTTTAGGTTGCACCTTATTTTCGAAAACGCCCCTGTCACTATATTAAAAATTTTATTAAACTTATAAATTATAGGTCAATAGCCTTCACAGAAATAGACACAAATGACCACATATTATTACTTCATTAAAATTGTGAATTCGTTGACCATTATAAGACAGCTCACTTCAGCCAAGACCTTTAACGAACTCTTTGGGATTATTTCCTTCAAATAAAACAAACACCAATTTTTTATCGTAATTCTTATGATACATCTTGTAAGTATCATCTTTACCAGAAACATCTAACTTAAGTATCCCAGATTCATATTGTCTAGGATGATTAGGTAATTCATCAATCATAAAGACGCCATGAAAGAATTTTTTTTGTGTTTTTTGCTCCAGTGTCAGCTTTCTTCTGTACTGCTAAATCATGTCATTTTGTTCTTCAAATTCTTGTTCTTTTTGATTATCATCTATTACTGTTTCTGCTAAGGTACCGAGTACCCTACTGGTAGCAGCTAAATATGGCAATGCCATCAAAGTAAATGGAAGAAATCATCCTCCACGTTTTGTTAATCTGCAACCTTCTTTCTTTTTTGTTAAATAGTCTATGTATCCTATGTATGTCTGCTTTGTGTCTTGTTCTATATCTTTATGATCGCTGTATGGAAAAAATCATGATTTTTAAAAGCTTCATTTAGTGAATCTATTCCTTGATTGCCTCTGGCTAATCTCCCTTCTAATTTTGTTCCCGACCCTCAATAATTACAACCAGGGAGATGCATTTCAAATGGTTATTTGTTAACTAAAGTATTAACTAATCCTTTTCCATATTTTTCTGTTTTCCAAAACGTGTGTGGCAAATTATTCAAATATAGTTTCAGATAAACTATTGGTTTTGGATTGTTGATAATGACATAACTAAATTTATTGGTTAACATGTGTGTTATTCCAACTTTTTCACTGTGATAATTTTTATTTCCATCAAATTCTTCTCCATGAATAACTGCTAAAATATCAATTACATCTCTTATCTATAATATAATCCACTGGACTTACTGTATGTTTTTTTTTTTTTAAATTCAGTTTCAGCTCTTTTCTCATCCACACTCTGCAGTGAATCATCCGCATTTCTTTGCCTCAAAGCTGGCAGAAAATCAGCGACAGTTTCTTTTATTTAATATTTATATTTATTACATGCACTTTATTTTATTTTAGTCAGATTATTATCAGAATATATTGCTCTTGAATAGTACAAAATATACAACTTATTTAATAAATCAGAATCTGTAACTCTTGTATTCATATAATCTATAATAATTTGTATTTTAGTTAAAAGATTTATTAATCTGTTCCATGATGAGACCTTTCACAAATAGTTAATTTATCTGGATCGAATTTTATTGGTAATTTACCAACAAATTTAAATGTACCAACAGGTCTAGACCCAAAAACCTTGTCTCCACTTTGGTTAAGATATTCTAGCATTCTTTCACTTATGTTTATTTTTTAGTTGTTTTCTTGTTTATATTAATATTTTCTTCTTTGTAGTTCTTCAATTAATATTGTATTTCTAACTTGGTTAACGTACAGTGTCATTCATCACTTTACACTGCTTAATTGCATGTATGTCATTAAATTCTTCAAAATATTTATAGCCAAACCATCAGCTTTGTGAGTTTTCTGTTCTGTTTTATTGCTTTCAGAGATGATCGCCGTTACCTTCAGTACTGTCTTTAACTTTTTCGATTGCATCAATAACTGGCTGACATTTTTCTTACATTTTTTCAGATTCTCATCTTGGTTGTTTCTCCATTTTTTTAATCCCTCTTTTAGTTGCTTCTTTACCTTTCTATTTCTGTTAGCCTTTTTAATAATCTCTGGGCTGTACTCATTATGTGTACTCTGCTGTTTTGTGCAATTGTATTTTGCAGACATTTAGTAAGGATAAAAAGCATGAATGATTTAATTTTAACATTCAACGTCTTGCAAGTAACATTCAGCATTTTATATTTAATGCTTATGTTCAATATTTGGCGTTCAGGGTTTATTGTTATGCTTGACGATTATGTTTAACGATTATCTTTGTGTTTGTTTTTAATAAATTTTTAATCTTACATCTGTGCTTATCATTATTAATTTTTCTGTCATATCTGTTATAGCAATAGTTAATTTACCTTAATTCTTGCATTTACGATACGTTTCTTTCAAAATCATCAAATTTTAAATCGCCACCGACCAATTCAAGATAAATAAGATTTAAATTCGTATTGTCTTTTCTAAAATTATTTAAAAAATTTATTTTACCTCTTACAAATTGTTTTGGTATCTTCGAGTATATCTGGGCTAAATAGAAACAAACCATTTCTTGTGTCTTCCTCTAGTATAATATTCTCTAACTACATCCTCACTTTTGAGAATCAAATCATCGAATGCGACAGCTGAATTACCTTGACATCCATTGAATGATAAAATTTTGTCATTATTTTCGATAAATTGCTAGAATGTAATAGTTAATCATTACCATTGTTTCCCTATCCACTTGGGCCTATTATTACACATCAAATAGAGCTAAGTAAGTTCTTGCCATGCTTATTTTTCGATTTCTTCTCAGCAGCTATTATCTTTGGATCCTAATAAGTCTTATTCATTTAATAATTTTTTATTAATACAAATAAGTGTCTTTTGCAATTAAGTGGTAAGTCATCTGATCTCAAAAAAAGATTGACAGTACCTTTAAGAGATTGCTATGGTAATTTTTCACTAGTCGACTTTTATACAACATTTTTAATGTGAAATGCCATATATTCCAATTTTTGATACTATACATCGACTTAGAAATAACTGTAACAGACGAAACTGGTAATTTGACTAACTTAGTTTGTATGACAGTTGTTTCAGAAATGACTTAACAAATTTTATACTTATTAAGTGGATAAGACTGAGAGCTATCAGTTGTATCTATTCCCTGTGAATGAAGAGAAAGATGTGGTCATCTGTTTCTCGAGTCTGCTGGCATTTTCCAGTAGCACACTCAGAAGATAAACGGGCAGGGGCTTATCGTGAGGTGTTGCAAGTCTGCATGGAAGGTGTGGTGCTCACTACAGTCTTCATCGTCTCCTGGCTGCTGGCGTCTCCAGTAGGCAGCGCTGGCGGCGGCACGTCTACAGAATCGTGTGCCACAACTGACTTCAAATGAAGTGCCTCATTGTTATTTCTGCATTTAAGTTTCCTGTGTTATTCGTCAAAAATATTAAATAATGTTTTCAGTGCCAAAACCCAACTGTGGTTCGATTTTTGTATCCACTTGCAGCAAGCCGCAATAAACGACCAAATTAAGTACCGCAGTGGTATTGTTTATCAAAAACACGTCTAATATGGTTAAAACTGATAAATCAATGGCCAGACATCGATGATCAGGGAGCATCGTAAGCATTGTCAGAGCCTGCCTTCCCGGTACTGGAAGTCAAGCAAGGCAGGACACACCACTTGTCTAACCCTGTATAAGGATTTTTCTAGAAGAGAGCAATGAGGATTTTTTCCTGCATAGTAATAATCTTAGGACGTTACCCATTCTCTTCTGTGTAAAATGGCAACTCTTCCACATGCACTAAGATGACAAACGTCATGGGATACCAACTAATGTCGTGTCGGACCGTCTTCTGCCCCTGTAGTGCAGAAACTCGATGTGGTATGGACTCAATAATTCACTGGAAGACTCCTGCTGAAGTTCTGAGCCATGCTGCCTCTATAGCCGTCCATAATTGCCAAAGTGTTGCCGGTCTCGAATTTTGAACACGAACTGGACTCTCGATTATGTACCACAAATGATTGATGGGATTCGTGTCGGGCGATCTGGGGAGGGGGTGAAATCATTCCCTTGAATTGTCCAAAATGTTCTTCTAACCATTTGCGGCCCAGTGACCTGGAGCATTATCATCCATAAAATTTCCATTGTTGTTTCGGAACATCAGATAAATGGATGACTGCAGATGGCCTCCAAGAAGCCGAATATAACCATTTACCGTCATTGAGCCATGTAACCGCAGCTTGCAGCACTATGGAGCCACCAGCAGCTTGCACAGTGCCTCGTTGACAACTTAGGTCCATGGCTTTGTGGGGTCTGTGCCACAACTCGAACAGTGCCATCAGCTCTTATCAACTAAAATTGGTATTCATCCCACTAGCTCACGGTTTTCCAGTCGTCTAGGGTCCAATCGATATGGTCAAAAGCTCAGGAGAGGCGCTGCCTGTGATATCGTGCTGTTAGCAAAGGCACTCTCGATAGCCATTTGCTGACATAGCCCAATAAAACCACACTACACTGTCGTATTCGAATCAAGAACAGTTGCCAACATCAGTAAGTTAGAAGTAGATATCGTCAGAGTAGTGTAACCACTTAAATCACTTAATAAAAGCAAGTCTTCCGGTCCAGACTATATACCAATTAGGCTGCTATCAGAGTACGCTGATGCAATAGCTTCATCCTTACCAGTCATATACAGCCAACCAGTCTACGAAAGAGCCATACCCAAAGATTGGAAAATTGTATGGGTCACACCAGCATTCAAAAAAGGCAATAGGAGTGATGCAGTAAATAACAGACCTATATAATTAACAGCGATATGCAGCGAGATTTTGGAACATATATTGTGTTCGAACATATGAATTACCTCGAACGACCTATTGACGATCAGTCAACACGGATTTAGCATAGTCCTTGTGAAACACAACTAGTTCTTTACGCACACAAAGTGTTGAGTGCTATCGACAAGGGATTTCTAATTTATTCCTTATTTTAAGGTTTTCACAAAGCTTTCAACGCCGAGGTTAGCGGAGCACGCAGATAAAGTTCAAAGAAGAGCATCACGTTTTCTTCTGTCGAGAAATCGCCGAGAGATGTCACTGTCCTGATACAGGATTTGGGATGTACATCATTAAAAAAACTTCGTTTCTAGCTGCGGCGGGATCTTCACACGAAATCACCAACTTTCTCCTCCGAATGCGAAGACATTTTCTTAACACCGACCTACGAAGGGAGAAAAAATCATTATAATAAAATAAGAAAAATCAGAGCTCCGCACGCTGCTCGAGAGAGAATAATGGGAGATTATAGTGAAGGTGGGAAAGATACAGATGTTCGTCTTTTTCCGCACGCTGCTCGAGAGCGAATAATGGGAGATTATAGTGAAGGTGTTTCGATGAGCCCTCTGCCCTCTGATATGTAGAATACCCATGTAAATAATGACATAGACGTGAACAGTTTCACCCATTTTAGAGGAAATAATTAAAACTACATGCAAACAGAATATAGTTTTATGCAAACTTTAATCCTACGCCAGTTGACCTGTGTACTCGTCTTACGAGAAGTCCTTTTCATCCCGTCATCAAATTTCATTAATTGTTAACGTATCCATCTCCCTCCTAAGTTTTCTAACTTACCAGACCTGTTATTGGGGTCTAACCTCCAACGCTCTTTCCTGAATGCTGAATGCCAGTTTTATCTTTCGTGCTGATGACGTCCTCGAGAATAGTCCCCACCAGGATAATCGATCCGGGGTCTATTTTACCTCCAAAAGGTTTAAAGCAACATGTTACCACCATCATTTTCCTTTTTGGTTCATGTTTAACGACCAGATCCGTTGTAGTTGCATCTGCTGCATGACTACTGCATCCTTGTGGCACGCAAGCCACTCCACCACGGCAAGATCAGTGACTCCTGAGGGGATGGGAATAGATCAATACACCGCTATTTTCATCACAGATCAGCCACTTTTGCATGATCTAGTGACCTAACACAATCACCAAAGTATGTCAGTCGGTGAAAATGTAGACATCGTATGGCATTATTGACTGGGATATCCTCACGAAGTGGGCCGGCCGCGGTGGTCTAGCGGTTCTAGGCGCTCAGTCCGGAACGGCGCGACTGCTACGGTCGCAGGTTCGAAACTTGCCTCGGGCATGGATGTGTGTGATGTCCTTAGGTTAGTTAGTGTTGTGACTTGGCAAGACAGCCAAGCCACTATGACCGGTAGCCGAAAGGCACGCGTTTAAGCTCACGCAGGCTGGCGTGAGGTCTGGAACAGATGATGATGATGATGATGTTTGGTTTGTGGGGCGCTCAACTGCGTGGTTATCAGCGCCCGAGGTCTGGAACAGTTAAAGGAGTTGAGTCTAGTGAAAATAATACGTAGCTGTTGGAATACTTAACTTTAATCCATAATTGGTGAACATCGGTCTGACGGTACATGCATCACAAGATAAATAGCAAATGATAATGGCGCCTTGCTAGGTCGTAGCAAATGACGTAGCTGAAGGCAATGCTAACTATTGTCTCGGCAAATGAGAGCGTAATTTGTCATTGAACCATCTCTAGCAAAGTCGGCTGTACAACTGGGGCGAGTGCTAGGAAGTCTCTCTAGACCTGCAGCGTGGCGGCGCTCGGTCTGCAATCACTGACAGTGGCGACACGCGGGTCCGACGTATACTAATGGACTGCGGCCGATTTAAAGGCTACCACCTAGCAAGTGTGGTGTCTGGCGGTGATACCACAGTTAGGTTTAAATAGTTCTAAGTTCTAGAGGACTGATGACCACAGATGTTAAGTCCCATAGCGCTCAGAGCCATTTGAACCATTTGACCCTCACAGAGTGGGTTCATCTGTCTGTCGGAAAAGGTGGTCAACCTTAACGCACACTGTGCCCTTTCATTGCGGATATGTGAGAGTTGTGTCGGGTGTATATTTCTAGAGTGTAGTTGACTGTAATAAATGCGGGCATGTTTGTGTTGTATGATGACTACCAGAGACAGGACAGGGTGAAACCATAGCAACACAGAGCCTAATCCTCTCCAATGCCACTAAACGAACCGCTGGGCTTAACATCCCCATTAGGCGGATATATTACCATCCACAACGTCACATGCCCTCACTTATGAGACACAACGGGGAAAATGCTGTAGGATGAAGGAAGGAATTAAAATTTGTACTAACAACAAAACCTAAGTTTCCTGCTTACTTAGGAGACGCGCTCACAGTTGCGCCTCACTGGTTCTCCATATATGACAGCTGTGCAGAATAACACACTATGTTCCCCGCCCCAATACAAATTGGAATTCACGCCTTATGTTATTGCTACTCCGCTTCAGTATTGCAGAGGCTCTCTAATATTGGAATAGTACCTTAGCAAGTGGCGCCAATCCTATCTGTACCTCAGACATACGTGATATACACTATGTGATCAAAACCATCCGGACACCTGGCTGAAAATGACTTACAAGTTCGAGGCGCCCTCCATCGCTAATGCTGGAACTCAGTATGGTGTTGGCACACCCTTAGCTTCCACTATAGCAGACATACTTTCAATCAGGTGCTGGAAGAGTTCTTGGGGAATGGCAGACTTTTCTTCACGGAGTACTTCACTGAGAAGAGGTCTGGCAGGAAGTCGGCATTTCAAAACTTCCCAAAGGTGTTCTATAGGATTCAGGTCAGGTCTCTATGCAGGCCAGTCCATTAAAGGGATGTTATTGTCGTGTAACCACTCCAACACAGGCCGTGCATAATGAACAGGTGCTCGAACGTGTTGAAAGCTGCAATCGCCATCCCCGAAATGCTCTTCAACAGAGGAAAGCAGGAAGGTGCTTAAAACATCAATGTAGACCTGTGCTGTGATACTGCCACGCAAAACAACAAGGGGTGCTAGCCCTCTCCATGAAAAACCCGACCACCGCCTCCGAATTTTACTGTTGGCACTACACACGCTGGCAGGTGACGTTCACCGGGCATTCGCCATACCCACAACCTGCCACCGGATCAACTTATTGTGTACCGTGATTCGTCACTCAACACAACGTTTTTCCACTGTATAAGCGTCCAATGTTTACGATCCTTACACCAAGCGAGACGTCGTTTGGAATTTATCGGCGTTGTGTGTGGCTTATGAGCAGCCGCTCGACCGTGAAATCCAAGTTTTCTTACATCCCGCCTAACTGTCATAGTACTTGCAGTGGATCCTGATTCAGTTTGGAATTCCTGTGTGATGGTCTGGGTAGATGTTCGGCGGTCTCTGTCAATCAACAGACTTTGCTATACATGTCCCTTCACGTTTCTAGTTCACGATCACATCAGAAACAGTGGACGTAAGGATGTTTAGGAGGATGAAAATCTCGCGTACAGACGTATGACACGATTGACACCCAATCATCTGATCACGTTCGAAGTCCGTGAGTTCAGCGGAGCGACCTTTTCTGCTCTCTCACGATGTCTGACGACTACTGAGGTCGCTGACATTGAGTAACTGACAGTAGTTGGCAGCACAATGCACGTAATATGAAACGTAAGTTTTTGGGGATTTGCGGATACTTTCGACTACATAGTGTATTAATCGTATACAGCTAATGTTCCAGAGATATACTGAGTCTCACCTTTCTCTACGATAATGATGTAGGCTGAAGCAAAGAATTAAAATTTAAACCAGCACCAGTATTCGAGCCTGGGCCTCCTTCTTATGAGACATAAGTTCTAAATCAGGAACATCGACTAAATGATTAACATATCACCTATGGTAAGGTGCTATTGCGATATCAGAGAGATTCAGCAACACTGAGTTTAGAAGGGTGCTGGTAAAGGCCTGGGGCACTAACTGGAATTTGGAATGCGAGAGGCAGTAATGCAGTCCGCGAAGCTGTGGTAGCCAGAGTGTCAGGGTGGCGCAATGGATAGAGCCTCCACCTTGTTAGCAGGATACCTAACGCTAGTATAAATTTTAATCGATTGCTTCAGTCTATACCATTGTCATAGATAAAGGTGAGACTCATTATGTCTCAGGACCATAACCTGTACATGATTACCACAACAGAGAGGTTTAGTGAACAGAAATTTACTTCACCATCTCTACCCCACTTGTCTGACGAATACTGGCAGTGACAATTTCATCCATCACCAAGAGTCGAATCGACTCATCTCCGAGTCGAACACAACTACACAGATGTTTGTTAGCGACCTCAGCTGGCATTTCGTCGTCCTGCGCAATACACATTTCCGGTATCTTAACAAAATGTGTTGTTGTCCGATGCAGACAGCTGCAACAGCAGGCCTCACGCGACATTTGCAGCTCTCTTCTGCTGCGCGGGGCACGCAGCCGTCGCCAGCGCATGATGTATATAAGGGACGAGGAGACGCCACAGCTGCATCAGTCGTCATGGCAGCCTCCACCAAGTCTCTCCTGCTCCTCTGTCTGGCTCTCGTGGTAAGTGCGACTGCGTTTCCATCTTCTCTTCACGTAGGCGGTAGCTTATGGCTCGGTACTGCACCAACACTTATCAAGGTATGGTCATTTGGGGTGTCTCAAATGAAATCTGGGTCCGAATTGAAGTTTTCTTAGTAGTGAAGACGCAACGTGACAGCTTGGATGTAGAGTCGTCGACAGATGTGAAAGTAACATCAAGTGTTCTGGGTGGTGCAGAAATTGTCAGCTTGTTCCAAAATGTCTAGAAACGTGAAACTGAGCACTTCTCAAAACTCAGAAACGTATTATTTTTCGTCTTCTAGTGCTGGTCCATTCCGGATTTTGATAACCTTCATAGCTACATCACTTCTGCTTGTTCGAGAAAGTTCCTGAGTCGGACTTCTTTAATACGGACATAAATTCTTTGTGAGTTATCCCATTTGTTGTTAATGTTAGTCCCCAGATATACCATTTTTGTTTACTTTTGCAGTAAGTTTACCATTACCATTTAGATGACAGTTTGGTAAATTTTTTTGCCGACGACCATTACTTTTATTTTATTTATGTTCAGTTCTAGCCTATAACTCTCAGTACTTCCCTTGACTGAGAACTATTTAAGGTGCCAGCCGATATTGGTGTATCATCTATCCCACTGCTTCTTAGCATCTCAATCACCTCGTAATGTTGTACTCTATCAAAGGCCTTCTGATAATAAAAAGGTTTAGACCCCACAATACATGTCCACACATCTAGTATAAGACCTGAATGCAAAACAAACGTCATGCGTACCGGCAGTATTTCTGAAGACACACTGTGTAGGTACAATTCCTTCTTCACAAACTTTTTAAGTTCTTTTGTGAATATTTTTTTTAGAAATATTTTCAGGGGTTTCTTCGCGAATCTCTAGCACATGCATGTCCGTCTTATCTAGACTTCAGTTGTGCTAGTTTTCCCGAATCAGAACAGAAATCTTTACAGATCTATGATTCAGAAAGACGCTTACAACTCTAGAGCGAGCAGCGAGATTAACACTAAAGACTATGCTGGATCGTAACGAATTCCCAGTGCATGCAAAATCAGGGTTCACTAATGTCGAAGAAAATGCTGTTCATGAAGCTTAATATGAAGCTGTTTGTAGATACCCTAACACATCGATGGTGGACGCTGTCTAACTTTTTGGGGAGAGTTAAGCCACAGATCTTACTCCCTCAGCCGAGCCAGCATCAAACATAGGTTTTACAAAACAGTAAAAGGTATAACATGTCTTCACCTGTGTCCACCTACTGAGATATATCAGAATGTTTAGAGCATTAAAGGTTCTCGTTTTAAGTATTTTAAGTGTTGTAAACAAGTAAGCTGATCGTCTAAGTTGAGGTCGAAAAATATTACTGTTTCTTTTAAGCTGAGAACGGCATCCATCATTAGTAATTTTGATGTATATTTTCAAATAACACACATACTTTTATCAGGGGACATTGTAAAACCTACGGCTTCCGGCTACACATTCGACTTCCTCAACGCCATTCGTATTTCATGTGCTGTGATGGATAAATTCGGCCCAAAACTGCGAATGATTTCACAGATACAGGTTGTCTACACAATGTATCTCACAGGAAATTATACTAATCAAATCTTGAAAAAGTACTTTTAGAAACATATGTCCAGACTCGAATAATTGTTGAGATACACTATAGCAGCAGCTTACTTTGATTACCACTGGTTGCGATACATGCCTCATCCCACTTTCCCAACGAGTCACCAACTGGTGTAAATACAGTTTGCTGCCGTCAATTTTTTTTACATGCATGGCACACACACACCTTGAAAGTCTCTTCGGGTTTGGTGCCGGATCCTAAAATCAACTTGACTCGATATTTCGGCGATCCAACTGTTCGCCATCTTCAGGAAAGTGCTGCTTATGCTGATGAGTCCCGCTGAGAACTGACGCCAGGTTGCAAATCGACGTCCTATACAGGCCACCGCTCAGTACACGGCGCATGCGCCGCCCATCACGGTTTCTGCCTTCCAAAACAGGGAGGCGGCGCCGCCCTTAGTGAAACACTGCTGGCAACGATATATCGCAATCAAGGCCGCACCGAAGAACGTTCAGTTTTGATGCGAGATAATACAGGATTCCACGTTTTGCTAAGAGGAAACCCATTGTCTCTGTTGATTAAATTATCAGTCAACCTAATTTCAATCGCCTCTTTATACACACTGTTCCAAAAACAGGAAATGTTGGCAACCACAACAGTTCCCTCAAATTTCATTTTGTGTCCCTCATTTAGGCAGTGTTCTGCTACCGCCGATTTTTCCGGCTGTTGTAGCCTCGTATGTCGGCGATGGAGGTTGAAATTGATGGGATGCTTCCGTTTCTAGACGTAATGATTTATAAAAAACCAGATGGAACTTTGGGACACAGTGTTCACCGAAAGCCGACACACACAGATTGGTATCTGCATCCTAAGAGTTGTCATCCACCACACCAACGTAGTGGCGTCCTTAGGACTTTGGTACGGAGAGCGAGAGCATATGTCATTTCCGACGCAGACAGTTTAACCCAAGAACTTGAGCATTTGATGACTGTTTTTAAGGAAAATGGATACACCGAGAAGCAGATTCGTCGGGCTATGGAGTTTGGACCATCTCCGAAGGTGTACGAAGAGGAACATGGATCTGTGGCCTTTCTTCCTTATGCTGGAGGCTTATAGTTTAAGATTGGACGAATTTTAAGGAATTTTAACATTAAGAGTGTTTTCCGTCCGCCTTCTAAGATTAGGGCTCTGCGTGGCTCTGTGAAGGATGATTTGGGGCTTAGGAAACCCGGGGTGTACAAAATTCCATGTCAATGTGGGAAAGCTTACGTTGGCCGTTCTATTCGCACAGTGCAAGACAGGTGTGTGGAACATCGTCGACATACGAGGCTACAACAACCGGAAAAATCGGCGGTAGCAGAACACTGCCTAAATGAGGGACACAAAATGAAATTTGAGGAAACTGTTGTGGTTGGCAACATTTCCGGTTTTTAAAACTGTGTATAAAGAGGCGATTGAAATTAGGTTGACTGATAATTTAATCAACAGAGACAATGGGTTCCCTCTTAGAAAAACGTGGAATCCTGTATTATCTTGCATCAAAACTTAACGGTCTTCGGTGCGGCCTTGATTGCGATATATCGTTGCCAGCAGTGTTTCACTAAGAGCGGCGCCACCTCCCTGTTTTGGAAGGCAGAAACCGTGATGGGCGGCGCATGCGCCGTGTACTGAACGGTGGCCTATATAGGACGTCGATTTGCAACCTGGCGTCAGTTCTCAGCGGGACTCATTAGCATAAGCAGCATTTTCCTGAAGATGGCGAACAGTTGGATCGCCGAAATATCGAGTCAAGTTGATTTTTGGATCCGGCAGCAAACCCGAAGAGACTTTCAAGACTTATTACGCCGGGAAAGCCTACGTAATCACACACACACTTGTTAGATATGTACCTACTCGATACTATGGAATAACACTTTGCCATTAAGTACTCGCATAGGCAGAAATCTGAGTGATTAAGCACATGTCACTGGGGCTGCTCGAACAATTTATCTCTCACTCAACGTTTGTGTTAGTCGCTGTCGTAGTACAGATGATCGGTAGGTGACCTCTCCTACGTAAATTACATTCCTTGTCTTTCTGCGAGGCCGACAATGTCCAGTGTTGCGGGTAATTTTCCGTTCGACAGTTGATAATAAATAGCACATGTTAATTTGGCCGGTGAAATGTATGGCCCTTGTAGTGCGCCAACGACAATTCCTACGCATCCATCGATACTAAAGCGATGCTTATGTCTTTCTTTCATGACCACACGACAGTTTGCATCTGCCCACACATGTTTATTATTGCAATTTATTGTCACTCTTTGTGTGAATCCCAATTCATTCGTTAGTAAAGTGCAATTTCTACACAGAGAATGTTCAGCGATCCTTCTTAGAACCCGTCTATAATTTGAGATGGTGGTGTTTTGGCACGAGGGCTTCAATGCATTGTAAGTAATTATTATTTCGTGTGACTCAGTTACCGCGTGCAAGTCTTTTCAATAGACGCGACTTCGGCGATTTGTGTGTCGCTAATTCAATTATCCTGCACAATTTAACATGGAGTCCGAATCACACGTCGTTCATCGCAATTCATTACAGCACAGAGAGGTGAATGATAGATCAAACAAACTGAAAATTTCCGGCCGGGATTCAGTCTCGCAACCTCTCGATCTCCAGACACGCACTTTACTGCTACACCACAGCGCTATATGTGATTTCGACAAAGTAACAGCTCGTTAGAACTGAACTCGCAAGAGCATGGTTCATGCCTTCAGCAGTTCAAGTTCTTCGCGAGCTGCTTCTGGATTGTCTCCTCCTCGATACGTTCGTCCCTTTCCACACCTTGTGTGGACAGCACGAGACCTCCCAATTTCTTAATCCGAATCGTCCCTTTATATGCAAGTCTTTTATAACACTGCTGAACATTTGTTTCGGTTGTAATATGACACTGTACGTGTAGTTCACCGTGCACTGCACATGTCAGTCGATTAACGCAGGTGGCTAAACCATACCAAAATACCACGATTGTTACTTCCCGCATGAAATAATAGGCAATTCACTATTTACATTTTTCGCAAGGAATATCCAATTTCCTTCTGGTCAGCACTACGTCAAAACGATATGTACTTGACTCAGCGTAGAAGACAGTTGGAAGTGCCTTCTGTGACAACAGCATCCATAGGAGACTAAGTAAAGACACGAAGGTGAAGAAATGAGAATAGTACGTCAGGACGAAGGCAGCTTAAACATCTCTACACTGACCTTTCTCAACGCATTTAAAATAGTTCTTATCTCAATAAACAATTGTTCCCATACTAATATTTATATACGATTTTTCTCTAGTTTTGATAAATACCATCTCCTGTTTATATACAGGATGTTACAAAAAGGTACGGCCAAACTTTCAGGAAACATTCCTCACACACAAATAAAGAAAAGGTGTTATGTGGACATGTATCCGGAAACGCTTAATTTCCATGTTAGAGCTCATTTTAGTTTCGTCAGTATGTATCAAATTTTAAATTTTCACAGTCAACATGTGTGGGCTGACGAGAATCCGCACGCAATTGTGCAATCACGTCATCAACACACATTTTATGTAAACGTTTGGACAGGCATTGTTGGTGATGTCTTGATTGGGCCCTATGCTCTTCCACCTACGCCCACTGGAGCACGTTACCATGATTTCATACGGGATACACTACCTGTGCTGCTAGAACATGTGCCTTTACAAGTACGACATAACATGTGGTTCATGCACAATGGAGCTCCTGCACATTTCAGTCGAAGTGTTCGTACGCTTCTCAACAACAGATTCGGTGACCGATGGATTGGTAGAGGCGGACCAATTCCATGGCCTCCACGCTCTCCTGACCTCAACCCTCTTGACTTTCATTTACAGGGGCATTTGAAAGCTCTTGTCTACGCAACCCAGGTACCAAATGTAGAGACTCTTCGTGCTCGTATTGTGGACGGCTGTGATACAATACGCCATTCTCCAGGGCTGCATCAGCGCATCAGGAATTCCATACGACGGAGGGTGGATGCATGTATCCTCGCTAACGGAGGACATTTTGAACATTTCCTGTAACAAAGTGTTTGAACTCACGCTGGTACGTTCTGTTACTGCGTGTTTCCATTCCATGATTAATGTGATTTGAAGAGAAGTAATAAAATGAGCTCTAACATGGAAAGTAAGCGTTTCCGGACACATGTCCACATAACATATTTTCTTTCTTTGAGTGTGAGGAATGTTTCCGGAAAGTTTGGCCGTACCTTTTTGTAACACCCTGTATATACGATCATCTTTTTTAAACACCATACATAACTAGCAGTATATCGAGATATGACAAATGTTCATTTACATCTGTTCTCTGCAAACCAGTGACACTCTGCCGTTTGTCAAACAAATATGTGACCAACAGTACTGTAGTTCGTTCATACGCTCAACACAGATGCAGAAAGATGAATGCAATCCTGGATGATTCTCTCATGGATTTTATAAGCAATTTCCTTTGTAGACTCATAGCATTTTCCCAGTAGCATACCAATGAAGCCAAGTCCATGGCTTAATTTACCTATAATTGATCCTAGGTGATCATTCCATTTCACATCCCTACAAAAATGTTACCTCCGTCTCGCCTCCCTCCTCCGAGTTATACGTATGAGTTGAATGATTCCAGTTGTGACTCATTTTCATTTTTGGAAATTTACAGGGGCTATCCATCCTTTGCACTACTTTGAAACCTTGCAGGAATTAACGGAGTATTTGTGCAGCTTTTTCTTAGAGTAATTTATTATAACGGTATCCTCTGTGAGAGGTGTTAGATCTTCATGTACATTGTCTGCTAGATCATTGACACACGATGGACGGCAGTTGTCCCGACACACTTTCCTGCAGTAATCGTATGGGTAATTATAGAAGATAGCATGCTGCATCCTTCCTAACAAGTCCTCCATCCCTGTACAAAATGTATTTGACATTACATCAAATCGTACTTTCGTTAATAAGCATTGGTGTGGTATTGAGTCAAATGCTTTTCCGAAGTCACGAGATGTGTAACTAGCTCATTTCTTAGATCGGTACAATCTACAAAGAAAATTTAGAGTGATCGGTTCCAACTTCTTTCAGTTCCTACTGCACTGAGACTAATTATGTGTCATCAGTTTCTGAATGGCTTTATTCGGCTCACCACGAAATCCTCTTCTGTGTCAACCTCTTGATCTCAGAGTTGCATATGCAGCAACACAATGTCTTCAGTTATTTCTTGGATACATACCAATCTTCGTCTTATCCTACAGTTTTTATCCTGTACATATCCTAAGTGCCATGCAAATTATTTCTTTATGCCCTGACACATGACCAGTCATCGCGTCCGTACTTCTTGTCAGTGTTTTCCATATATTTTCTCTCTTCGCCGACTCTGCAAAGAATCTCCTCATTTCTCATCTTATCAGTCAAACTAATTTTCAACATTCTTCTACAATCCCACATTTCAGACACTTCCATTCTGTTCTTTCCCAGTTTCTCCCACAGTCACCTCCGTACAGTGCTGTACTCCAGGTATGCATTGTTACAAATTTCTTCCTTAAATTAAGATCAATTGTTTATAGTGATGGACCTGTTTGGTCGAGGAATGCCCTCTTTGCTTGTGCTAGCCTGCTTTTTATATTTTCCTTGCATCTTCCATCGTGCATTGTTGTGCTTCCAAGGTAGCGAGATTACTGGACTTCATCTACCTCCAAGTCTGCAGTCTTGATGTAAACTTACATGGGTTTCACTTCTGCTGATTCTCAGTACTTCCGCTTCTCTTGGTTTCACTCACAGTACATATCCATGTGGGAAGACATCAATCTGTTCAACACGCCGTGTAATTCTTTCTCACTTACACTAATAATACCAAAATCATTACCAATCTCATCATTGATATGCTTTCATCTTGAATTTTAATCCCATTCCTGAACATTCCTTTTATTTCCATCACAGGTTTTTCCATTCATAGATTGATCCATAGGGGTAGAAGTCTGTACCTCTGTCTTAAAACCTAAAAAAATCCAAGTACTTCATTCTTGATCTTGCATTATTATTTTTACTCTTTGATCGTTGTACATATTATCTGGGTTTTTTTCTGACTTACATTTATTGTCCTGAGGATGTCGTACGCCTTGCACTTTGTACATTGTTCGAACGCTTTTTCTAGATCGATAAATCATATGACCACATCTAGATTTTTCTTAAGACATTGTGACTGAAAAAGAAGTTGATGGTTGCGTCAGTTTCGAAAGCAACTTGTCGCTTTGTCTGCAGGTCGTGGCCGCGATGGCGCAGGAACCTGCAGACGTACAAGCTGTCCCTAGCGGAGATGTCGCCAGCAACCAGGAGCCGGTACAGCCGGTGGTGGGCGACGGAGCTGCTGGGGACCAGGCGCTGGAAGACCGCTGGGGGGCGTCCATTTCCTTCCACAGCGGCTGAACGAACTGCTGGCAGACTCCAGAAATAGGAAGCTCTACTTTGTTATAAACGTTTCTTTCTTTACAGATTAGACATTTAAAATACTTTTCCTTTTTCTATATCAAGAGCTTCCTTTTCATTTCTCAAAATTCTAAACGAAAATGTATTACAAAAGAATAAATAAATTTTAGAATTCAAAAAAGCATTACTGGCGTCACTTATTTACTAAATATTTTTCCATTTTAACTGTTACCCTAAGAGAAATTCTGGAATAATGTTTCCCACACAACTATTTATTTTCTGGTTTCTGACTGGTCTCTCACTTAGCAATAAAAAAGACTGCATATACCCTGAGCATTTACTTGACACAGTAGCCTGACATCTGTACAAATGAAAACGTAAATAGTTGCGATGGAGTCTCCAAAATTTCTTCACCGATTGCTTAGAAATTTTGACACAACATTGCGTTGTTTTTATATACCTACTGGAGTGCCATATGGTACATAACTACATATATAATAATAAAGGGGATACGATTTTTGAAAAAAACTCATCTTGTTTTGTTGTACCACTAAATTCTCTGAAAGTTCTTCACCAATTGCTTCGAAATTTTGACACAACATTTCAGCGGAATTTGTGTGTGTTTTTATATACCTATTTTATATATATATGATATATAAATAAATAAGAAATATGTAAAGGAGAAACATTATTATCAAAGATCTCAGAAAGTTGTTGACTGAGTTACTTCAAATATTTACACACTACCCTCGTGAACCTTCAGACTCACATAGGGTATATAATTTAATATATGTAATATTTAAATATATATACCATGTATAAAGGAGAACACTGTTACAAAAATTTCAAAAGGTGCTCGACCGGTTTACTTCGAAATTCTACATGCTACTGTAATAAAATTATGGAAGCATATAGGCTCTATATTTTTTTGTATATAGAATAAATCTATGAAATATATAATAAGGAAACGTTATTTGCAAACAGGAGAGTTTTATTTATGGTTTATTGGCTTATTTTTAGAATACTACTACAAGTTCTGAATTTCCAACAACAATAAACAAGGCTCACTGGCAGAGAGAGGGGGTAATTGGAGATGGACAGAGGGAGGGAGGACATTGACGTAGAAAACAGAAAGTAAGAAGTTGTCAGAGACAGGGGCAGGAGGAAATGTTGAGGGGGAGAGCAGGAGAAAATGGACAGAGAAAGGGCGAGGGGGCGTTGGACAGATACAGGGGGGAGAGAGAGGGGCAGAAGAAGGTACAGAGAGATAGGGAAGCGAGGAAGCACAAAAAGTGGGAGAACCGCTGATGGACAGAGAAAAGGGGATTAGGAGGAGATGGATAAAGAGAGGGGCAGGTGAAGATTGAGAGACACAAGGATGAGGAGTAGATTAGAAAGTGTATCCAATTCTCATATATATTAGAAACGTGTGTTTCTCTTTCCTTGATTTTCCATTTAACCAGACAGCTACAGTAATGCATGGCCAAGAACAGCTAGTATATTACATTTGTAGAGCCTTAGACAATATACCATATATTACGGGATTTAACATTCATCTCACTGGACCGATGTGCATCGTGAATGTCAGTATGAGATGTGGCACCAACTGGCACGAATAAGTTTTTGTAACCGTTGTAGGATAGAAGCTAACAGCCTCTGAGCGTCATTTTGAGCAATAACGAGCTATGCCTGAAGCTGATACTGTAACATTTATTTAATAACACAGCGTGGAGATTGGTATGAAAGTGTTCGTCTTCCTGCCTGTTGTTGACTTCTGGCTCGGATTCGTCAGCTGATGCCATTTTGATGATTTTTCTCGTCTTTCGGCAGCGTGAGCAGCTGGCGTTGTCAAGGTTTCACCCCCATTAGTAGTGGTGGGCTAGCAATGGAGGGTGAAGCTTTGACAATGCCAGACACATGTGCTGGTGAATTGTCAGAGAAATCACAAACAAATTTTGGCCGCAGAACCCGAGACAGAAGCCAACAGGCAGTTTTTCAACAAGTGGTCTTGAAAGCCTTACAATTTTGAACAACTTCCCATCGCAATCGCAGATATGGTCTATTGGTAATAAATCAGTGGACTGGACAGGCTAATTGAGGACCTCACTTTCCTTAAGGTGTTTGTGTTGTCAACTGCAACGTTGGTTCTTGCGTTTCTGGGTTAGAACATGTCGTCTGGCATCTAACTCATGAAAGGTATGACAACATCTCTTTGGATGTTGGTGCTCCTCTTTCTTTCCGTGCCAGCTGGGAAAAATTGTTGAGGTATTCCGTCCTATACAGTACTAGACACTGTTGCATTACTTGGCTATGATGCGAAGATAGCAGATAAAATAAACAAAAAAAGTAGTGAAACTATACAGAAATTGTCAATAAGTAATCATGAAACACACACATAGGCAGACAAAACGAAATGCACAAGAGTTACACAGAGGGCAAGCAACAAATGACACATTATGATTTACAATTCATACTACCATACAATTGATTTCTAGATACAGATGGCTCATCATAAGATGGAGGTGTTATAAGAACATTATGATGTGGACCAAGTATAGCTAGATTCTGTGCTGATGCTGCTGGCGAAAATGATGCAAACTTAGTAATTGGTGATGAAACGTTTGTGAAACTGGAAGTTTGTTACGTTTTAGGTATTTACAGTGCACTGCCTTGTGGTATCCACATCAAATATATTCCTATAATTTACATTACATGCTATGCTTGGTTTTACTATGACTCACAGACAGTAAATGCCGAGCATCTTTACAAAGAATATCAGTCTAGCAGTAGATGATATTCTTGAAAAAGCAAAAATCAAGTTTCTTAACAGACACTGAGAAATTTGAGAAAAATCAATTATTTCCACAATCATTCATGCATATGAGTGGGAAAAACTTGAAATATATCCTCTTTCCCATACAAAAAACAAACAAGAAAAACATGTTAACCGTCTTTTAAGTAAAAATGAAATTAATTCTCCATATTGTGGGATGAAAGACATATGTAGATTAAATAGCACACAATCAACTAAACATTAAGAAAAATTTATCCTTTTGATAGGTATTTAAGGTTTTTGACCCTCAAGAAAAATTATATGACCACAAAAAAGATTGTAAAGAACATAAAGAAGTAAAATAATTATGTCAAAAAGGAGAACAAATTAGATTTAAAAACTATAATAATACATTAAAAGTGCCTTCAGTAATTTATGCTTATATTGTATGTTTATTAAAAAATATTAGCACTTATCAAGCAAGATCTTGATAAATCTTATATTGATAAATATTAAAAAAACATTTATAATTCCTTTTAGTTATCATATAAAACATTGTAATGGGGATTATAAGCCAGTGACAGAATATCAGGTAACGACAGCCCGAAAATTTTGTAGAAATGTTGAGATGGGAATCTAGTAAATTCAAATGTTACGTGATCAAAATGATCCAATAATAATGCCTAAAGAATATCACATTAGTTTTAAAAATCTTACTGTTGGTGAAACAATGTAAGTGATTATTGTCACTGAACATAAGAATTTCAAGGGACTGCAATTGAAGATTGTAAAATAATTACAAAAAACCATCTATCTTTCCAGGTTATATTCATATTTCAACTGTTTATTAATGAGTTGAGGATAGATAGTATACATATTGACACAATCCTAAATATTGAACAAAAATATATTTCATTTAGTAAAGTGATGTATAAACTTTAAGATTTTTTGATGCTTTTAGATTAATGCCATTAATTATTGATAAATTAACTTCTGTTTTTGAATAAGCACAATTGGGAGGAACATAAAAATATTTCGCTTATGAAAAATTAGATTTAATGATTACAACATGTTTTTATTCATGGGTATATATAGATAGTGAAGAGAAATTACCTAAAACAGAATTTTTTTATTCAAGACTTCATAAAACCAATATTTCAGATGAGAATTAGTTTGGGAAAAATATAGAACACTGTACAAAATTATATAATAAACCTCATGGTTTTATATTATCATATACTTCAGAAAACTTTAGAGATGCTTCTAATCTCCCTCCTTCTTGGTATTAAATGTCTCTGGATTTATCTTGTGACACTATGTTAAAAACAACTAAAATTGAGCTATATTTTTAAAACGATTATGATACAGTTTCAGTGCCTGAAAAAGATTTGGGGGGCTGTATTAAAAGGTACGCAAAAGCAAACACTAAAGATATGAAAAATTTTAAATATGAAAAAATCGATTTATGTAGCTTATTTAGAAACTAATAATTTGTGTGGATGGGTTGTGTGTTTCTATTTTTTCAGTCTAAAGGATTCCACTGGCTAGACCCAAAATATTTTAATTCTAAAAAAACCCTGACGATTATAAATGTGGATATGCTTTAGATGTCGATTTCGACTTATACAAAATTACACACTTTATACAAAGATTTACTTTCAGCTCCAGAATGAAGACATTAATTAATAACAACATTAAAGAATAAAAACAATTATGTTTTACATCATACATGTATTAAACAATTCCTAGATCTTGTGTTAAATTGACAAAAATGCATGGAATTTTAAGTTTTGAACAAGCACAATGATTAAGAAAAGTGTCTCGATTTTAATACAGAATTGAGAATAAAGGAGACTAAAGACTTTGAATAAGATTTTTATAGATAAAATCAATGATTCTGTTTTTGGTAAAACGATGGTCAAAAACCAAACAAAATATTAAAATGAAATAAAATCCCAAAACGTATATGCAGTATGTTTCAAAACCAAATTATGATCATCACATTATTTTCAGAAAATTTAATAGAAGTTCATGTTAAAAAATTAAAATTCGATTAACCTGTTTATATTGGGATTAGTATTTTACATATTTCTAAAATAAATAATGTATGATTTTCGTTGTAATATTATGGAAGCAAAATATGGAGGATATACTCATTTATGTTACATGGATACTGATTCATTTATTCTAAGAATATGAAATTGATGCTGAAACAATCTGATATTACCGATGATTCAAAAGACAATACTTATGGATTACCACTAAAAACAAAAAGTTTTACGAAAAATGGAAGATAAAAATTTTGGAAAAACAGTGACTGACCATGTTAGTTTAAAATCCAAAATTTATGACTATAGACGAGAGAAAAAAGAATATAAAAAATTCCTAAGGAGTTAAAAATTTGTTGTAACAGCGAAATTACTTTCAATGATCATGAAAAAATCAGACAATAAAATAAAACAAAATAGAAAAATGAATTTTATTACGTCTTAGGAATGGGAATTATTGAATGCAACAAATTTCCTTTAACCTTTTAACTGCTCTGGATATGTTAACATGCGTGTGTTTGTACCTGTCCCTGTGTGCTCTGAACGTGTTTATGTGCGCCACCTGTCCTTCTACCTGGTACTCTGAACGTGTCTAGGCGTACACAGGTTCAGAGTACCAGGTAGGAGGACTGGTTGTGTGCGTAAACACATTCAGAGCACACAGGGACAGGCACAAAGGAGCACGCGTTAGCACGTCCACAGCAGTTAAAGGGTTATGTGGCTACATGATACAAGATTTATGTTAGAAACCAGGACAGATACTGTACCACATAGACATTATAAAATAAGAGAATTAAGTATAATCAAAAATAAAAATATTGCTTCTGAGTAGATTTAAAATTTTCTTGTGGTAAGCTAATTTTAGATGTTTTCAAACTATTTCTTGAACAAATTTTCCACAGAGACATTCAATTTTTTCATAATATTTTTATATATATTTTTGATAATATGCACTCTTTACAATGCTTATTGTTACTACAATTTCAACATTTTCTTCCTTTTTTGAGGACCATAATTACATTAAAATATAATTAGAACAATTTTTAGCTCTTTCTCACGATCTTCGTAAATAGATTTTTGACTCCAGTTTTTAAAAAGCTTGTTTTTGTATAGTAAAATATTTTTATAATCACATTGCTTCTTTATTATGCAACAAATAAGGCCTTGTTTTTCATTTTAGATTTTTTTGCTATTTTTCCCTTTGTTAATTAGTTTTTCTTGTTGCACAAAGGACAAATCACTTTAATTGCATTCTCCTATTATATTTAAAAAACCCTAAAAATTTTAAAAATTAAAATGAAGAAATATTAATATTAAAATTTTTTGTAATAAATGATTTCGTATTTAGACCTTGGTTACAACTTGCTTCAATTTAATAATAAATAAGTTTTAATTATTGTTGATGAAAAATAATCATTGATCTAATGTTAATGTACTGCCTATATTTTAGGCTATAAATGTCCTTGTAGTTTTATAAAACTTCATGTAAAAAAATTTGTTGTAAAATTATAAAAGTGTAAATAGCGATAAAACTTCAGAATCTACAAAAATATGTCCTTAAAAAATTTATCAACACACCTGGGATTTTTTCTTTAGTTGTGAGTTCCAAATTGCCTTGGCTATATATTTCCATTACTGGGTTTATGAAGAATGCATTTTCTGTTAGTGGAAGAACATTTTGTATAATTAAATTTAAAGCCACTATTAAAAACTTCATACACCTATTATGCCAACTGATTAAAATTTTCGATTATTTATTACGTTTATATAATTTTCTATTGATTTTGAAGATGAAGATTCTTCATAAACCCAGTAATGGAAATATACAAATTTATTTGGTGGCCTTTAGGTTGCATCTTATTTTCGAAAATGCCCATTCACTATATTAAAAATTGTATTAAAATTATAACTTTTGGACAATAGCCTAGTCACAAATAGACACAAATAACCACATATTACTTTATTAAATTTGTGAATTCGTTGACCATTATAAGACAGCTCATTTCACCCAAGACATTTAACAAATTCTTTGTAAATATTTCCTCTAAATGAAACAAACATCAATTTTTTATCAATTTTTTATTCTTATAATATGTCCAATAAGCATCACCCTTACCAGAAATATCTAAATTAAGTATTCCAGATTGATATTCTCTAGGATTATTAGGTAATATATCAATAATAAAGACACAGTGAAAGAGTTTTATTTTTAATTGTTCAGTAATATTTTCTACATCAGAATTACTTAATACATCAGGATATATATCAACTATTTTTTGGAATTTTTTTAGGGTTTTTTGCTCCAGTGTCAGCTTTCATCTGCATTTCTAAATCAAGTCTTGTTCTTTGGTTCTTCTAACTCTTGATCTTTTAGTTTTTCATGTATTACCTTTTTTGCTACTGTACTGGCAACAGCTAAATATGGTAATACTGTCAAAATAAATGGAATAAATCATCCTCCATGTTTTGTTAATCTCGAACCTTTTTTCTTTTTTGTCAGATATTCGATAATTTTTTACAGAACAAGTACACCCAATGTTATAATAAATTACCACCTGTCTTCTTCTGCTTATTCCTTTTTTGCACATAGTTAACGAATTACTAGTACTATGTAATTGATCATTATTTCTTCTTATTTTAATTGCTTTTGTATTAGTCTTGCCACTAGGTAAGAAAGTATAATTAATATGGAAACTATTCTTTTATACAGAAAATATTTTTATAAAGATTACTATTTTTATTGTCCCCAAACATTGCAATCAACATCTAAACCCATAGGTAATTTTCTATTTCCATAAAAGATTCCTCCAACTGCTGTAACAACTCATTCAACTACAGTTGTTGTATCAGAAGCATGCATTCTTTCTTTTTCAAATAGTTGAAGTTGTATGTCTGCTTCATGTCTTTTCTATATATTTATGATCTCTGTATGCAAAACCATGATTTTTGCAAGCTTCATCTAGTGGGTTTATTCCTTGATTGCCTCTAACTGAAACTCCTCCTGATTTTGTTCCTGACCCACAATAATTACAACCAGGGAAACGCATTTTGAATGGTTATTTTTTAACTGAAGTATTAACTAATCCTTTTCGATATTTTTCTGTTTTCCAAAATGTGTGTGGCAGACTGTTCAAAAATATTTTCAGATGTTGTATTCTTTTCAGGTTGTTGATAATGACATAACTAAATTTATTGGTTAACATGTGTGTCAGTCCAACTTTTTCACTGTGATAATTTTATTTCCATCTGATTCTTCTCCGTGAATAACTGCTAATATATCAGTTAAAAGTCTAATCTACATAATATGTTTCACTGGTCTTCCTGTATGTCTTTTACTTCAGTCTTCACCTCTTTTCTCATCCTCACACTGTGGTGAATCATCTGCATTTCTTTGCCTCAATACTGGCAAAAAATCATCGACAGTTACTTTTATATAATATTTATGTTTTAGTCAGATTATTATCCGAATATAATGCTCCTGAATAGTACAAAATATATACCTTATTTAATAAATCAGAACCTGTAACTCTTGTAGTCATGTCATCCATAGTAATCTGTTTTTTTAAATAAAGATTTATTAATGTGGCTTTTCCTTGATATGACCCGTAGTAATCCATCTTTTAGATAAAAGATTTATTAATCTGTCTGTTCTTTGATGAGACATTTCACCAATATTTAATTTATCTTGATCAAATTTTATTGGTAATTTACCACTGAATTTATATGTACCAACAGGTCTTAACCCAAAAATCTTGTCTTCACTGTGATTAACTCATTCTAGCAATCTTTCACTTATGTTTATCTTTAATGTGGCTTGCTTCTTTCTATTTTTAACATCTGCTTTGTAGTTCTTCCATAGATATTGCATTTCTGATTTGCATAACTTATAATCTCATTTATCACTATTACACTGGTTAATTGTAGTTATATAATTAAAATCTTCAAAATATTTATAAGGAACCATCAGCTTTGTGAATTCTCTGTTTTCTTCTAGAGATTTCAGCCAACTGCAGATGGTGGCTAGAGTCGTTATCAGTTATGTGTGTCGCTTTGTATTAGAAGAGATTCTCTCTGGTTTCGAGCAGCTATCAGAGGTGGAAAAGGCTACCAGACTTGCTTGCAAAATGAAAGTAGAACTCACCATTTGCAGCATAGTCGATAGGACACATTGCAGATCTCTAGTACAGAGCCCAATGGAAGGTCTGAATCAGAGCCTTAGACAGTTCTGCAACCATGTAGGCAGCAGATTCCTGACTTTCGCAATAGGGTGGCGGCGTTTCGGGGTCCGCTAAAGAGCTCAGGAGTCCGTTGCATCCAGGAGGCGGCTACACAGATAGCAGGGGCTGTGTGGCGCGTACTGGTCAGTTTTTTTAGATTAGAGTGTCTATGGAAAACACAAAAAGGGCTTCAGTTTCAGAGAGTGCAGTTTGAACAGAGTAAAAACGTAGATACAGAAGCCACTGGTATAACAGTTGTAAATTGTCGTAGCTGTGTTGGGAAAGTGCCAGAGCTCCAACTGCTAATAGAAAGCACTGATGCTCACACCGTTATTGACATGGAAAGCTGGCTAGAGCCGGAGATAAGTTCAGCGGAAATTTTTGGGGGTAGACCTAAGGGTGTTGTGAAAGGACAGGCTAAACACAGTTGGAGGTGGCATATTTGTTGCTGATAGAAGCAGTTTATCTTTTTCAGGTTGCCCTCCATAGGGTGGGTGCACGCAATGACTGTGGTTATATTGCAACTTCATTCTACGACTGATTGCTGCTCTATCTAACCCAGTTTATCTTTTACTGAAACTGAAGTAGATAGTTGGTGTGAGTTAGTATGGATTGAGGTCATTCTCGGAAAATGGAATAAAGTAATAATTGGAGCATTTTATCGGCCTCCAAACGCAGATGGTACAATTGCTGAAAGGTTCAGAGAAACTTGAATCAACTTTGAAACGCGTACCCAACTCATACAATTACAGTTGGTGGTGACTTCAATTCACCATCGATACGTTGGCGAAAATACATGTTTAAATCCGGAGCAATGCATAAAACATCATCCGAAATTGTGCTAAACGCATTCTCTGAAAATTATTCCGATCCGTTACTTCATGAGCCCATGCGAATAGTAAACTGTTGTGAAAACACACTTGACCCCCAAGGCAACAGATAATCCTGAGCTAATAATGAGCATCAGGACGGATACAGGAATTAGTGAACACGGGGTTGTCGTAGAGAGACTGGGTATCGTAACTCCCAAATCCTCCAAAAATAAACGAAAAATGTACCAAGTAAAAAAAAAAGATAAAAATTCGTTTTATCCGTTCCTGAGAGACAATCTTGACTCCTTCGAAATGAACAATGTAACTATAGACCAGATGTGGCTTCAGTTTAAAGAAATAGTGTCGATAGCAATCGAGAGATTTATACCAAATAAATTAATGAAGGATGGAGCTGATCCCCCTGGTGCACAAAAAGGGTCAGAAGACTGTTGGAAAGGCAACGAAAAATGCATGCCAAATTTAAAAGAATGTGAAATTCCAAGATCTAATGTTTTACAGACGCTCGAAATTCAGCACGGACTTGAATGCGAGATGCTTATAATACTTTCCTCAACAAAATCTTGTCTGGAAACCTGGCTGAAAATCTAATAAGAATCTGGTGATGTGTAAAGTATGCTAGCGGCAAGAAACAATGTTTTCTCTGGGCTATAGCAATGGAAGTACTATCGATGACAATTCTGTTAAAGCAGAGTTATTAAACACAGCCTTCTGAAATCCCTTCACCAAAGAAGATGAAGTAAATATCGCAGAATTCGAATCAAGAACAGTTGCCAACATCAGTGTTAGAAGATGATATCCTCAGAGTAGTATTACCAGTTAAATCACTTGATAAAAGCAAGTCTTCGAGTCCAGACTATATACCAATTAGGCTCCTTTCAGAGTACGCCAATGCAATAGCTTCAGCCTTACCAGTCATATAGAGCCACACACTCGACGAAAGAGCCATACCCAAAGATTGGAAAATTGCGTAGGTCAAACCACTATTCAAAAAAGGCGATAGGAGTAATGCACTAAAACTAGATAATTAACAGCGATATGCAGCAGCCTTTGGAACATATATTTCATTATGAATTACCTCGAACAGAACGACCTATTGACGCTCAGTGAACACGGATTTAGGGAACACTGTTCTTGTGAAACACAACTAGTTCTTCACACACTCTAAGTGTTGAGTTATATCGAGAATGGATTTCTAAATGATTCCATATTTTTAGATTTCCAGAAAGCTTTTGACACCGAACCTAACAAGCAGATTGTAATCAACTTAAGTGCTTATAGAATACCGTCTCAGTTACGCGACTGGATTAGGGAGTTTATGTCGGAATGGGTACAATTAGTAGTTATTGATGGGAAGTCATTGAGTAAAGCAAAAGTGTTTTCTGGTATTCATAAAGGTAGTGCTATAGGCCCTCTGCTGTTCCTTATTTATATAAAAGCTTTAGGAGACCATCTGAGCAGCGGTCTTAGGTTGTTTGTAGATGACGCTGTCTTTTACGGGCTAGTAAAATCATCAGAAGATCAAAAGAAATTGCAAAATCATATAGGAGTAATATCTGTATGGTGCAAAAATTGTCAACTGATCCTAAATAAAGAAAATTGTGAGGTCATTCACATGAGATCTAAGAGGAATCCACTAAGCTTCGGTTACATGATAAATCAGTCAAAGCTAAAAGCTGTAAATTCAACTCAATACCTAAGAATTACTATTACGAACAACTTAAATTAGAAATAACACGTAGAAAATGTTGGGAAGGCGAAAAAAAGACTGTGTCTAATCGGCAAAACACTTAGATGATGCAACAGATCTACTAAAGCGACTGCCTACACTATGCTTGTCTGTCCTCTTTTGGAGTATGCTGCGTGATGTGTGATCCTTACCAGATAGGGTTAACGAAGCACGCCGAAAAAGTTCAAAGAAGGGCAGCACGTTTTGTATTATCGAGAAATAGGGGAGAGATCTTACGGTCCTGATACAGGATTTGGGAGGGACATAGTTGAAACAAATACGTTTCCAGCAGCGGCGAGATCTTCTCACGAAATCACCAACTTTCTCCTCTGAATGCGAAAACATTTTGTTAACGCCGACCTACGTAGGGAGAAACAATCATCATAATAAAATAAGAAAAATCAGAGCTGAGAAGGAAAGATACAGATGTTCGTTTTTTCCGCCCGCTGCTCGGGAGTGGAATAATGGGAGATTATTGTGAAGGTTTTTCGATGGGACCTCTGCCTTCTGATTTGCAGAATACCCATGTAAATGTAGAGGAAATAATTAAAACTACACGCAAACAGAATATAGTTTATAATCTTTTCTCGGTCTTGATTTTCTGGAAAGTTTAATCGTAAGCCAGTTGACCTGTGTACTCGTCTGACGAGAAGTCTTTTTCATCCCATCATCAAATTTCATTAATTGCCAACCTATCCATCTCCTTCCTAAATTTTTTAACTTACCCGCCCTGTTATGGGAGTCTAACCTCCCACCCTCTTTCCTGCTGAATGCAGGTTTTATTTTCCGTGCTGGTGACGTCCTCGAGAATAGTCCCCACCAGGAAATTCGAACCGGGGACTATTTTACCTCCAAAAGATTTTAAGCAACATGTTACCACCATCTTTTCCCTTTCTCCCATTTCATTTTCCCTCTGTTTTCATCCGTTCGCGGTACCAGCACAACAAGGCAATGTTGCTTCATGTTTCACAGCCATAACTGTCGATCATTCAGACCATTGCTCCTGCAACTACTAAAATGCAGCTGACTGTCTTGAGGAACCACAGGTTTGTCTGGCGCTCAACAGATACCCCTCCATTGTAGTTGTATCTGCTACTTGACTACTGTATCGTTGAGGCGCGCAAACCACCACACCACGGGAAGATCAGTGGTTCCTGGGGGGATGGGAATAGATCAGTACCCTGCTACGTTTATCACAGGTCTGCATTGGCCACTTTTGCACGATCTAGAGCCCAACACAATCGCCGACGTATTACAGTCGGTGAAAATGTATGTATCGTATGGCCTTGTTGGCTGGGGTATCCCCACGTAGTGGGTTCAGTTGCCTGTGAAAAAGGTGGCCATTTTTAACGCACACAGTGCTCTTTCATTGCGGATATGTCAGAGTTGTGTGTGAGTATATTTCATGAGTATAGCTGAGCGGCACATAGCCTAATCCTCTCGAATGCCACTAAAGGAACCGCAGGGCTTGACTTCCCCATTAGGCGAATGTATTACGATCCACACCGTCACCTCGCCTAACTTATGACACACAACAGAGAAAATGCTGTAGGTTGAAGGAAGGAATTAAAATTTATACTAATACCAAAAGCTAGGTTTCCTGCTTACTACGGAGACGCGTCCTCAGGCCGTGCGGAGTGGCCGCGCGGTTTATGGCGTCATGTTGCGGAGATTCGAGTCCTCCCTCGGGCATGAGTGTTTGTGTTGTTCTTAGCATAAGTTAGTTTAAGTTAGTTTAAGTAGTGTGTAAGTCAAGGGTCCGATGACCAAAGCAGTTTGGCCCCTTAGGAATTCACACACACGCGGGCGCTCTCATTTGCACCTCACTGGTTCTCCATATATGACAGCTGCACAGACAAACCACTACGTTTCCCGCCCCAATACAAATTGGAGTTCACGCCTTAGATTATTGCTATTCCGTTTCTAAACTCGCACCAGTATTGCAGAGGCTCTCCAATATTGGGATAGTACCTCAGCAATGCACGAAGTGGCGTTAATAATACCTATACCTCAGACATATGTGATATACGCTATGTGATGAAAACCATCCGTACACCTGACTGGTAACGACTTACACGTTCGAGGCGCCATCCATCGGTAATGCTGGAATTCAATATGGTGTTGGCACACTCTCAGCTTCCACACTCGCAGGCTTAAGCTGAATCAGATGCTGGAAGATTTCTTGGGGAGTGGCAGACTTTTCTTCACGGAGTACTTCACTCAGAAGAGGTATGGCACGAAATCGGCATTTCAAAACTTCCCAAAGGTATTCTATAAAATTCAGGTCAGGACTCTATGCAGGTCAGTCCATTAAAGGGATGTTATTGTCGTGTAACCACTCCAACACAGGCCGTGCATTGTGAACACGTGCTCGATCGTGTTGAAAGCTGCAATCGCCATGCTCGAATTGCACTTCAATAGAGGAAAGCAAGAAGTTGCTTAAAACATCAATGTAGACCTGCGCTGTGATAGTTCCACGCAAAACAACAAGGGGTGCTAGCCCCCTCCATGAAAAACACGACCACAGCCTCCGAATTTTACTGTTGGCACTACACAGCTGGCAGATGACGTTCACAGGGCATTTGACGTACCCACACCCATCTGCTGTTTAATGGTCCAACGTTGACGCTCCTTACACCAAGCGAGGCGTCGTTTGGCGTTTACCGGCGCTATGTGTGGCTTATAAGCAGCCGTTCGACCATGATATCCAAGTTTTATTACCACCCACCTAACTGTCAAAGAAGGCTACTTGCAGTGGATTCTGATGCAGTTTGGAATTCCCGTGTGATTGGGTAGACGTTTGCTTATTACACATTACGGCCCTCTTCAACTGTCGATGGTCTCTGTCAGTCAACAGACGAGGTCGGCCAGTACCCTTTTGTGCTGTACGTGCCCCTTCACGTTTCCACTCCACTATCACACCGGAAACAGTGGACCTAAAAATGTTTAGGAGGGCGGAAATCTCACGTACAGACATATAACACAAGTGACACCTTATCATCTGATCACGTTCGAAGTCCGTGAGTTCCACGGATAGCCCCATTTTGCTCTCTCACGATGTCTTATAACTACTGAAGTCGCTGATACGGAGTACCTGCCAGTAGTTGGCAGCACAATGGTTCAAATGGCTCTGAGCACTAAGGGACTTAACATCTGAGGTCATCAGTCTTCTAGAACTTAGAACTACTTAAACCTAACTAGCCTAAGGACATCACACACATCCTGCCCGAAGCAGGATTCGAACCTGAGACCGTAGCAGCAGCGCGGTTCCGGACTGAAGCGCCTAGAACCGCTCGGCCGCACCGGCCGGCGCAGCACAATGCTCCTACTATGAAAAACGTATGTTTCTCCGGGTGTACGGATACTTTTGATCACATGGTGTATTAATCATATACAGTTAATTTTTCTTAGATACAATGAGTCTCACCTTTCTCTACGATAATGATGTAGGCTGAAGAAATGAATTAAAATTTGAACCAGCAGCAGGATTCGAGTCTGGGCCTCCTTCTTAAGAGACGTATGTCCTATCTGAGGAACATCGACTATATGATTAATATATCACCTATTGCTGAGGCACAGACAAGTTTAGCCCCATTTCTCTCATCGCTAAGGTGCTATTGCGATATCAGAGAGCTTCAGCAACACTGAGTTTTCAAGGGGGCACGAATTGGAATTTGGAATGCGAGAGGCAGTAATGCTGTCCACGAAGCTATGGCAGCCAGTGTGTGAGGGTGGCGCAATGGATAGAGCCTCCACATAGTCAACAGGACACCTGGCGCTGGTATAAATTTAAATTCATTGCTTCAGTCTGTCTCATTATCAATATATGTCACGAACATCACCTGTATATGATTAGCACAACAGAGAGGTCTGTTGAACAGAAATTTACTTCATCATCTCTAACCCACTTACCTGGAAAATATTGGCAGTGACAATTTCATTCATCACCAAGAGTCGAATCGGCTTGTCTCCGAGTCGAGGGCCTCTGCACAGAAGTGCGTTAGCGACTTCAGCTGTCATTTCGTCGTCCTGCGCGATACACATTTCCGGCATCTTAACAAAATGTGTTGTTGTCCGATGCAGACAGCTGCAACAGCAGGCCTCACGTGATATTTGCTTCTCTCTTCCAGTTCACAGAGCACGCAGTCGTCGCTACTGCATCGTGTATATAAGGGACAAGGAGACGCCAGAGCTGCATCAGTCGTCATGGCAGCCTCCACCAAGTCTCTCCTGCTCCTCTGTCTGGCTCTCGTGGTAAGTGCGACTGCGTTTCCATCTTCTCTTCACGTAGTGGATTGCATATGACTCGGTACTGCAGCAACACTTATCAAGGTAGGGTCATTTGGTGTGCCTCAAATGAAATCTGTGTCTAAATTGAGGCTTTCTTGGCAGTGAAGAAGCAACGTGACAGCTTGGATGTAGAATCGTCAACAGATGTGAAAGTAACATTAAGCATTCCGGGTGGTGCAAAATTTGTCAGCTTGTTCCGAAATGTCTAGAAATGTGAAACTGAACACTTCTCAAAACGCAGAAACGTATTATTTTTCGTCTTCTAGTGCTGATCCATTCCGGAATTTGATAACGTTCATAGCTGTATCACTTCTTCTTGTTCGAAAAAGTTCCTGAGTCAGACTTCTTTAATACGGACTTAAATTTCTTGTGAGTTATCAAATGGTTCAAATGGCTCTGAGCACTATGGGACTTCTAAGGTCATCAGTCCCCTAGAACTACTTAAACCTAACTAACCTAAGGACATCACACACATCCATGCCCGAGGCAGGATTCGAACCTGCGACCGTAGCGGCCGCGCGGTTCCAGACTGTAGCGCCTTTAACCGCTTGGCCACCGCGGCCGGCTCTTGTGAGTTATCCCATTGGTTGTTAATGTTAGTTCCCAGATATACCATTTTTGTTTACTTTTGCAGTAAGTTTACCATTAACATTTAGATGACAGTTTGGTATATTTTTTTGGCAACGACCATTACTTTTATTTTATTTATGTTCAGTTCAAGCCTATAACACTCAGTACTTGCCTTGATTGAGGACTATTTAAGGTGTCAACCGATATCCCACTGCTTCTTAGGATCTCAGTCACCTCGTAAAGTTGTACTCTATTAAAGGCCTTCCGATAATAAAAAGGTTTAGACCTCACAATACATGTCCACACCTCTGGAATAAGACCTGAATGCAGAACAAACGTCATGCGTACCGGCAGTATTTGTGAGGACACACTGTGTGGATGCAATTCCTTCTTCACAAACTTTTTAGATTGTTTTGTGAATATTTTTTACAAATATTTTCAAGAGATTCTCCGCGAATGTCTAGCACATGCATGTCCGTCTTATCTAGACTTCTGTTGTGCTAGTTTTTCCCGGATCCGAAAAGAAATCTTTGCTCCTCTATGATTTAGAAAGACGCTTACACCTCTCGAGCGAGCAACGACATTAAAACACTAAAGACTAGGCTGGATCGTAACGAATTTCCAGTGCATGCAAAATCAGGCTTCACTAATGTTGAAGAAAATGCTGTTAATGAAGCTTAATATGAAGCTGTCTGCAGACACTCTAACACACCGATGGTGGACGCTGTCTAACTTTTTGGGAGAGTTAATCCACAGATCCTACTCCCTCAGCCGAGCCAGCATCAAACATAGGTTTTACAAAACAGTAAAAGGTATAACTTGGTTTCACTTGTGTCCACCTACTGAGATATATCAGAATGTTTTGAGCATTAAAGGTGCTCGTTTTAATATATTTTACGTGTCATAAACAAGTAAGCTGATCGTCCAATTTGAGGTTGAAAAATCTTACTGTTTCTTTTAAGCTGAGAACGGCATCCGTCAATAGTAATTTTGATGTATATTTTCAAATAACACACATACTTTTCTGGAGGGAGATTGTAAAACCTACGGCTTCCGTCTACACATTCGACATCATCAACGCCATTTGTATTTCATGTGCTGCGACAGATAAATTGGGCCCAGAACTGCGAATGGTTCCACATATACAGGTTGTCTAAACAATGTGTCCCACTGGAGATATTACTAGTCAAATCCTGAAAAAGAACCTGTAGAAACATTTGGCCGGAAGCCAATAATTAGGTATGTTGGGTATGAGTCAACTCGATACCATGGAATAACACTTTGGCTTTAAGTATCCGCACAGGCAGGAATCTGATGAAGCACACGTCAGTAGGGCTGCTCGACCAATTAATCTCTCATTCAACGTTTGTGTTAGTCTCTGTCGTAGTATAGATAATAGGAAGGTGACCTCTCTTGCGTAAATTACATTCCTTTTCTTTCTGCGAGGGTGGCGTTGTCCAGTGTAGCGGGCAATTTTTCGTTCGACATTTGATGATAAATAGCACGTGTTAATTAGGCCGGTGAAATCTATGGCCCTACTAGTGCGCCAACCACAATCCCCATCCAACCAACCAACGATACCAAATATATGCTTATGTCTTGCTTTCATGATCAATCGACAGTTTGCATCTGTCCACAGATGTTTATTGTTGTAATACATTGTCACTCTGTGTGTAATTAACTATCACTCTCTGTGGGAATCCGATTTCATTCGTTAGTAAAGTGCAATTTCTACGCAAAGGATGTTCAGCAATCCATCAGAGAACCCATCTATAATTTGAGATGGCGGTCTTTTGGCACGAGGGCTTCAAAGCACGATAAGTAATTATGATTTCGTGTGGCTCAGTTACCGCGTGCAACTCTTTCGAATAGAAACGACTTTGGCGATTTGTGTGTCACTAATTCAACCCAGTTATCCAGCCGGGCAAAGGAAAGTACAATTTAACATGGAGTCCGAAACACATATCGTTCCTCGCGATTCTTTTACATCACATAGAGGTGAATGACAGATCAAACAAATGAAAATTTCCGACCGGGATTCAGTCTGCAAACCTCTCGATCTCCAGACACGCACCTTACTGCTACACCACCGCGCTCTATGTGATTTTGACAAAGTAACAGCTCGTGTAGTGCTGAACTCACAAAAGCGTGGTTCATGCCCTCAGCAGTTTCAGTTCGTCGCAGTCTGCTTCTAGATTGTCTCCTCCTCGATACATTCGTCCCTCTCCACTCCTTGTGTGGACAGCACGAGACCTCCCAATTTCTCAATCCGAATCGTCCCTTTATATGCAAGTCTTTATAACATACTGCTGAACATTTTTTTCAGTTGTAGTATGACACTGTACGTGTAGTTCGCCGTGCACTGCACATGTCAGTCGATTAACGCAGGTGACTAAACCATACCAAAGTACCACGATTGTTACTTCCCGCATGAAATAATAGGACTTCAATTCACTATTTACATTGTTCGCAAGGAATAACCAATTTCCTTCTGGTCAGCACTACGTCAAAACGATATCTACGGAATGGACGACGTAGAAGACAGTTGAAAGTGCGTTCTCTGACAACAGCATCCATAGGAGACTAAGTAAAGACACGAAAGAGAAGAAATGAGAAAAGTACGTCAGGACGAAGGCAGCTTACACATCTCTAGACTGACCTTTCTCAACGCATGTAAAATGGTCCTTACCTCAATAAATAATTAGTCCCATACTAATATTTATAGGAAATGTTTTTATAGTTTTGATAAATACCGTCTGCTGTTAATATATACGATCCCTTGTTTTAAACACCTTATATAACTAGAAGCATATTGAGATACGACAAATGTGCATTTACATCTGTTCTCTGCAAACCAGTGACACTCTCCCGTTTGTCAGACAAATAGGTGACCAGCAGTACTGTAGTTTGTTCATACGCTCAAAACAGATGAAGACAGATGAATACAATCCTGGATGATTCTCTCATGGGTTTTATACGCAATTTCCTTCGTAGAGTCATAACATTTTCCCAGCACCATACCAATGAAACCAAGTCCGTGACTTAATTTACCTATGATTGGTCCTACGTGATCATTCCATTTCACATCCTTGCAGAAATGTTACCTCCCCCTCCCTCCCTCCTCCGAGTTATATCCATGAGTTGAATGATTCCAGTTGTGACTCATTTTTGTTTTTGGAAATTTACAAGGACTTGCCAACCTTTGCGCTAGTTTGAAACCTTGCAAGAATCGATGGAGTATATGTGCAGCTTTTTCATAGAGTAATCTATTATAACGCTATCTTCTGTGAGAGGTGTTAGATTATTATGTACATTGTCTGCTAGATCATTGACATACGATGGACTGCAGTGGTCCCGACACACTTTCCTGCAGCAGTCGTAAGGGTACTTATACAACTCTTGGTGGCCTCTGTAGAAGATAGCATGCTCCATCCTCCCTAACAAGTCCTCAATATATGTACAAACTGTATTTGGTACTACATCAAATCGTACTTTCTTTAATAAGCGTTGGTGTAGTACTGAGTCAAATTCTTTTCTGAAGCCACGGGATGTGTAATCTAGCTGATTTCTTAGATCAGGTCAATCTATAAAGAAAATTTAGAGTGATCGGTTCCAACTTATTTCAGTTCCTACTGTACTGAGACTAATTTTGTGTCATCAATTTCTGAACGCTTTGATTCCGCTCACCACAAAAACCTTTTCTATGCCAATCTCTTGATGTCAGAGTTGCACATGCAGTTATGAAACTTCTTCAGTTATTTGTTGGATGTATACCAGACTTAGTCATATCCTACAGTTTTTATCCTGTATGTATCCTAATTGCCATAGAAACTATTTCTTTATGCCTTAACACACGACCAGTCATCGTGTCCGTATTTCTTATCAGTGTTTTCCACATATTTCTCTCTTCGCCGATCCTGGAGAGAATCTCCTCATTTCTCATCTTATCAGTCCAACTAATTTTCAACATACTTCTACAATCCCACATTTCAGAGATTTTGATTCTGTTTTTTCCGAATTTCTCCCACAGTCACCTCCATAAAATGCTCAGATATACATTCTTATAAATTTCTTCCTTAAATTAGGATCGATTCTTTATAGCGATAGACTTCTTTGGTCGAGGAATTCCCTCTTTGCCTGTGCTAGCCTGTTTTTTATACTTTCCTTGCTTCTTTCATCATGTGTTGTGGTGCTTCCAAGGTAGCAGGATTACTTGACTTCATCTACCTCCAAGTCTGCAGTTTTGATGTAAACTTATATGGGTCTCACTTCTGTTGTTCCTCAGTACTTTCACCTCTCTTTCTTTCACTCACAGTGCATATCCAAGCCTGGAAGCCATGATTCTTTTCAACACAATTCTTTCTCGCTTTCACTAATAATACCAATATCATTACTGAATCTCATCATTGATATGCTTTCAATTTGAATTTTAATCCCATTCCTGAACATGCCTTTTATTTCCATCTCTGTTTTTTTTTTTCGTTTATAGACTGAACAGTAGGGATAGAAGTCTACACCTCTGCCTTAAAACCTTAAAATCAGAGTACTTCGTTCTGGGTCCTGCATTATTATTTTTATTCTTGAACGTTGTACATATTATCTGATTTTTTTTCCTGATTTCCATCTATTATCCTGAGAATGTCGAACGCCTTGGACCTTTGTACATTGTCGAACGCTTTTGCTAGATTAGTGAATCATACGACCACATCTAGATTTTTCTTAAGACATTGTGACTGAAAAAGGAGTTGATGGTTGCGTCAGTTTCGAAAGCAACTTGTCGCTTTGTCTGCAGGTCGTGGCCGCGATGGCGCAGGAACCTGCAGACGTACAAGCGGTCCCTAGCGGAGATGCCGTCAGCAACCAGGAGCCGGTACAGCCGGTGGTGGGCGACGGAGCTGCTGGGGACCAGGCGCTGCAAGACCGCTGGGGGGCGTCAATTTCCTTCCACAGCGGCTGAGCAGACTGCTGGCACATTCCAGAAATAGGAGGCTCTAGTTTGTTATAAACGTTTCTTTCTTTACAGATTAGACATTTTAAATACTTTTTCTGTTTCTATATCAAGAGCTTCCTTTTCATTTCTCAAAACTATAAACGAAAATGTATTACAAATGAATAAATAAATTTTAGAATTCAAAAAAGCATTACTGACTTCGTTTAGCTACTAAATGTTAGGTAATAATGTACCACCGAGCGAGGTGGCGCTGTGGTTAGACACTGGACTCGCATTCGGGAGGACGACGGTTCAATCCCGTGTCCGGCCATCCTGATTTAGGTTTTCCGTGATTTCCCTAAATCACTCCAGGCAAATGCCGGGATGGTTCCTCTGAAAGGGCACGGCCGACTTCCTTCCCCACCCTTCCCTAATCCGATGAGACCGATGACCACGCTGTCTGGTCTCCTTCCCCAAAAACAACCAACCAACAACAATAATGTACCCACACAACCCTATTTATTTTCTGGTTTCCGTCTGGTGTCTCACCTATCAATAAAAAAGTCTGTATATACCCTGAGCATTCACTGATGGAGATGGAAAGTTTTATACCATGATGCACCAGACTGACATCTGTACAATAGAAATGGAAATGTCTGCGTTCACGTCACCGATAGCTTAGAAATTTTGACACAACATTGCATTGGAACAGGAGCGTGTTTTTATATACCTACTAGAGCGCCATATGGTACATAACTAGATATATAATAATAAAGGGGATACGTTTTTTTGGAAAACCTCACCTTCGTTTTTTGAACTTCTAAATTCTTTAAAAGTTCATCACCGATTGCTTCGAAATTTTGACACAACATTGCAGGGAAATTTGGGTGTGCTTTTACAAACCTATTTTTAATATATATGATATATAAATATGAAATATATAAAGGGGAAATATTACTATCAAAGATCTCGAAAAGTTGTTGACTGAATTACTTCAAATTTTTCACAGTTATCTCGTGAACATTCGGACCCACATTGGCTATATCATTCAGTATGTGTAATGTATAAAAATATATGTCATATAGAAAGGGGAACAATGTTACAAAAAATTTTAAAAAGAGCTCGACCGATTTACTTCGAAATTGTACCTACTACTGTAATAAACATATGGATGCATAAAGGTTCTACATTTTTTGTATATATAATAAATCTGTGAAATATATAATAAAGAAACAGTAGTTGTAGTTATGATTTTTTGGCCTATTTTTAGAATACTACTACAAAATCTGAATTTCCAATAACAATAAACAAGGCTCATTTTCAGAGAGAGGGGGAATTGTTGATGGATGGTGGGGTGGGGGGACATTGACGTTCAAAACAGAAAGTACGAAGTGGTGAGAGGCAGGGGCAGGAGGAAATGTTGAGGGAGAGGGCAGGAGTAGATGGACAGAGAAAGGGCGAGGAGGTGTTGGACAGATACAGGAGGGAAAGAGAAGGGCAGGAGGAGGTAAAGAGAGATAGGGAGGCAAAGAGGCAAAGAGGGGGAAAAGCTGACGGATAGAGAAAGGGGGAGGAGGAGGAGTTGAGCAAAGAGTGGGGCAGGAGAAGATTGAGAGAGACAAGGATGAGAAGGAGATTAGAACGTGTATACAATTCTCATATATATTAGAAATATGTATTAGAAATGTGTGTTTTCATTTTTCTTGCTTTTCTATTTAACCAGACAGCCACAGTAATACATGGCCAAGAACAGCTAGTGTATTAGTATTTCTGGAGACTTAGATAACATAACATGTATTACGCAATTTAACATTCATCTCATTTGGAACTGATGTCCAAGATGAATATTAGTATGAGATGTGGCAACCACAGGCACGAATAAATTTTTGTAACCATTGCAGGATGGAAGCTAACAGCCTCTGAGCATCATCTTGAGTAATAACGAGCTATGCCTGAAACTGATACTATCATTTTATGAATAAAACCGTCTGGAGATTGGTATGAAAGTGTATCTCTTCCAGCCTGTTGACTTCTGACTTTTTGATGATTTTTCTTACGTTTCGCCAGCCTGAGTGGCTGACTTTGTCAATGCTTCACCACCCATTAGTAGTGGTGGACCAGCAATGGAGGGTGAAGCTTTGAGAATGCCAGACACATGTGCTGGTGAAATGTCAGAAATATCATCAAACAAATTTCGGCCACAGAACCAGAGACAGAAACCAACAGACTGTTTGTCAACAAATGGTCTCGAAAGCCTCACAGTTCTGAACGTCTTCCCATCGTAATCCCAGATATGGTCTATTGGTAATATATCAGTGGACTGGACAGGCTGCCTTACGGCCACCACGTTCCTTAAGGGGTTTGTGTTGTGAACCGCAATGTTGGTTCTTCCGTTACTGAGTTAGAACACGCCGTCTGCCATCTAAGCCATGAATGGCATGACAACATCTCTTTGGATGTTGACATTCCTCTTTCTTTCGGTGCCTGCTGGGAAAAATTGTTGAAGTATTCCGTCCTGTACAGTTTGCATTACTTGGCTATGATGCGATAATACCAGATAAAATAAACAAAAAAGCACAGGAACTATACAGAAATTTACAATAAGTAATCATAAACACACACATTGGCAGACAAAACGAAATGCACAACAATTGAACAGAGGGTAAGCAACAAATGATACATTATGACATATAACAACAAAACCACATATTAAAAAGACAGATGCTCAGCATAGCATATAGAATAATCAGCACAACACAGTACAAACTCAGAGGACAAAATACTGACACTGATCAATACTGCTAATCTTGTATGTACCAACTAACGAGAAATTGCTCTCTGCATGTAAATGTTATCCAAACATATAGTAATTTCAGGGCCAGAAAAATAGAATGTCTAAGATCATTAAAAAGTAGAAGTTCCAGCTCAACATTTGCAGAGATTCACCATCTAACAAATATAGAAATCGAATTGAAAGAGCTCAAAACTAGGAATAACTTTTGCAAACACGGAACAATTGAAGCAAATTATCATATATAAAATTCAATAGGGAAAGGAAAAAACCGTACTTAATGAATACATGTCACTTTGTAATAAAACGTTACTTAAGACACAAAGGAATTACAGATATTGTTGGAGTGGGTATTAATTTAAATCGATGGGGAAAATTCAAAATTTGTGCCAGACTAGGATTCGAATCTAGGCCTCCTGCTTACTAAGCAGATGTGCTGACTACAGCACCATCCAGACCCAAGCGGCACCACAACTGCAAGGAATACCTTAGCATGCCTCCCAACATCTAAATTCTCAGCTTATCCACACACTACTAATGTAGTGTCCCTTGCCCATTGTTCCTAGATTTTCACAGCTATTTGCCAATTGCTGTAAGAGTTCAAGGCTTTCTTCCTTTGGGTCTTGTCCTGCGCCAAAGTGTTGTCAGCCATGTTGTTACGGATTTGGCAGTGTTAGTTGCAGAGGGTAGCTGGATGCCATTCCTGCCGCCACCTCGAACTCCACAGGATGTAAGTAGAGTACCACAGCTGTCTGCATCTAGTGTAACCCATGAAATAGTGTGAACATGTTCAAACGTCTGTGAGTCATGTAACTAAGGCGGAACGTGGGGACCAGCCCAGTATTTACTAGTTGGATGTGGAAAACCGCCTAGAAACCACATACAGGCTGACCAGCATACTGGCCCTTGTTGTTAATCCACTGGGCGGAGTCGATCCGGAGCCTGCACACCTACTCGATTCCAGGAAGCATTGCATTAGCACATTTGGCTACCCTGGTGGGTATCTATCTATCTATCTATCTATATATTATCATATATAAAAATCAATAGGAAAAGGAATAAACCATACTCAATGAATACATGTGACTCTGTAACGAAAACGTTATGACCACCTGCTTAGTAGCTTGTTTGTCCACCTTCGGAATGAAATACACCACTGATTCTACATATCAGGGTTCCAGCAGTTTGTTGACAGATTTGTGGTTGTGTGTGGCTTAGATGTGTATACACAGTTCATGTAATTAGCGTAAATAATGGGCCGCTACTTTGCACAGATAGTGAAGACGACTAATAGCGACCCGATGGGTTCCATAGGATTTACAAAAGGTGGCTTTAGTAGCCTAGACATCACTGTGAGTTCAACTTAGACCAGCTCAGGAGAGGGAGTATATCAAGCATGAAAGGATTCAGGTGGTTCGCAGTTGTCAACTTGTATTTGATTACTACCACAGGTCTCATGCAAGTGCAGAAGAATGTCTCCTGTAGCATAATCCTGCTCGCACCAGGCTGTGTCCATGGTGGGCTGCAGGTTCTGAGTCACCATTCACCATGATGAGGGCGTTTGTGGAGGCGACCATCAACCAACTATTGCCAAAATATGATACACCCAAAGAACTGGTAGATTCCATTCACTAACGGTCGAATCCAAATTGTCCCGTACCCATTGCAATCGTAATTGACGATGTTGTTGTGGCAAGAGGTGAAAACATAGAGGGTCTGTTGCAAAATTCCATGTTCAATAACATACAGTTAAGAGTGTGCTTCGAAACACTTCTACATGCACCAGAGTAATTATCCCATGGCGATTCAAGTGGAGGCAACAAAAAGCCAAAGAAATCGTTTTCCACTCATTAAAAAGCACAATTTTCAAAGCAAAAATTTTCCCACTCTTCATGAAGTGCTCACAGTTTGATTAAAATTAAGAGATACCAAATCATAAAATAATAAATTAAAATTATAAACATAAAATAATTAATTAATCACTTATAATGTTCATATCAAATTATTTTTATTTGAATTTCATTAGATTCTTTTATTTTTCTCGAAAATCTAAAATTAATGTCTATCTAAAACCTAAACAAATTTTTATATTTAAAAAATATTAATTTTTCGTTACAAACACGAAATAAAATCGACCAGCTTAGAAGATTTTCATAATTATTATAGAGCAAATACGCTGAGAGGTTATTTTAAATTCACTAAAGAAGAACTTAATTCATTTATCGATAATTGTAATGAGAATTATTTGGATCATAAAACTGTAAAAGAACTTCAAACATTTGTAAATCAAAAAATTCAAAAATTTATCCTTTACTATCTATCAATTATTGTTGTTGTAGTTGTTGTCTTCAGTCCTGTGACTGGTTTGATGCAGCTCTCCATCCTACTCTATCCTGTGCAAGCTTCTTCATCTACCAGTACTTACTGCAACCTACATCCTTCTGAATCTGCTTAGTGTATTTATCTCTTGGTCTCCCTCTACGATTTTTACCCTCCACACTGCCCTCCAATGCTAAATTGCCTCAGAACATGTCCTACTAACCGGTCCCTTCTTTTTGTCAAGTTGTGCCACAAACTCCTCTTCTCCCCAATTCTATTCAGTACCTCCTCATTAGTTATGTGATCTACCCATCTAATCTTCAGCATTCTTGTGTAGCACCACATTTCGAAAGCTTCTAATCTCTTCTTGTCTAAACTATTTATCGTCCATGTTTCACTTCCATACATGGATACACTCCATATAAATACTTTCAGAAACGACTTCCTGACACTTAAATCTATTCTCGATGTTAACAAATTCCTCTTCTTCAGAAATGCTTTCCTTCCCATTGCCAGTCTACATTTTATATCTTCTCTACTTCGACCATCATCAGTTATTTTGCTCCCCAAATAACAAAACTACTTTACTACTTTAAGTGACTCATTTACTAATCTAATTCTCTCAGCATCACCCAACTTAATTCGACTACATTCCATTATCTTTGTCTTGCTTTTGTTGATGTTCATCTTATATCCTCCTTTCAAGACACTGTCCATTCTGTTCAAATGCTATTCCAAGTCCTTTGCTGTCTCTGACAATATCACAATGTCATTGGCGAACCTCAAAGTTTTTATTTCTTCCCCATGGATTTTAATTCTTACTCCCAACGTTTCTTTTGTTTCCTTTACTGCTTGCTCAATATACAGATAGAATAACATTGGGGATAGACTAAAGCCCTGTCTCACTCTTTTCTCAACCAGTGCTTCCCTTTTGTGCCCCTCAACTCTTAAAAGGATATACTTAACTTAATAAACAACAATTAATTAAATGAGTTATGTGGTAAGCAGTATGAAACCAGTTACTTTTTTTAATTTTTTGCTACAATTCATTCTACCATACACATGTTTTCAAGCCACTGAGGCCTCATCATCAGATGGAGGTGTTACAAGAACATTGTGCTGTGGACCAAGTGTAGCCAGCTGCTGTGCTGATGCTGCTGGCGAAAATCATGGAAATTTAGCAATTGGTGATGAAACGTTTGTGAAACTGGGAGTTTGTTATGTTTTAGCTATTTACAGTGCACTGTCCCATGGTATCCATAACAAATATATTCCTATAATTTACATTACAAGCTATGTGCACAAATATACACAGTACTTAGCTGCACTTGGTTTTACTATGACTCACAGACAGTAAATGCTGGATGTCTTTACAAAGAATATCAGTCAAGTAGTAAATTAAATTATTGAAAAAGCAAAAATTAATTTTCTTATACAATTAACAGACATTGAGAAATCTGAAAAAAAAACCAAATATTTCAATAAATTGTTTATTTCCATGAGGGGGGAAAACCTGACATCTATCCTATTTCGCATACAAAAAACAAACAAGAAAAGCCTTCTTTTTGATGGTAGATTCTTATTTGGTACTTTTATTACCTTATTAATTTCTTTTCTTGTTGTACAAAAGACAAATCACTTTAATTGCATTCTCCTTTTATATTGAAAAATCCCTAAAGAATTTAGAAAATGGAAATGAAAAAATAAAAGTTTATATTAAAGTACTGTGTAATAAATGAATTCGTATTTGGACCTTCCCAACAACTTGCTTAAGTTTAATAATAAACAAGTTTTAATGAGTATTGATGACAAAATAATCCTTCACCTTTTTTTTAATCGTATTTCCAATACTTTAGGAGATGAATGTCCTCATAGTATTATAAAACATCAAGTTAAAAAAATATTGTAAAATTATTAAAGTTTAAATAACAAAAAAACTCCAGGATCTAAAACAATTCATCCCTTCCTTAATTTATCAATGTGCCTGGGTTTTTTTGTTTACTTGCGACTTCCAAAATATTTCCATTATTGGATTTATATAGAAGCTTCACCTTCAGTTCATAAACATGATAATATATAAAATAGGAAACAGAAATAGAAAATTATAATAAAACAAGATACATAATTAAAACATTTAATCAGAATTCGTAATAGTCATACTGAGTGTCTAAAAGTGACTTTAAATTTAATTGGAGAAAATGTTCTTCCACTAACACAAAATCTAGTATTAAGATCAATATTTTCTCTTTTAGAATCAACAGATAAGAATTTTACCTGTAACTATTATTTTACTTGGACACAAGATAAAAATCTTCAAAAACAAATAAATACTGTTAAAAGTAGACATCCAAACTGGGAAGTCATCTTACATCTCAACTGTGATCCTAATTTGGTTAATTTCTATGTAAGACTGAAAGGAAAATTGAATGTTGTTTGGCATCACAATTATTTCAATCTGTTGGGTAACTACTCATGGGAAAAGCTGATTGGTGAAATAATTAAGCCTCTTCAATAAAAGTGAAAAGCCAACTATGTTTCTATAAATATTTTTATATTACATTCATAACGATTTTTATTTACATCTAATACTCAAAACTCAATAAATACATCTGATTCAAACAGCTCAAATTTAAAACTCTTAAATAATTCTGGCCTTTGGTCATTCTTATCAATTTTTATTTTAATATCGAAATGTACTCGATCTTCTCTGATAAAACAATTAATATAGTTAGTATAATATTCCATACCAATGACCTTGAAATTATCAATAACAATTTCCATTTACATGTACAAACATTTTATATAATAATTATATTTTTATCCATCCAACTGTTATGTGAATTATCGAATACTAACCATTTAACATATTCTTCATCTCGTTTCCTTCTTAACACAGATTTTCAACAAGATACATATCACAATAATTTGTTTTTTGTAGTTCTCATTCATAAAAATATGCTTTTAATTCATCTTCACCTACAACTTTTAATTTATATGTGATTAATTGAGAATAAATAACGCTTTCAATTACAAAAAATTCTATTCATCAGTTAGCTGTATAACCTTTTAAAAATTCCTTTAATTTCAATAAATCTAACTTTATTGGCATCTGTGTATTTAGATTTATCAATAGATATAAATACAACTGATTTATAATCTTTATCATTAACCCCTATGGCTTCATTTGTACTGTAAAATTCTTGTATTACTGCATTCATCGAATTTGAGACTGTATCTGTCTAATTATAATTATCTTGAAGAGCAAATTACTTCACAAAATATAATTATATTTAACAGAATCTTTTAATGTTATTGTAGAAAGCTGGATTCATGTTCGATTTTTAATGATACAGTGTCACAAGTCAATTTGTAAATGTCTTAAAAAATGTTAATGTAATATCAAAATTGTTTGAAGATGAACTATTATTTATATTTTGATCAACAACAACTACTTTATTAAGAACAAAATCATTCTGAAAATGAAAATCATTTGTTTATCTCCTGTAATAAATGATAATTCGATTGTTTGTTTATTCTGGATTTTTCTGCATTCTGAGTGAATATATGTAACAGAATTTCTTTTTCTGCTTCAATTTTTTGTTTTTCTGTTAAGGAATTATTTAGCTGCAGGTTATCTGACTCTAATTCTTGTTTAATAATGTAACAATTGAATTGTGTTAGAATATTCATATACTCAGCCTTTGTAGAAAGATCTTTTCATTGATTTTCTAAGTATTGTTTAGTAACAGAATCATATTCCCTTACTGCATTTTTTTACTAACTGCTCTCCTTCCTTTAAAACTAATACAAGCCTCAATCGTTTCAAAAGTTTTAGTTAATTCCATGATTCTAAAGCTGATTTTATATCCTCTAATTCTCACAAATTTGTTTTGTGGCCTTTAGGCTGCACCTTATTTCTGAAACCGCTTGTTCACTATATTAAAAATTTTATTAAACTTAGAATTATTGGACAATATCTTTATCACAAATAGCCACAAATCACCACATATTACTTCATTAAAATTGTGCATTCATTAACCATTATAAGACAGCTCACTTCAAGTCAGTTCACCAATTCTTTTGGAATATTTCCTTCAAATGAAACAAACACTAATTTTTAATCGTTATTCTTGTATGTCCAATAAGCATATACATTATCACATACATGTAAATTAAGTATCACATATTCATATTCTCTAGGAGGAATAGGTAATTAATCAATTATAAAGACACCATGAAAGTGTTAGATTTTTAACTGATTTTCAATATATATTACATCGGATTTAGTTAATACTTTAGGATATATCTAAAGGATTTTTTGGAATTTTTTAGTTTTTTTTGCATTGCTAAATCATGTCTTCTTTGTTCTTCTAATTCTTGATCCTTTTGTTTTTTATCTATTACCATTTTTGCTACTGTTCCGACTACTGTATGGAAACAGCAAAATCTGATAATGCCATCAAAATAAATGGAAAGAATCATCCTCCGTGTTTGGCTAATATGGAACCTTCTTTCTTTTTTTGTTAGGTATTCATTAATTTTTTTACAGAACTGGTATGTTATAATAAATTTCCCCCTGCCTTCTGCCTATTTCTTTTTTTTAACATAGTTAAAAAATTATGAATACTATGCAATTGATCATTGCTTCATATAATTTTAAGTGCTTTTGAATTAGTCGTGCCACTAAGTAGCAAAGTAAAATTAATGTGAAGGTTATTCATTTATATAGATAATAGTTTTATAAAGATTATTATTTCTATAGCTCCCAACCATTACAATCAACATCTAAACCCATATCCTATTTTGTATTTCCATAAAGTAATCCTCCAATTGCTGTAGCAACTAATTTTTCTCCAGCTGTTGCATCAGAAGCATGTATTCTTTCTTTTTCAAATAGTTGTAGTTGATTGTCTGCTTCAGGTCTTTTTATATTTCTTTATGATCTCTGTATGCAAAATCATGATTTTTGCAAGCTTCATCTAGTAGATTTATTCCTTGATTTCCTTCAGCTAATCATCCTTCTAATTTTGTTCCTGACCCATAAACATTACAACCAGGGAGATGCATTTTGAATGGTTATTTGTTAACTAAAGCATTAACTAATTCTTTTCAATATTTTTTCTGTTTTTGGGACTGTGTGTGGCATATTATTCATAAATATTTTCAGATAAAGTACTCCCTTTGTATTGTTGATAATAGAATAACTAAATATATTCTTTAACATTTGTGATCTTCCATCATTTTGATTGTGATACTTTTTATTTCCAGCTAATTCGTCTCTACGAATGACTGCTAATATATTAATTAAATCTCGAATCTATAATGTATTACACTGTTTTCTAATTAAGTCTTCATCTCTGTTCTCATCCTCACTCTGCAATGAACCATCTGCATTTCTTTGCCTCAATGCTGACTGAAAATCATCGACAGTTTCTTTTAATAAATATTTATTTTTATTACCTTTACTTGATTTTATTTTAGTCAGATTATTATCAGAATATAATGCTCCTGAATAGTGGAAAAGATACACCTTATTTGATAAATCAGAACCTGTAAATCTTTTATTCATGTTATCCATAGTGATCTGTTTTTTAGATAAAAGATTTATTAATGTGTCTGTTCCTTGATATGATCCATAGTAATCAGTCTTTTAAATAAAAGATTAATTAATCAATCTGTTCTTTGATAAGATCTTTCAGCTATAGTTAATTTATCTTGATGAAATTTTAGTGTTAATTTACCAACAAATTTAAATGTACCAGCAGGACTAAATCGAAAAACCTTTTCTTCAATGTGGTTAACATATTCTAGCATTATTTCACTTAAGTTTTAGTAGCTAGCTTATTTCTATTTTTAATCTCTTCTTGGTAGATCTTCCATAAATACTGTATTCCTGATTTGCTTTGTTTATAATCTCTTTTATCACTATTACACTGCTTAATTGCAGGTGTGGCATTAAATTCTTCAAACTATTTATAAGGAACCATCAGCTTTGTAACTTGTCTGTTTTCTTCTATAGCTTTCAGAGAAGATTGCCCATACTTTCTGTTCTTTCTTTAACTTATTCAATTGCAATCAATCTTTTTTTTATATTTTTCAAAATCTGTTTTTGGTTGGATCGCCATTTTTTAAATTCCTCTTTTAATTCCTCCCTTACCTTTCTACTTCTTTTAGCCTTTTTAACAACATCTCGGCTGTAGACATTGTATGTACTCTGGTGTTTCGTACAATTGTACCTTGCAAATACTTAATAAGAATAAAAAGCATTAATGATTTAATTTTAACATTCAGTGATTTGCATTTAATGTTTTATATTTAATGTTTATGTGTAATATTTAGCGTTCAGCATTTATCGTTATGCTTAATTTTATGTTTAACGATTATCTTTGCATTTATGTTTTTAAAATCTTATATCTGTGCTTATCATTATTAATTTTTCTGTCATTCCTGCATATACGATAAATTTCTTTCAAAATCATCAAATTTTAAATTGCCACAGACAAATTCAAAGTAAATATGATTTAAACTTGTATTGTCTTTTCTAAAGTTATTTAAAAAATTTATCTAGCCTCTTACTATATTTTGCCTGGGACTGAATACCATTTAATTTCTTCATGTGTCCTTATGTGATTACTGTCTCTATAGTCAATGAGTTAACCATGGAAGGTCGTATCCTCAATAATGGGAAGGTAAAAAGTAATAAAAATTAAGTTCTCTTTCCACTAGATTTCCTTGGTGGGTTCCTTAAGGACTACAAGGAAGCTATGTGGGAATGTGATTTAACCGCAATTTTTACCTAGATTTCTAGTGCAAACGATGACATTCTGCAATGGTCTGTTCACAATCATGCTGCAGTTGAAAAACAAGATACACTTTGTAAGGAAGGTGAAGTTGTTGTGGAATCAATGTAAATTCATGTTCCTGTGTTAGATATGAACCACAGTATTCACATGAGCTGGAGCACAAGAGACTAAAAAATCCAAAAATCCCTTACCTTTCTTTGAATCACAAACCACGAGACTGCTGTCTTAACCCTAGGACACTGAAGAGGGGGGGGGGGGGGGAACGTTCTTATGTCCCCTGCTTTTGCCCAAGTAACTTTTATACTATGTATTCCCTCAGATTTATTGTTTGTTGGCTATTTTATGAAACGTTAGTGTCAATATATTTTATAGAAAATTCCTGCTTTGAAAGAAAAAATAAATAGACTTATTATAGGTCCAACAAATCCCCCCCCTTAAGCTTCCATGCTATAGAAAATTTCCCTCAGTAGGATTTCGTATTTCTCATCTCTACAACAATGCAAGTTAGTTTCTTGTTGTTTGGTATTCTTGATATTAACAACAATCGGTTTACTTTCAGAGGAAGTGATTGTGATGTCAGTCAGCTGTTATTTATCTTGTAAACTTGCAGTGAGTTAGCGCAGTTCCGAACATGTAGGCCTCCAGTAACTATGGTGTCCTACACAGCAAAAACGAAACCAAGTAAAAACTTACTGATGTTGTCAACAATGCACCAAGATAAAGGCACTGTTGGAGGAGAGAAGAATAAAACTGAGATAAATGCATATTATAAATGCATATTATAATTGATACCATTGATCAAATGGCGCGTATGTACACCTGCAAGAGGGGAACAAAAAGATGGCCTCTATCTGTATTTTACTCTCTCATCGACATTTGTGCTATAAATGCAACCACCATATTCATCCAGCAACATCCAAGATGGAATGAAAAGAAACACAACAAACGGACACCTTATCTTCTGCAAACTGGGATGGAACTAGTGAAATCGCAGGTAGAAGAAAGAAGTGCCAATGCAAGCAGGTTATCTAACCAAATTGTTCAATCAATGGCGACTATTCTACAAAAGAAAATCAAAGAAGTGACAACAGAAGCACGTCAGCCTCCTGCAGGATAAGGTCGGTGCCATATTTGTGTAAGAAACGCTAAAACAAAGAAGCAGAAGTACAACAATCTAAGTAAACCAAAACAGTATTGTGGACAGTGTCATAAACATGTGTGTAACACACATTCAGAAAAAATTGTGAGGTGTGTCTCTTGCCTTAAAGTTGAAGACTTCATACAATCCAATATTTATAACAATTAACCACATTTGTAAACTGATGCCTTAGTTAAAATACATAAACCATTTTGGAAGTTGTAATTTTTCTTCAGTCAACTTATTTAACACCTGTGGGCTCGCCAAACCCCCCTCCCCCTCCCCTTTAGGCATACAAGTTAGAAAAAAGGCTTGGGTGTCCTAGGGTTAAGTGGAAACAGAAATTTTGAACTAGATACCACCAATAACTCTAATTCTGCAGAATTTGATATACCTTACTTTATTTTCGTTGTTTCCCAAATGAATCGAAACAGTAGTCAGTTGACTCATTCTTCGTTATTCAATCATGTTAAATTATGAATATTCAGATAAAGAATGGTAGATATGAAGTTTTTCACCAAGGAATGTGGAATCTAGATCCACCAACTAACTTTTTGAAGGCTTACATTGCTTTCCGAGGTTTTAGTTAGGTCACACAATTAACTGGTGACGTCATTTTAAATCCATTCAATTTTTGCTATAAATATGTCTAGGAGAATGAATGTGTTAGCTACACAGAAAACTACTATGGCACTTATGCTACTTTTAATGATAATTTTGTTAAGATAACGTTTGCTCACATAATTATGTATGTTAATAAGAATTTTACTTACATTGTACAATTTAAAATATTAAATGAGAATTTTTAAACATATCTAATGATAATCAATATTATTGATTATTATTTTTCTGGTTATTCCTTTATATGTAGTGTTTGTTAGAAGAATTAAAGAAAATCGATCAATCTAGCAGGCCTCCTGACACAAGATATTTCATAACTCCTATCTATTACACTGCTTGCAGCTAAATGAAGTTTTTGTCGCTAACAGCTGTGGCTAAAAGGTCACCAAATGTGGCCAGTGGGTCACGCCAAGCTATCAAATCCGTTTCCTGGATGGCTTTAGCAGCTGGAGCTGATTCAAAAAACCACAAACAGATTTCACCATATGCAGAAATTTTTGTTTTCAAATCAACTATGTTACTCAATTGTAAGTAGGCTGTTTAGGTTTTTTTATTGGTAACGCCACCTCTGTATGAAATCACTGGCTGTGCTGTGTGCAGTCTGTGGCTAGTTTGCATTGTTGTCTGCCATTGTAGAGGGGCAGCTGGATGTTAACAGCGCGTAGCATTGCGCAGTTGGAGGTGAGCCGCCAGCAGTGGTGGATGTGGGGAGAGAGATGGCGGAGATTTGTAATTTGTCATGAACTGCTATATTTATATATGATGATATCAAGGTAAATACATTGTTTGTTCTCTATTAATATCTTTCATATGCTAACTATCCCTATCAGTAATGTTATAAAATTGTAATTGTCACCAGTTCATGATATTATTAACTTGTTAGTTACATTTCACTGCACACGTTTCTGTTGGTCATAGTATATGGACAATATGTGAGAAGTTGGGACTGTTAGTGTTTGCACGTGTGTTAATAATTCAGCAAGGGACTGGATAACAGCATTGCTGGATCTAAGGACAATTCCAGAAACTTTGTGAGTGCACAAGTGGTGGTTTATGGACTTGCTATAGTGTCCGCAAGACTCTTCGATGGTGATTGTGCACCTGCACATTTGCAACAGATGGCTGCTGGCCATCTCTACAAGGACTACAGTGGGTCTGCATCTTTGATGACCCACCAATACCATTATCTCTACAAGGACTACAGTGGGTCTACATCTTTGATGATCCATCAATACCATTATTTCTACAAGGACTGCAGTGGGTCTGCACCTCTGGTGGCCCACCAATACCGTAATCTCTACCAGGACTACAGTGGGTCTGCTCTGTGATGACCTACCTACCAATACTCTTCAAAATTTCGACTGACTGTGCTGTGGGTTTGCTCTGTTGTGGCCCATTACCTGTCTGCATGTCGAGTCAGCACTGTCTTTCCGTTGGAAGGACAACACTACTTCTTCAAGACTGCATGGAAATCCACTACTTCTGTGTGCATTTTCTTTTACTGCTCAGACTTTGAGAAAAACTCTGCATTTTTACTGTGATGAACAATCTGGACTGTCTTTATGGACTGTGAGAAATTTTTAGCTTTTGACCAACATTGTATCAATAAGTGTGTGCATTTTATATCTTTGTTACTGTAATTGTGAAAAATTTTTGTCAAATCTGTATTGGCCAGTGCCCAACACCATTTGTAAAAATTTTTTGTGGGGAGCATGGGGGCTATGTAAGTAGGCTGTTTAGGTTTTTTTATTGGTAACGCCACCTCTGTATGAAATCACTGGCTGTGCTGTGTGCAGTCTGTGGCTAGTTTGCATTGTTGTCTGCCATTGTAGAGGGGCAGCTGGATGTTAACAGCGCGTAGCATTGAGCAGTTGGAGGTGAGCCGCCAGCAGTGGTGGATGTGGGGAGAGAGATGGCGGAGATTTGTAATTTGTCATGAACTGCTATATTTATATATGATGATATCAAGGTAAATACATTGTTTGTTCTCTATTAATATCTTTCATTTGCTAACTATCCCTATCAGTAGTTAGTGCCTTCCATAGTTTGAATCTTTTATTTAGCTGGCAGTAGCGGCGCTCGCTGTATTGCAGTAGCTTGAGCAGCGAAGATTTTTGTGAGGTAAGTGATTTGTGAAAGGTATAGTTTAATGTTAGTCAGGGCCATTCTTTTGTAGGGATTTTTGAAAGTCAGATTGCGTTGCGCTAACAAAATATTGTGTGTCAGGTTAAGCACAGTCATGTATAATTGTTCAAAGGGGACGTTTCACAATTAGCAAATGTATATACAATTTGGAACGCTATTTCCTTGTCCTGTGGGACAAGCATGAATGCTGTAACAGTTAGACTGGCCAGCCAGTTCTATTGTATTTTCTATCCACTCACTGCATCAAGGACTTCAGCCAACAGTAGCTCTCCCGTCTACACCAAGATGTAAATGCCAAGATGTGTCCAACAAGAAAATGGTTGGTTGAGGATAGTAACCAAACTCACAGACCAAAAAAGCGACAAAAAAACTGAGTGGGGAAAGATGAAATAGAGAGAGTACCAACAAAAGTCCAATTAGGTTCCTCCTGGCAAGAAGGATTTTCACATTTTCAGAATCAAGATACTTACTTAACCTTATTTAAAAATTTTCTGTACATGGTGGTTGAAGAGATCTTTCAAACATAAATTTTATTAGGTAGTCTTAAGCTTCGATATTTTGGTGTTAAATGACTATCCAACCCTAAATATGAATATTGAAGTTTGAAACAATGTAACAATTTTTATTGTTAAGAAATCTAAATAATTTTTGTATGTATAAATAATAAAACTGTGAGCAATAATACTGATGTACTATTAAGCAAGCTTAATCGTTTCAATAATAATTCTACAGAGAGTGTTACTAAATTAATAGAATTTTAAAATATAAATCTTTCAGAATCTCAATTTTTGTCAATTAAATATGACCAAATAATTATGTTAATTCTAAATGATAAATACAAAATTATTCTTCTTCATCATTATTATGAAAGTATTGAAGATGAGTAAGATAAACTAAAAAAACCTGTTGGTTTAAAATTTATATACAGAGGTAAAAAAATTGATAATTATTCTAAGCATTATGGATTTTGGAAAGTAGATTGGAATTTTTTTGGTTCCTTAATTTTTTATTTCTTTATTTATAATTTTTTAGTTTTAAATTTTTACCATTTGGTTACTCTTATTTCAGTCACATTGTTATTACTGCATTAGGACTGGGAAGCTTTTTTGGTTTGAAAAATTCCAGTTTTTATGTTAGGAAAAAATGGGTGGATTTTAATTGAGATGATGAACCCATTAGCTTTTTTAATGTGCTTTAGAATCCCCAGCACTGTACTCTTTCGGCAGAGATGCCACGGATAACCATCTATCCTGCTTTATAAAGCAGACAAGCCTATGAACCCCACACTGTGGATGTACACCCACCTATTGATAGTTTCACTGTAACTCTACATCCTTCTGTAGATGCTCACAACAGTAGTGAACATTCAACGAGTTTCGCCATTTTCGAGCTACTCGTTACATGCACTGCATACTAATAATCTGTCCTTTGTCAAAGTCACTTACCTCTATTCATTTTTCTATTTGCAGGCGATGTCTCTGCTTGGGCAATCTCCTGTCTGTATCTGCTCTGGTTACTTACTTTTGTTACTGTGTCATATGCCATCAATGCCACAAGACAGCATCCAGTGTCATGGTGGGAAGTCATCATAAAGTTTTGGTTTATATATATATATATATATATATATATATATATATATATATATATATATATATATATATATATAGAAGTTTAAAACACTTTTTTATTGTTAAAAAATCTAAATAATTTTTGTATTTATAAATAATAAAACTGTGAGCAATAATAGTGATGTGCTACTTAGCAAGCTTTATATGTATACATATGATGATGCTGAAGTTCCATACTCCAAGGAGAATAGGGGACGATGCGGGAAACCTGCACCACTGTGCTAACAAGGTCCTAGTGGAGGTGGTTTGCCATTGCCTTCCTCCAACCATAATGGGGATGAATGATGATGATGATGAAGACGACACAACATCCAGTCATCTCGAGGCAGGAAAAATCCCTGAGCCTGCCGGGAATCGAACCCGGGATCCTGTGCATGGGAAGCGAGAACGCTATGCATATATATATATATATATATATATATATATATATATATATATATATATATATATATATATGGACAAATCATCTAAAAGTTGAACTCTAGTTATTACATAAATGGAAAGTGCTATTGATGTGCAGCTTTCACTGAATGGATTGGCAGGCAGGAGCTCATATTGTTAGCCAATTAATAGATTGTAGTAACATGTATAAAATGTGTATCTTGTGCAAATATACATTTTTAAATGACACAATGACTATTGACATGAGGAAACTAAGAGTAGGGTAAATTAGATTGTCAGTGGTGTTTGATGCAGGAATCTAGTGTGAATCATTTACGAGATATGGTATTTTGAGAAGTTCCCACAACGATTCTAGTACAATACGCCTGGTAGCAATCATTTAAGAACAACACAAGTGCATACATCAGTTATGCGGATAAAATATTGTAATGAGACAATCGACAACCACAGGTTGTTTTCAAAATGACCACCAGTAGCGGCAATACACGCCTGCACTATGGTATTCAACAGCTACTGCACACATGCTAGCATTTCAGCACAGATGTTTGATCAGACTGCAGTAATACCTTGTTACATATCGTTGGGTGTAGTTGACATGTCTTTGTAGACAGCGCCTTTCAGTTAAAGAAAAAAAGGGTCTTCAGGTATCAAACATGGGGAACAGGTCGGCCAAGGGGTACAGGTCCCCTGCATACAATCCAGCTATTTGGAAACAATTTGTGAGGAGAAGGTAGAGGAAATTAGTGTTTAACGTCAGTAACGAGGTCATTAAAGACAGAGGTAGAGGTCTAATTAGAGGAGGATGCAAAAGGAAGGTAGCTGTTGGCTTTCGAAAGAACTATTCCAGGACCTGCCTTAAGCAATTTAAGGGAGCCATGGAAAACGTAAATCAGAATGGTCGATTGCTGGTTTGACCTGTCAATCTCCTGAATGCGAGTCCAGTGTGCTTACCACTGTGCTATCATTGTGGTGAAACAGTTTGTGTAGATGAGCTGTAGTACTTCATGCGGTATGAGCTGGAGAGCCATCATGTTGGTATCAATTGTTCCTCCTAGCCCGCAGAGAAACGTCTACTAGCATCTGTGGGAGATAGTGTGTTAGGTGGCTGCGGTACCTGTATATGTTCAGTATTCCATCCATAAAAAATGGGCCAATGAGCTGATGGTTGACTACCCCACACAACATATCTACACTCCATTGTTATTGGAAGTACAGTTTTAATTCTGTGTCTCCGTTTCTTTGGATAATATGTTGGTTCACTTTCTCTATTGCTTTGCTCCACAGAATTGATGATGGAAACTTCCTATGATTGATACTGAAACGAGTAGTAAAGTCATATGTAATGAAACATTTAAGTTTCTTCTTGAAACTGGCCCTTTGCTCATATTTTGTTGTTAGAAGTACATGAAGAAACTAAAATAGGGATTTTGTCAAAGATCTATTGTAACAATCTGAAAATAAGAAATCTTAACACAGCAACACAACAAACTGAGCTTCATGGATCAGCTACAACCAGTGATGATGTTTATCATAAAAAACAAAGAATAACAAGAATAGAGACAGTTACTTCATTCAATCAGAATCTGAGAAACTTAGATTTCCGTAATTCGCTTAAGATGAATATGTAGTGTAGGGTTTGAATTCCAGCTGGTATATAAGTAGGCATGGGGCTCAATTTAACAATAATTAATTTAGCATCCAAAAATATCAGTTAACAAAAACAGAAACACTAACAGTAAAACGATATAGTTCTCTGGGGCCTGAAGGGACTTAATTATGGCAAGGATAATCAAACACAAAATATCAGTTCACAGAAACACAAAAAAATCCAAAAATAGAATAATATCAATCTGGCACTACAACAACGAACCTGGTACTAAAATTTCAGTTTACAACATCACACACTCTGCCCTCATTACATACGGCAATGGAAAAACTTTACAGGCCAGGCAACACTAAATCTATTTACGATCAAAAACGTAACTTTTAAGTATGTCTTGTGCTACCTTTATTATCAACACCCGACAGTTAAGACGCTACCCATGCTTAAGTCTATCTTAACATATATGATAATTCATTCACATAAAGCAATACAAAATTGAATCTTTATACAGATGAGTGAACCACTAGTTCAGTCACAAAAATTCAATACAGAATCAATCTTTAAAACCACTAAATAAATAAATGATTCACAATCTTAGAAAAAAAATTACATTTTATTTAATTTGCTTAATCTATCCTCTGGCATTACTGATACAATCAGGACTACTATTTAACAGAAACCACACTGTTCACAACATAAAAGCCACTAATACAAACAACCTATTACGCAGCACTGCCAGACTTCCATTCAGATCGTTATTAACAAGTGGTTACACTTAGTGCACATTCTCACATAACACTATGCGCCACACCAGTCACAAGGCCTACATGACGCCACCATTAATTGTAAGAAGGACTCAGGTTCTGACTCTTATTACCTGCTAAAGCCTTTCCCTCGCCTTGACTGCATTGCTGTACGTCAGACTGGGAAAGACAGCATCTACTCCACCAGCTTGTTGTCCACACAGCAACCCTACCCATGCTGACCATCATCACATCTGGTACAGTCCCACACGCCAGCTAATTGAGGTCCCTGACATGACCCCACCCAGAATCGTCTTTCACTGGGTCACTCCAGAAATTGACTACGCCACTATTCATCCATTTCCAAACACAGCCCGGGCTGCCAGTCTCAGCACTACCAAACTCCTCTGCGTTGAGTGATCACAGTCGACGAAGCCCTGCAGGCAAAAATAAAGGCCTCTACACTGGCTTCTGGGAGATGTTCTTAATCGCGATCTCTGTAGCCGCATCAGTCCAATATCTCTTTGCTCAACAGGACGACTCTGTTGGTTGTGCTGAGACACTCGTCCATCAGTTGGGGTATTCAAAGATATGTACCTGGTTTTTTTTAGCCTAACAGGACACCATAATGAGCCATGAAGGACGATCTGTGCGGAATTGCTTGTGCATTACGAGGTTAATCGTGACAATTTTTATTGGATATCGTCGCAGGCGATGAAACATGTGTTCATCACTTCGAGCCGCAAATAAAATGACAATCCCTGGAATGGCGCCGCACCACCTCAGCCGGTAAAGTCATGGCTACGGTCATGTGGGACTCTGAGGGGGTTATCCTGTTTGTTGTCCTCCGTCATGGTGCAACGATCAACTCTGAAGCGTATTGTGCTACACTCACGAAATTTAAGAAACAAATTCAGCCTGCTCGTCGCCACAAAAGTGCAAACGAACTTCTTCATCTCCATGACAACGCAAGGCCTCACTCAAGTCCACGCTGCCGAAAGGAGCTCACAAAATTTCACGTTCATCTCCATCTACCCTACAGCTCGGATCTCGCCTCTCGTACTTTCTGTCTGCCATCTGTTTGCTTCAATGAAGGAGACGCTATGTGGAAAGCAGCATTTGGATAATTAAGATGTTATTGATGCAGCAAGGCGTTGGCTTCGACGACGACCAGAAAAGTTGTAACGTGCAGGCATGCCCAGTAAGTTGTCGTAAGGCGGTCGCATTGAACGGAGACTATGTTGAAAATTAAGTTCAAAATGGTTCAAATAGCTCTAAGCACTACGGGACTTAATATCCCGTTGACTTAGAGCTACTTAAACCTCACTAACGTAAGGACATCACACATAGCCATGCCCGAGGCAGGATTCGATCCTGCGACCGTAGCAGCAGCGCGGTTCCGGACTGGAGCAGCTAGAACCGCTCGGCCACATCGGCAGGCGAAAAATAAGTGTTTGCAGCAAAAAGGATGGGGTATAATATAGAGTATTGGAATGCGAAATGAAATCAGCATACTTTAAAAAAAAAAAGTGTTGCGTTAATTATCGAATGGCCCTCGTAGATGGGTCTTGAGAACTTTATAGTACACGTCCAAGCGTTCTTGAATGTTCCTGATCAAATCTTCGACGTTAACAGGTGTGTACCAAAGGCATAGTATCTATTCGTAAAATGTACAGTGGTGTAGCTGCAGAATGTGCCAGTAGGGGACAGTGGTGTGAAAATACGAAGAGAATCATCCGCTCCTAGTTGTTGCATCGAATTAGTTCGCGTTTGCAGACAGGCAACCCACTGATCAGATTTCCAAGATAGGCTACCGTGAAGAATCACGTTTCTGTTTGTAAACTGGACAAACAAGAACTTTCTGCCATTCTGTAGCTGTTTTCTCCAGCTTTCATCTTTTATGTGTCAGTTGATGTTGATTTTCTATATGATAGGGAGATTAGGGTTTAACATCTCGTTGATGATGTGGTCGGTAGACATGTAGCACAGCCTCAGAACGGGCACGTGTGAGGAAGGCCGAGAAGAAAGTGGCCTGTACTCATCTGTCAACACGGGGCACGAAGGGCTGTTGAGATAGCCAGGGCTCGTGGTACAAATTGTGCTTGGAGAGTCGTCCTGTTGAGTAACGAGATGTTGGACTGAGACCCGTCAGTCACCACGAATGAGAGTATTCACACGTTCCAACATTGAAAGAGTCACAACTGTGTGTGGCCGGCACATGGAGATCAGAAGGTTTGCGTGATCTTGATGCGATGATGACAGACGCCTCACTCCACGATTCACCATGGTTTTATTCACTTCCAGGTCTCCGTCAACATTTTGCAAGTGCCAATGAATATCTGCGATGTGCCCGTTTTCCGTCAAAAGAAACTCAGCGGCAGCTCTCTGCTTGGAATGCACCTCCGTTATAGACGCCATTTTGAAGGCTACGTATGGCGCCACCACGTATCGGAACTGTAGGAGCTGAAGCGGTGCTTGGCTTACAGCGTGAATGAAGAAAACGAAATTAAACAATTAATTATATACCTAAAAAAGAAAGTATGTGCAATCATATACGCCTATGTTAATTTTCGACCACAGTGCTTTTTCAGTTACTCTTTCATTATTTTAATAAGAACAACCTAGGTTGCATACTTCTCACTATTTTACTGTTCTTTTAATTTTATATTGTTGTAGTTGAAATAAAGGGATAACTATCAGGAGAAGAAATTAAAAAATCGAGGTTTGGCAACGACATTGTCATTCTGGCAGAAACAGCAAAGGATCCTGAAGTGTAATACCTGAAGAGAGGTTATAAGATGAACAGCAATGAAAGTAAAGCAAGAGTAATGAAATGTAGTCGAAATATGTCAGGTGATGCTGAAGGATTTAGAGTAGCAAATGGGACACTAAAAGTAGTACATGACTTTTGCTATTTGGGCAGAAAATTGACTGACGATAGACGATGTAGAAAGAATATACAATGCAGACTGTCTGTAGCATGAAATACATCTTGGAAAAGAGATACTTGTTAAGATTTAATATAAATTTAAGTGTTAAGAAGTATTTTCTGAAGGTACTGTATGAAGTGTAGACTTGTGTGGGAGTGAAATGCAGATGATAAACAGTTCGAACAACAGGAGAATAGAAATTTTAAGATTCACAGGAGAATAGATGATTTTGAAATGTGGTGTCAGAGAAGAATGCTGAAGATTATAAGGATATGTCACGTTACTAATGATGAAGTACTGAACCGAATTGGAGAAAAAAAATTATTTATGGCAAAACTTGAGTAAAAGAAGGGATTGGTCGACAAGGTACATTCTAAGACATGAAGGCAGTTTCGCAGTTGTAGGATGTGTGGAGTTGGGAGGGAGGGGGGGGAGGGTAAATATTGGAGAGTAAGGTGAAGAGTTAAATACAGTAAGCAGGGGTTCAAATGGATGTAGGTTACATTAGTTATTTGGAGATGAAGAGGCTTGAACAGCGTATAATACAGTGAGGAGCTACATCAAACCAGGCTTCGGAATGAAGTCGACAAAAACAATAACAGTTGTAAAACATTAATGAATATTCGTATCAGCTTTCAATGTAAATTTATATGTCTTTAAACAATCGCTTATTTTAAAGTTACATTATTCAGTAATACGAAGTGCGGCAGCTGTCTTGTCTATGTACAATTATTTAATGATGCCAACATCATTAATATGCAAGCACTTTTAAGTTGTGGCGTGTACATGTTCTAGTGAAAAACTTATCACAGGATTATTTTTGTATTGAGCAGTGGGAACAATCGGTATGTTTGGGCACTGTAACTCCATTAGCTGTAGAGGCTGTACAAATTTGAATTGTAGTTTATTAAATTTGTTGTGATGCAGTCATCAATTGGAATTTTTCTTTTATGTTTGTTGTAACAGATCTGAAGATGGCTAACGTCAGAACTGGTGATCAGAATGAAGTGCATATGCGATCAAAGACTATAAATAATTGTAGTAATACGTTCTTTGCTAGTAGAACCTAAATCATAAAGCTGGAGGACCGAAAGTAGTTTTAGTACGATGTAGATTAAGCTGGAGGACCGAAAGTAGTTTTAGTAAGATGTAGACTTAGTATCTAATTCATATTTTAGGGATATGCAGTTAAGTAATACCGTAGTCTGGCAAAGGCACAAATTGTTCCTTTGAATACTTATTATTAAAGAAAAATACGAAGGAAAACCATATATAATTATGTAGAGGTCTACATGAAGTGTACACTAGCTTTTAGCGCTTAGATAACATGTCATACGCAAATGAGTAACCAAACAAAACTGTCTAGGCAAATGAGTAACTAAACAAAACTGTCTAGGAAACTTTCTAAGATCTGTTTGCATGTCGAAAGTATCATTCATTTCTTCGTCTTGGTAGAACAGATATATGACAAACCCTTCGGGGTTTGAGAAAGAATGTATTGCATTACGGAATGCTAACATTCATTTATCCATTTGTAATGCATGTTCGACTATGGTTCGATCTTTGTATCCTCTTGGAGCAAGGCGCTATGAAAGCTCAAATTAAGTGCCGCAATGGTATTTCCGAGCCTCAAAGTCCGTATTATTAATGGAAATCCGTTTTAAATTGGTTAAAACCAATACAACACTGGCCAAAGCCGGACGATCAGGGTGTAGTGTATCCACTGTCGGAGACTGCGTTCCCGGGAAGTCGCACTATGACGGACACAGCGCTTGTCTACATCCAGTACAAGGCTTCTCCTATAAGAGAACAAAGAGAATTTTGATACTGCCCTTTTGTTCGCTCCACAGTAATTATCTTACAATATTCCACATTCTCTTGGATTTAAGAAGGCAACTCTTCTACATCTACACCTACGTCTACATCTACGTCTTCATCTGCATCTACATGGATACTCTGAAAATCACACTTAAGTGCGTTGCAGAGGGTTCATCAAATCACCTTCACAATAATGCTCTATTTTTCTCATCGCTAGAGCTCAACCACTAGAGGGAACACCAGAGTCTAACCGCATCACCAAGTGGGGGAGCAAACTACCACCACCTAATATCACTGTAAAGGGAGAGCTATCTCCAGGAAACGACTTACCCTATCCTATTTGGACATCGCTTAATCATCTTAGGGTGAGCGTTCCTCTAAGCAAGACCAACATGCGAAATTGGGGCATTCTTCCAACTGATGGATAAACATCCTGCGAGTGCGGAGCAACACAAGGCCCGGGCCACCTGCTAATTTGTCCTCAACTTGATCAACCCTGCACAACACAGGACCTGGTCGAGGAAACCAACAAGGCCATCGGAGTTGCTACCCTCTGGAAATGCTGACTGGACACGGAAATGAATGAAATGAATGATCCTCGAACAGCGCTCGAAAAAAACGAACACCTATATATTTGCATGCGAGTTCTGATTTTCCTTATTTTATTTGATAATTGTTTCTCCCTACGTAGGCAGGCGTCAACAAAATATTTTCGGATTCGGAGGAGGCAGTTGATGATTGAAATTTCGTGAGAAGAGAAGTGTCTATCTTTCAATGATGTCCACCCAAATTCTGTATCACGACCGTGGCGCTCTCTCCCCTATTTATCGATAATACGTGCTGCATTTCTTTGAGCTTTCTCGATGTACTCCGGTGATGCTATCCGTTGAGGATCCCACACCGCGCAGCAATACTACAAAAGAGGACGGACAAACATAGTGTAGGCAGTCTCTTTAGTAGGTCTGTTGCATGTTAAAAGTTTTTGCCAACAAAAAGCAGTCTTCGGTTCGCCTTTGGAAATGGAAATTTGTGGTAAGGACTATGGGACCAAACTGCTGAGGTCAACGGTCCCTATGCTTACGCACTACTTAACCTAACTTTTTACACTAACTTACGCTAGTGTAACACACACACACCCATGCCACCCATGCCCAACGGAGGATTCGAACCCCCGACAGAGGGAGCCGCGCTAGCCGTGACAAGACGCCCAGACGCACCGCTACCCCGCGTGGGTTCGCCTTCCCCACAACATTTAGCTTGTGTTCTTTCCAGTTTAAGTTGTTACACATACTCTAGCGGTTTTTCTGTATATATCTTGAACTTTAGCTCGTTATCAAATGAATTACCATTAAATGTACATTATTCCAATAGCTTTCAACTTTTTAAATGGCTTTTCTCGAGACCACCATATTTCGATACAACGTAACTACCCTTTTAATGAAAGTGGAATGGAAAGCTACGGACAAATTTTTCATGTACCCACTAAGGTATAAACGTTCTTGAATCGACATTTTCACGAAATTTTAACTTATTGCTAAAGCCTACACCATTATCGTAGATAAAGGCGAGACTCAATATGCCTCAGGAACATCACCTGTATATGACTACCACAACAGAGAGATTTGTGATCAGGACTGTAATTCACCACCTCTTCCACACACGTCGACGAAATACTCACAGTGACGTTTTCATCCACCACAAGAAGATGCCGGCACGGTAGCTCAGCGTGTTCGGTCAGAGGGTTAGTTACCCTCCGCAATAAAAAAAAAACTGAGTGAACGGATCAACAAAGAACCTGAACGGGTGTCACCGGACGTCCGCCACGAACAAATTCAACGAACAATATAGAACAGAATGAGATCAAAAAAAGAAGAAGAAATTGAATCGGCAGCGCTGGTGCACAGACGCGGGTTAGCAACCCAGGCTAAGATGCCATTTAGTCCTCCTGCGCAATACACATTTCCGGCATCTTAACAAAAATGTTGTTTGCCGATGCAGACAGCTGCAACAGCTGGCCTCACGCGATATTTGCAGCTCGCTTCCGCTTCTCGCAGCACGCAGCCGTCGCCAGCACATCGTGTATATAACGGACAAGGAGACGCCAGAGCTGCATCAGTCGTCATGGCAGCCTCCACCAAGTCTCTCCTGCTCCTCTGTTTGGCTCTCGTGGTAAGTGCGACTGCGTTTCCATCTTCTCTTCACATAGGCGGTAGCACATGACTCGATATTGCACCAAGGATTTTCAAAGAAAGTGTGGTCATCTGAGGTGTCTCAACTGAAATCTGAAATGAGGATTTCTTAACAGTGAAGATGTAGCGTGACAGCTTGGATATAATCGTCGACAGATGTGAAAGTACCTCGTCTCCTACCTTCCAAACTTTACAGAAGCTCTCCTGCGAACCTTGCATAACTAGCACTCCTGAAAGATCAGAACACACTCCGCTGCAGAGTGAAAATCTCATTCTGGAAACATCCCCCAGGCTGTGACTAAGCCATGTCTCCGCAATACCATTTCTTTCAAGAGTGCTAGTTCTGCAAGGTTCGCAGGAGAGCTTCTGTGAAGTTTGGATGATAAGGGACGAGGTACTGGCCGATGTAAACCTATGAGGACGAGGCCTGAGCCGTGTTTGGGTAGCTCAGATGGTAGAGCACTTGCCTGCGAAAGGCAAAGGTCCCGAGTTCGAGTCTCGGTCCAGCACACAGTTTAAATCTGCCAGGGAGTTTCAGTAATCTCATACTTTTCACCTGCGATGAAGTTGAACCTAATGAAATACTTTCTTAACAGTGCTGTACAAATATCAAGTCAGATGTTGATAATATTTCCAAGTGACACAAAGATTGGCCAATGGTTTCAAATGCCTAGAATTGTGAAAGTGAACACTTCAGCAAATGCAGAAACTTAATTCTTTTTCTTCTTCTGCTGCCTGTCCGTCCCATATGTTGGTGACCTTCATCGCTATATCACTTGTGCTTGTTCGAAAAAGTTCTTCGCTCATGTATGAAGTCCATGTCCTTATGTTTCCAAAAAAGGATCTTCTTCTTCTACTTCCTCGACCTCTTCTACCAGGTATCTTCCTTTCAAGAATGTTTTGCTTCCATCCTTCATTACATGAGCAAGATATTCTAGTTTTCTGCATTTTTCTGTGTTTAGGGATTCTTTTTATTTCTCCATCTTGCGGATAATGCCATTGTTAGTCACTTTATCTGTCCCTGTCGCTCTCAGCAGTCTCCTGTACAGCCGCATCTCGAAGCCTCAAATCATTCACCCGTCGACTCGGCCAAAGTCCAGGCCTCAGCTGCATAGAAAAGGATGCGAAATGTGTAGCAACGGAGAAACCTTAATTGTGTGTAGACTGTAAGATGATGGCTCTTGAACACATTAGGCATTTTACAAAACTTGTCTTTGGCTTGTTCAGCGCGAACTTCAAAAACTTCAAATTGCTCTAAGCACTATGGGACTTAACATCTGAGGTCAGCAGCCCCCTAGACTTAGAACTACTTAAACCTAAATAACCTACATCACACGCATCCATGCCCGAGGCAGGATTCGAACCTGCGACCGTAGCAGCCGCTTAGTTCCGAACTGAATCGTCTAGAGCCGCTCGACCACAGCGGCCGGCAATGCGAACTTCAATTTCTTGCGACTTATCCCCTTGGTTGCTAATGTTACTTCCAAGATATGCGAATTTTTGTTCACTTCCGCAATAAGTTTACTGTTAATATTTAGATAACAGCTTGGTATGTCTTTCTTGGCGACGACCATTACTTTTGTTTTATTTATGTTCAGTTCTAAAGTATAATGCTCAGTACTTTCCTTGATTTAGGATACAAGATGTTGGAGACTATTTAAGCTGTCAGCCGCTATTACGTGTCATCAGCGTAGCGAATATTGTTCAGCTGCTCCCCATCACGACGATCCCTCCTTCCACATTTTCAAGGGCTTCTTTCAGGAAATATTCCGAATAAAGATTAGACATCGGTGGCAATATAACACAGCCGCGTCTCATTCCTCGGCATATCTTTAATATGCCAGATTTCTCTTTTCCTAATCTCACAACTCATTCCAATAGACGTTAATTATGTATCATCTACCCCACTGCTTCTTAGCACCTCAGCCACCTCGTAACCTTGTACTCTATCAAAGGTCTTCTCATAATGAAACAGGCACAAACGTCACAATACATGTCTGCACCTAGGGAATAAGCTCTGAATGCACACCAAAACCTCTTGATTACCGGCAGTATTTCTGAACCGAAACATTGATAGGTACAATTCTTCCTTCACAAACTTTGTAGATTCTTTTGCGAATAATTTTTGGAAATTGTTTCGGAAAATGGCTCATCAAACTTATTGTTCTGAAATCATTATACCTTTGGCTCCTCGTTTCTTAATGACACTACAAACTCGATCTCCATCTGCTGCCAGCACAACCTCAAATTGATATGTACGAAATAGCTGATGTAGATGACAGTTTAAAGCCCTTTCTGGAACAGCTGCATCCATGGAAGACTCAGTAAAGAGGCGAACAGGAACGATAAGAAATCAGCAAGGAACGTCAAGAGGAAGGCAGCTTATACAACTCTATACTGATCTTTGTCAACAAACAGTTGCTTCCAGACTAATAATTATAGAACTTTTTTTTCTAGTTTTGATCTGTACCACCTCCTATTAGGATATGGGATAACCCATTTTATACACCTTATAGAAGAACCAGCATCTCGACAGGGGTCAGATCGGCTGAATACTATGTTGGCTTATCTACATCTATTACATTGCATTTACATCTACATCTATTCTCGGCAAATCAGAGACAGTTCCGCTTTGCTCAAACAAATATATGACAATTGGTTCAGTGCCTGTTTGCATACTTTTCACAACCATCATAACTGCTATTTCGTATGGATCCCATACACATGAACAAAATTCTAATGTAGTATCTCGAGGGTTTTATAGGCAGTCCCCTTCGTAGACTCATTGTTTTTTCCTAATATCCTATCAGCAACGAAACTAAGTCCATCACTTGGCTCATCTGTGTCTCTGCCTATATGATCATTGATCATTCCGTTTCATATCTCTGCTAACTGCTACCCACCGCCCCACACACGCACACAAAAAATGGTTCAAATGGCTCTGGGCACTATGGGACTTAACGTCAGAGGTCATCAGTCCCCAAGAACTTAGAACTACTTAAACCTAACCAACCTAAGGACATCACATACAACCATGCCCAGGGCAGGATTCGAACCTGCGACCGTAGCGGTCGAGCGGTTCCAGACTGTAGCGGCAAGAACCGCTTGGCCACCCCGGCCGGCCACACGCACACACACACACACACACACACACACACACACACACACACACACATTGATATTTATATAAGTTATTCTAGTTGTGACTCAATGAAATTTGCGTTTGGTGTACAATGTTCCATATGTGGACATTTAGCGAAATATCCAGTCTATGCGATAATCCTAGAATTTTATCAATAACTGACGGAATATTTGACAAGCTTTTTTCAAACAGTTTTTGTAGTAATTATAAGAGTTGTTTGATTCCAGCTGTGTTTCATTGAAATTTGCGTTTAGTGCGCAGTTTTACAGTTCTGGACATTTGGACGATAACTGCATCATTTACGAAAATATGGGGTTCCTGTTAACATTGGCACACCATTGACACACATATTACCAGCAAGGGTCCCAGCACACTTCCCTGCGGGAATCATAAAGATCCTTCTGCATCTCTCCATGACTCTCTATCCAAGATTAAGTTGCTCATCTTCTCTACCAAGAGTTTCTCAGTCCAGGTAAAATTTTCATTTGATAACTCATGCTACTGTACTTTCGTCAATAAGCGATGGTATGTTACTGCATCAAACATTTTTCCGAAGTCGAAAGATCTCTCATCTACCTGGTTGCTTATATCGGGTTTAACTACAAAGAAAATTTAAACCGGTTTGTTCTAACAATTTTTGGGTAACAGACTGTTTTGGGTCACTAGTCTTCTCACTGGTATGATGTGATCCACCACGAATTCCTCATCTGTTTTAACCTCTTCATTTCAGAGCACCACTTGCAGCAACGTGGTCACTTGTTTAATGCATGTATACCAATATTTCCCTAGAATTTATATCCTGTACATATCCTCAAGTACCATTTAAGTTATTTCTTGATACTTTAATAAGTGTTTAATCACAGTGCTCCTTCTTCTTGAGAAAATTTTGCACATGTTCCTAGCTTTGTCTATCCTATAGTGAACGACCTTATTTCTCGTCTTATCAGTTCAACTAATTTTCAACATCTTTTTACACCACCACACTCAAAGCCTTCTGTTGCATTACTTTGTAGTTTCTCCATAGCTTATGCGTCACTTCCAAACAGCGCTCTGCTGCAAACGTAGAGTCTCAGAAATTTCTTCCTCAAATTATAGCCGATTTTTTATACTAGTAGAATGTTTTGCTTTTGCTAGCACGCTTTCTATAATTTCCTTGCTTTATCCATCATCTGCCGTGCGGGATTAGCCGAGCGGTCTAAGGCGCTGCAGTCATGGACTGTGCGGCTGGTCCCGGCGGAAGTTCGAGTTCTCCCTCTGGCATGGGTGTGTGTGTTCGACCTTAGGATAATTTAGGTTAAGTAGTGTGTAAGCTTAGGGACTGATGACCTTAGCAGTTGAGTCCCATAGGATTTCACACACATTTGAACATTTTTATCCAACATTTGTTATTTTGCTTCCAAGGTAGCAGGATTACTTCACTTCCTCTGCTTCCTGGTCCCCACTTTTTTATGTAAACTTTATCGTTATTCTCATTTCTGCTGCTGTTCATTATTTTCGTCTTTCTTCCGTTTACTCACAGTCCATACTCTATGTTCAGAAGTTTGATCATCCCATTTAACAGGCACTGTAATTCTTTCTCAATTTTGCTGAGGATATCGATGTCATTAACGAATCTCATCGCTGATATACTTTCACACCCTCCTTTTGTTTCCATCCTTGCTTTCTTCTGTGTATAGATTGAACAGTGTAGATGAAAGACTACATCACTGCGTTACACCATTTATAATTGAAGTACTTCATTCTTCTTCTTCCATCCTCATTTTCCTTTTGATTCCTTCTGGCTTCCTGCTACTGTTCTCAGAATTTTGCGCCATTTTACATTGCTGAATGCTTGTTCTAGGTCGACAGGCCTTGTAAATATATCCTGATTTTTCTTAACACATAATGATTGAGAAACCGGAAGGTAGCAGCGTCTATTTCAACAACAACTTGTCGCTCTGTCTGCAGGTTGTGGCCACAATGGCGCAGAATTCTGCTGACGCGCCGCCACCAGCGGTCCCTAGCGGAGATGCCGCCAGCAACCAGGAGCCGGTACAGCCGGTGGTGGGCGACGGAGCTGCTGGGGACCAGGCGCTGCAAGATCGCTGGGGGGCGTCAATTTCCTTCCACAGCGGCTGAGCAGACGGCTGGCAGGTCCAAGAAACACACAGCTCTGCTTTATCAAGAGCTAAACTTTCTTTTTCCAAAATTATAGATGAACGTGTATTACAAAAGAAAAAATAAACTTTACCATCCGAAAAAGTACTACTGGCTTCGTTCAGCTAAGGAATGTTTTACCAATTTAACTGTTATCCCAACAGCAAAATGAATGATAAGTTAAAACATAAAAACAAATTTTGGAATAATGTTTCTTACAGAACTTCCGTCTAGTCTGACTGTACAATCCCTAAGCATTCACTGAAGGAGATGGAAAATTTTGCATTGTAATTCACCAATCTGACAGTTATGTCAATATAAATGTGAAAGTTCGTTTGTTCAAAATCGTATATCTAAGAAAGTTCTTCATTAATTCCTTTCAAATTCTGACACAACGTTGCATTAGAATACGCGCAAGTTATTATAAACACTATGTGATCAAAAGTATCTGGACACCTGGCTGAAAATTACAAGTTCGTGGCGCCCTCCATTGGTAATGCTGGAATTCAGTATGGTGTTGGCCCACCCTTAGCCTTAATGACAGTTTCTACCCTCGCAGGTGTACGTTAAATCAGGAGCTGGAAATTTTCTTGGGGAATGGCAGTCCATTCTTCACTGAGTGCTGCACTGAGGAGAGGTATCGATGTCGGCCGATGAGACCTGGCACGAAGTCGGCGTTCCAAAACATCCCAAAGGTGTTTTATTGGATTCAGGTCAGGACTCCGTGCAGGCCAGTCCATTACAGGGGTGTTATTATCATGTAACCACTCCACCACAGACCGTGCGTTATGAACAGGTGCTCGATCGTGTTCAAAGATGCCATCGCCATCTCCGAATTGCTCTTCAACAGTGGGAAGCGAGAAGATACTTAAAACATCAATGTAGGCCTGTGCTGTGACAGTGCCACGCGAAGCAACAAGGAGTGCAAGCCCCTTCCATGAAGAACACGACCACACCATAACACCACCGCCTCCGAATATTACTGTTGGCACTACACACGCCGGCAGATGACGTTCACCGGGCATTCGACCGACATACCCACACCCTGCCATCCGATTGGCACATTGTGCACCGACTCCACACAACGTTTTCCCATGTTCAATCGTCTAATGTTCACGGTCCTTACACAAAGAAAGGCGTCGTGTGGCATTTACCAGCGTGATGTGTGGCTTATGAGCAGCCGCTCGACCATGAAATACAATTATTCTCACCTAACGCGTAACTATCGTAGTACTTGCAGTGTATCCTGATGCAGTTCGGAATTCCTGTGTGATGGTCTGGATAGATGTCTGCCTATTACACGTTACTGTCCTCTTCGACTGTTGGCGGTCTCTGTCAGTCAACAGACGTGGTCAGACTGTCCGCTTTTGTGCTGAACGTGTCCCTTCACGTTTCCACTTCACTATCACATCGGATACAGTGGACCTAGGGATGTTTAGGAGTGTGGAAACCTCGCGTACAGACGTATGACGCAAGTGACACCCAATCACCTGACAACGTTCGAAGTCCGTGAGTTCCGCGGAGCGCCCCATTCTGCTCTCTCACAATGTCTAATGACTATCGAGGTCACTGATATGGAGTATCTGGCAATAAGTGGCAGCACAATGCACCATATGTTTTTGGGCGGTGTCTGGATGTGTTTGATCATATAGTGTATCTACTGGAGTGACATATGGTATATAAATACACATATAAATAAGCATATCATAATTATAGCAGGAATCTATAAAAGAATGTAAATGTTCATTTGTTCAAAATCATTAACTCCCGAAAGTACTTCACTGATTGCTTCGAAATTTCGACCAACTTTGTATGCGAATACAGGCGTGTTTTTATACTCCTATTCCTTAATATATATAATACATAAATAAATATGTAGTATATATGTATATAGTTTTTGGAGAACTATTTGCATCCAAACTTTAACCAGTCAGACCACTCCTTGTAAGATTATACCTCATCTCTCTCTTCTGATACATCAGAAAACAAATACTGTCTGCATGTTGACATGGCACATATACATATACAGGTATCGCTCCACTGGACCATGCAGCCAGTGGTGTAAGTAGGTTGCACAGACCAGTATGAACTTTAGTTGACTGTACTGAAGGAAGACTATATACAATAGACTACCAATCACAAGAGTCAGTTTCTGTACTGGTCCTTCATAAGCAGTTTAATACATTGCTTTTTGTTGTTGTTGTTGTAACACATCCAAGCAGTGCATGACTACAGCTTTGTACACCGTTATACACTTTGTTTCTTTACCATGACTTCGAGGTCTGTGGCAGCTGCTAAACTGACATTAAAAAGTTTTGATCATTTGGCTCTCACAGAAACCTAAACATGGCACAGTGTAAACTGTGCAGCTCCGACAATACACAGATTTGTAGAATTAAAACACAGAGGCGATGTTCGTCATTGACGAAAATGTGGAACACATCATAATATATGGAAACTGGAAGAGTTTGCGACATTGTAGAACGTTTCCTGCAGCTATCCGGAGGTGATGACCTAAACACTTTATCTCATCTTCCACAGCAATGGGGTAGAAAAGATTATATTATTTATAACAAATACTCACCATGTCGGCCGTCATGAACAATACCTGCAGTCGAGGGATTATGTTGTGAACAGTATTGGACAGCATATCAGTAGGTATGGTGAGAAATATCCGTCATATGACGTCTTTTAACATCCCTAATGAGGTCGGATTATCATGGTAGACTTGCGACTTCAGATAAAACCACAACCAATGACCACAACGACTAAGGTCTGGGGATCTGGGAGGCCAAGCATGATGAATGTGGAGGCTTCAGCAAGCGATCTCCACCAAACGATGTGCGCAAGAGATCTTTCACACATGTAGCAGTAGGGGGTAGGATATGAGATATTTTTTAAAGACACTGTAAAACTACCAGCACCTCGAGATAGGCCAAATCGGTTTGAATCCTGTAAGGGCTCATCTGCGTCAGCATCTACTTGTACATGTATCCTCATCAAATCAGTGACACTTTCCTGTTCGTCAAACAAATCTGTTCTGCCTTTATTTGTATATTTTACTGCATGGATATATTGTATGTACTATATATTAGGATACTGTTGCTCTATTTTACATACATCTCATACACGTGAGCAATATTCTAGGATAGTTCTCTCTAGAATTTTATAGCCAACCTCCTTTGTAGACTCAGTGCATGTACCTATTACTGAGCGAATGTGGTCTTTCCACTTCATATTCCTACAAACTGTTGCACCTCTAGGTATTTGTAACAGTTAACTGATGACAATTGTGATTCACTGCATAATTTTACATATCTGGCTTTTGGAGGAACTTGCCAGTCTTTGCACTAATTTGAAATCTTATCAAGATTTGATAGAGTATTTGTGCTTCATGAAACAATAACTTCAAACATGCAGTAAGTCTGAGGTTATTGTTATTGTCTGGTAGGCCATCGACACACAGCAGAACAGAAAAGGTCTGAAATTACTTCACTGGGACAGTCGTACGATACTGCTGCATTTCTCCATGACTTTCTACGCAAGATAACATGCGGCTTACTACCTATCAAGAGGTCCTCAATCCAGGCAGAAATTTGATGTCACGCACGATCATACTACTGTCAATAAGTGTTGGTTTGGTACTGAATCAAATGCTTTTCTCAAGTCAAGAAATATTCCATCCACATGATATTGCTTGGATCGGATCAAAAAATGGCTCTGAGCACAATGGGAGTTAACTTCTGAGGTCATCAGTCCCCTAGAACTTAGAACTACTTAAACCTAACTAACCTAAGGACATCACACACATCCATGCCCGAGACAGGATTCGAACCTGCGACCGTAGCGGTCGCGCAGTTCCAGACTGTAGCGCCTAGAACCGCTCGGCCACCCCGGGCGGCTTGGATCAGGTCAGTCTACAAACGAAATTTAATGTGTCCAGTTCTACCATCTTTCGGTTTATTCCGTATTAAGACTTTTCTGTGGTCATCAGTCTTCTCGATGGTTCGATGCGGCTCACCACGCATTCCTCTCCTGAGTTAACCTCTGGTCTCAGAGTAACACTTGCACCGAAAGTCTTCCATTATTTGTTAGAGATACATCAATCTTCACGTTTCCCAAGAGTTTTTAACCTCCACATTTCCTCAAGTACCATGGGAGCTATTTCTTGATGTCTTGACATATGTCTGGTCATTGTGTTGCCTCTTCTTGTCAATATTTTCCACACGTTCTTCTATTCGCCAATTCTTCGGAGAAAATTGCCACTTCTTATCTTATCAGTCCAACTAATTTTCAATATCCTTCTGCAGCACCACATCTCAAACGCTCGGATTCTATTGTTTTCCAGTTTCACCAGAGTCTGTGGTTGATTTCCATAAAATACTGTGCTCCAAATATACATTCTTATAAAATTCATCCTCAGATTCACATCGATTTTTATACTAATAGACTTCATTAGATCAGAAATGACCTCTTTGCCTGTACTATTCTTTTTATATTTTCCCAACTTCATCGGTCATGAGTTATTTTGCTTCCAGTGTAGCAGGCTTTAATGGCTCTAAATGACCTCAGATGTTAAGTCCCATGGACTTAACATCTGAGGTCATCAGTTCCCTAGACTTATAACTACTTAAACCTAAGAATATCACACATATCCATGCCCGAGGCAGGATTCGAACCTGCGACCGTATCAGCAGCGCGGTTCCAGACTGAAGCGCCTAGAACCGCTCGGCCACAGCGGCCGGCAGTGTAGCAGCGTTCTCTACTTCGTGGTCCTCAGTTTTGATAAGTTCATCCTAATCTCATTTCTGCTCCTCATCATTACTTGCATCTACTTTTACCCTCAATGTATACTCTGTGCTCAGAAGACTCTTCATTCCATTCAACAGACCGTGTAATACTTCTTCAGTTTCAGTGAGGATACCAGTGTCATCAGTAGCAAGTGTTATCATTTGTAATGACGCATTCCGACGCAGAGATACACAATACCTTAAAAGCTGCGCCAAAGATTAAATTGAGAGGGATGTAGAATATAATCTCTGTAATGTTCATATTGCATTCTCTTTTGTTTCATACTGCAAGAAGGAGTTAAGAGACACTTTCGATTGTTACCTTGTAGGGGATGGACGTAATTTTTGGTGTGTGCGGATAGGCAGCCATATTGTTAGTACACTCCTGGAAATTGAAATAAGAACACCGTGAATTCATTGTCCCAGGAAGGGGAAACTTTATTGACACATTCCTGGGGTCAGATACATCACATGATCACATTGACAGAACCACAGGCACATAGACACAGGCAACAGAGCATGCACAATGTCGGCACTAGTACAGTGTATATCCACCTTTCGCAGCAATGCAGGCTGCTATTCTCCCATGGAGACGATCGTAGAGATGCTGGATGTAGTCCTGTGGAACGGCTTGCCATGCCATTTCCACCTGGCGCCTCAGTTGGACCAGCGTTCGTGCTGGACGTTCAGACCGCGTGAGACGACGCTTCATCCAGTCCCAAACATGCTCAATGGGGGACAGATCCGGAGATCTTGCTGGCCAGGGTAGTTGACTTACACCTTCTAGAGCACGTTGGGTGGCACGGGATACATGCGGACGTGCATTGTCCTGTTGGAACAGCAATTTCCCTTGCCGGTCTAGGAATGGTAGAACGATGGGTTCGATGACGGTTTGGATGTACCGTGCACTATTCAGTGTCCCCTCGACGATCACCAGTGGTGTACGGCCAGTGTAGGAGATCGCTCCCCACACCATGATGCCGGGTGTTGGCCCTGTGTGCCTCGGTCGTATGCAGTCCTGATTGTGGCGCTCACCTGCACGGCGCCAAACACGCATACGACCATCATTGGCACTAAGGCAGAAGCGACTCTCATCGCTGAAGACGACACGTCTCCATTCGTCCCTCCATTCACGCCTGTCGCGACACCACTGGAGGCGGGCTGCACGATGTTGGGGCGTGAGCGGAAGACGGCCTAACGGTGTGAGGGACCGTAGCCCAGCTTCATGGAGACGGTTGCGAATGGTCCTCGCCGATACCCCAGGAGCAACAGTGTCCCTAATTTGCTGGGAAGTGGCGGTGCGGTCCCCTACGGCACTGCGTAGGATCCTACGGTCTTGGCGTGCATCCGTGCGTCGCTGCGGTCCGGTCCCAGGTCGACGGGCACGTGCACCTTCCGCCGACCACTGGCGACAACATCGATGTACTGTGGAGACCTCACGCCCCACGTGTTGAGCAATTCGGCGGTACGTCCACCCGGCCTCCCGCATGCCCACTATACGCTCTCGCTCAAAGTCCGTCAACTGCACATACGGTTCACGTCCACGCTGTCGCGGCATGATACCAGTGTTAAAGACTGCGATGGAGCTCCGTATGCCACGGCAAACTGGCTGACACTGACGGCGGCGGTGCACAAATGCTGCGCAGCTAGCGCCATTCGACGGCCAACACCGCGGTTCCTGGTGTGTCCGCTGTGCCATGCGTGTGATCATTGCTTGTACAGCCCTCTCGCAGTGTCCGGAGCAAGTATGGTGGGTCTGACACACCGGTGTCAATGTGTTCTTTTTTCCATTTCCGGGAGTGTATTTGTGGTTTGTGCGACGAGTAGAGCAAGTCTTATTGTGTTGTGAATAAAAAATAGAAGTATCTAAGTTTTACAAGAATTATTTAAAGCGACGTAGCATTGTATTCCTTGGTTCCCACCGTCTTCGTGAAGTGAACCGATGCCAACTCAGGAAGATACACACGGTCAACAAAGAGAAGAACATCGGTAGCGACTAATGAATTAATATTGCGGCAGAAGGACTAATTCTACGTCTAAGGTGAGAACTCTGATTTAATCAACAATGACATAGAATTCAAAAATGTAATTAATCGGAATGGTAAATTATATTACAGGCAAATTTCACACAGCACTGAATTTGTCCGCATTCAAGCCAGTCAATACAGTCTGTAAAACAGCCTTTCAAAAATTCTAAAGTTACAGTTCCATGTACATAATTTTTTATCTTTTCAAAAAATCAATAAATTTTTTTTTATTTATTTCGCCACACATTGATATGCTTGCACCCCGAATTTTCATCCCACTCCTGTATCTTCCTTTTATTTCTATCACGGCTTTTTCGATTTAATGATTGAACAGTAGGGAGTTGAGGTTACGTGGGTCTTATATACTTTCTAACCCGAAGACTTTGTTCTTGGTCTTCCCTTCTGACATTTTCCCTTTTGATTCTTGTACGTATTGTTCATCTTTCCTTTTGGCTTGCACCTACTGTCCTGAAAATTTCGAACATCTTGCGCGATTTTGCATTGTCGAACGCTTGTTCTAGATAGATAAATCCTATGAACGCGTCTTGATTTTCCTCAAGGCACGGTGACTGCAAAATGAAGAGGCGTTGGTGTTGGTTTCAGTAGCGACTTGTCGCACTTGTCTGCAGGTTGTGGCCGCGGTGCCGCAGGAGTCTGCTGACGCGCCGCCACCAGCGGTCCCTAGCGGAGGTGCCACCAACCAGGAGCAGCTGCAGCCGGTGGCGGGCGATGGAGCTGCTGGGGACCAGGCGCTACAAGACCGCTGGGGGATATCCGTGAACTTCCATACCGGCTGAGCAGACTTCTGCCAGATCCAAGAAACAGAAAGCTCTACTATGTTATAAACCTTTTTGTTTCTTCTGTAGTTTAAACATTTTAAACATTATTCCATTGTTTTTTCAAGAACTCTCCTTTCTTTTTTCAAAACTGTAAATTAACGTGTTTTACAAAAGACTGAATAAATTTTACCATGCAGTAATGTACTACTGCCTTCGTTCAGTTACTGACTGTTTCGCTAATTTAGCTATCATCTCAATAGCGAAATGAGTCATAAGTTTCAGTACAGAAGCAAATTTTTGAATAATGTTTCTTCATAAATTTATTCTCTGGTTTTCGTCTGGTCTCTTACCAAGATGCCAGCCGGGGTGGCCGAGCTGTTCTAGGCGCTACAGTCTGGAACCGCGTGACCGCTACGGTCGCAGGTTCGAATCCTGCGTCGGGCATGGATGTCCTTAGGTTAGTTAGCTTTAAGTAGTTCTAAGTTCTAGGGGTCTGATGACCTCAGTCCCATAGTGCTCAGAGTCATTTGAACCATCTTACCTAGATAATAAAATTAGTGCGTATAATCATTTACTGACAGAGATAGAAAATGTTATGCATCATGACGCACCAGTTTGAAATTTATCAATATTACTGGAGACGTTCGTCACATGTTGGGTACTAATGATTAAACTTTTATCCCATTTGGAACTGATGTCCATCATCATCAGTATAAGGTGTGACACTCACAAGCATACTCCTGTATTTGTTACAGGATGTAACCCAACACTTTCTGAGAGTTGAGAAATTTCCTGACAAAACTCTACCATCTGGTGAGCAAGATGTATGAAACAGGCGAAATACCCTCAGACTTCAAGAAGAATATAATAATTCCAATCCCAAAGTAAGCAGGTGTTGACAGATGTGAAAATTACCGAACTATCAGTTTAATAAGTCACGGCTGCAAAATGCTAACGCGAATTCTTGACAGACGAATGGAAAAACTAGTAGAAGCCGACCTCGGGGAAGATCAGCTTGGATTCCGTAGAAATATTGCAACACGTGAGGCAATACTGACCCTACGACTTATCTTAGAAGCTAGATTAAGGAAGGGCAAATCTACGTTTCTAGCATTTGTAGACTTAGAGAAAGCTTTTGACAATGTTGACTGGAATACTCTCTTTCAAATTCCGAAGGTGGCAGGGGTAAAATACAGGGAGCGAAAGGCTATTTACAATTTGTACAGAAACCAGATGGCAGTTATAAGGGTCGAGGGGTTGGGAAGGGAGTGAGACTGGGTTCTAGTCTTTCCCCGATGTTATTCAATCTGTATATTGAGCAAGCAGAGAAGGAAACAAAAGAAAAATTCGGAGTAGGTATTAAAATCCATGGAGAAGAAATAAAAATTTTGAGGTTCGCCGATGACATTGTAATTCTGTCAGAGACAGCAAAGGACTTGGAAGAGCAGTTGTACGGAATGGATAACGTCTTGAAAGGAGGATATAAGATGAACATCAACAAAAGCAAAACGAGGATAATGGAATGTAGTCGAATAAAGTCGGGTGATGCTGAGGGAATTAGATTAGGAAATGAGACACTTAAAGTATTAAAGAAGCTTTGCTATTTGGGGAGCAAACTAACTGATGATGGTCGAAGTAGAGAGGATATAAAATGTAGATTGGCAATGGCAAGGAAAGCGTTTCTGAAGAAGAGAAATTTGTTAATATCGAGTATAGATTTAGGTGTCAGGAAGTCATTTTTGAAAGTATTTGTATGGAGTGTAGCCATGTATGGAAGTGAAACATAGACGATAAATAGTTTGGACAAGAAGAGAATAGAAGCTTTAGAAATGTGGTGCTACAGAAGAATGCTGAAGATTACATGGGTAGATCACATAACTAATGAGGAAGTATTGAATAGGATTGGGGAGAAGAGAAGTTTGTGGCACAGCTTGACTAGAAGAAGGGATCGGTTGGTAGGACGTGTTCTGAGGCATTAAGGGATCACCAATTTAGTATTGGACGGCAGCGTGGAGGGTAAAAATCGTAGAGGGAGACCAATAGATGAATACACTAAGCAGATTCAGAAGGATGTAGGTTGCGGTAGGTACTGGGAGATGAAGAAGCTTGCACGGGATAGAGTAGCATGGAGAGCTGCATCAAACCAGTCTCAGGACTGAAGACCACAACAACAACAACGAGAAATTTCTTGCTATGCCTCAAAGTGATGCGGTGTAATTTATGAAGACTAATGACTGGAAACTGGTATTAAAGTGTGCGTCTTCCCATCGCACCCCTGCCATGCTCTATGGCTAATAAATCAGGGACCTAGGGAGATCAGTCGAAGATACCACATTCCTGAAAACGTTTGAACTGCTGTGTTGGGTCTTAGTGTCGCGTTCAGAGAGCATTCTTGACTTTGAATGACATATATATGGTGCAAGGTCCATTCAGTTCGCAAACAACGTGGTGGCTAATCGAATGTTTTTCGGGAAATACGAACAAATGAAAGCAAAACTTGAACGAGAACAACCTTTTCTGCTCGTTTGAGAAAAATGAAGGAAGATGGACCATTCCCATATGTAGTAACTGTAGAGTTCCCCCAGAGACTGGTGTGTGGCTAACAAGGGAACCCCCCCATCGCACTCCCCTCAGATTTAGTTATAAGTTGGCACAGTGGATAGGCCTCGAAAAACTGAACACAGATCAATCGAGAAAACAGGAAGAAGTTGTGTGGAACTACGAAAAAAATAAGCAAAATATACAAACTGAGTAGTCCATGCGCAACATATGCAACATCAAGGAGAACATGAGCGCTGAGCGCCGTGGTCCCGTGGTTAACGTGAGCACCTGTGGAACGAGAGGTCCTTGGTTCAAGTCTTCCTTCGAGTAAATATTTTACTTTCTTTATTTTCGCAAAGTTATGATCTGTCCGTTCCTTCATTGAGGTCTCTGTTCACTGTAATAAATTTAGTGTCTGTTTTGCGACCGCACTGCAAAACCGTGCGATTAGTAGACGAAAGGACGTGCCTCTCCAATGGGAACCGAAAACATTTGATCGCACGGTCATAGGTCAACCGATTCCTCCACAGGAAAACACGTCTGATATATTCTATGCGACACTGGTGGCGGCATGTGCGTCACATGACAGGAATATGTTGTCGACCCACCTAACTTGTACACTTGGCGAATGGGTAAAAAGAATTTTCTACCTTGCCCGATTTGGGTTTCCTTGTGGACGTGATAATCACTCCCAAAAAAGTGATTAAAACATAAGAATTTGTCACATAAACTGCAACAAATGAATGCAACAGTTTCACAGTCGCACAGTTTTCCCTGTGCTCTGTCAAAACATATGTTTTTAACGTTTTCAAATTTTTCCGTGTGTAGACCGTCAAATCCTGCATATGTCCAAGCAAATCTGAACATGTCCTGGAATTTTGGAGAGCGAAGTTGATTATGTGTGAGTGCCCGAACTGTGATAATTGTCTGAAAATAAAAAATTAAACTTTTCACTCGATGGAAGACTTGATCCAAGGACCCTTCGTTCCGCAGCTGCTCACGCTAACCACGGGACAACGGCGCCCATAACGCGCTTTATCCTTGATGTTGCCTATGTTGCGCCTGGACTACTCAGTTTGTATATTTTGTTCATAGTTCCACACAACTTCTTCCTGTTTTCTCGATTGATCTGTGTTCAGTTTTTCAAGGCCTATAAACTGTGGCAACTTATGACTAAATCTGAAGGGGGTGCGATGGGGATGTTCCCTTGTAAGTAACGAGTGCAAGCTGGCCCAGAGCGAATTCTCTAAGTGGGCCTCACCTGTGTAGACTTCCCTCTAGGGCGACTTTTATTCTCTAAATGGTCCTGTGGCCGCCGCTGCCTCCATCCTTATGCTGTGTGGCACGCCACATCGCCTACTCCACGACCGCGTTTCCAGCCATCGTCCAGCAACGCATTGTGTGACATGGTAAACAAAAGAAATACCACGCCGAGAGGTTTCCTCATACGAGACCTTGTGAGTTCCACATTGCCATCTGGCCAAATTTAAGCTAACGCCCTTCCTGTGGCGCCACTTTTGTGTTTATAAGCGAAAACATTCGTCCTCCTCTTCGTCTTTTACCATAGATTGTTGCATTACATGTAACGCCTCCTCCTACCCTTCCCCTAGGGAAAAATTTGGAAGCCCTCTACTATGTTATCTAAAAGAAGTTCACAGTTTGTAACGTTTCCTGACAGCACACACACTATTAATAAAATGAAATGACATTTAATTGTACTACGTACGCCGCTATGAAGCAATTCGTATGTACTGTAATTGTTTAATAAAAAATATTATTTAATTTTGTATAAAGGACGTTGGTTATTAATGTAATATTTTCTGTAATAATATTCTCGATGTATTTATGATTGTAATATTTCTATACTCATAATGTAATTACGAAATATGTTAATATCTGCGATGAAAAAATGTAAAATGTAGCCACAGAGGAAAATAATGTTGTAAGATTACAAAGAGATATTTATTATCAGCAATAATATAAATAGCACTACATAATGTGCATTCTTTGCCGTCTTCCTCGAGAGCTGAGAGAGAGAGAGGAACCTGTGACGTAGCACTATATGAATGAGTAGACTTCTTTTGTCTGTACCTGTCTTTAGCCGCCATTAGAGGAGAAATTATAAAGGTGTGTAATTTTAATTATTGTTATGGTCTAAATACATTATAATTTATCAAAACTGTGTATTACTAATGTAAATTAGCTTGCCCATGTCATCTATAATATTTCTTTAAAGAATTTTCAGCACTTTTAGCGATTAGCGTTGGTGTTGCTGGGCTGTGCCGCAACCGAACGATTTGCAGCGGCCGCACATTTAAAAAATTGTTCCGCTATAAAATTAACCAAACCCGTAAATCTGGAGCAGGTAAAATTAGCAGTGAATTACGAAATATTTTTCTTTTACAGCGATCCTGAGGCTGACTGAATTTATTACTGGTTTTACATTTGCGCATTCATAGGCGGATAATTAACGTTGAAGTTGTTAATCTGTTGGTTCTTTCAATTTCTAAAGCAAATAACTTAAACGTATAGTGAAGTGTGTTTTGTTAATGATAATTAAACGTTCAGGTCGGCTTGGCAATATTTAACCATTTTATGCTAACAGAGACAGTCTTGTGTTCCATAGCTAACGCCGGGAAAGAATTCAGTAAATATTTAAAAACCCACTGCATCTAGAAAATATGTGCCAAGGCCGAAATACGTAAAAAATTTAATTTAAATAATTTTCAAAGTCATAAATGTTATTAATCAGTTAGTTTGAATTTATCAGCATGAGAGGGTTGCTAAAGTTCACGTAATTTTAAATGCGCTTAATTCTGTCTAAATGAATTTTTATTACCACACTTAAAAAAAAGGGGTTCTACAACACAGTTCGTACTGAAAGAGTAAATAACAAAAATATTTAAAGCCATTTCTTCCCCATTTTCATCCATTCATTTTTATATATATATATATATATATATATATATATATATATATATATATATATATATATATATATATTATTTTTTTCATCATTGTCAAATGAAAGAAATACATAATTGGTTTACAATAATCAATCTTTTCCCTGAAAGAGAGACACATTTACGTAATAGTGTTTGGATACTTCCTATCTTTATTACAATTCTGTTTGATGGAAGGGATGGGTGTGCACGTTATTTAAGAGAGACATTTCATAAATAATGCAAACTATTTTTTTTACTTACACTTTTTTTTCAATATCTCTTTATGGCCGTTTATATAGTCTCCCTGTCTTTCTGTGGCTGAATACCAGCCAACATCTCGGAAGCTCTATTATTCCATCCAGGACACCACATCTGTTCATCTGTCGAATGACATACGACCACCACGAAAACGATTAACCCAAAGCGAAACTGTACTACGGTCCACTGGAAAGTCTCCGCAAACTTCATTTAACGCCCTGTGTATCTCTCCTGGGCCTTGCCGCGTAGTGTTTCGATCTTGATGTACGACCCCTAGACCTCAACAGTCACAGTACCTGAGACCCCCCGCCGTGTGTTTCTACTTCTCGTCAATTTTATGTTACAGCACACAGCGAAAAAACAAAAACACGTGCTTATTCGTCAAGCTCCCAAATGCATATGATGTAATTTCCATTGTTGTGACATCAGTCCACAGTAATAACAAGCTGTGCATTATTTATGAAATGTCACTCGTACTTGACAACGATTTTACACTTGCTATCATAGTTCCCCCCCATGAACCATGGACCTTGTCGTTGGTGGGGAGGCTTGCGTGCCTCAGCGATACAGATAGCCGTACCGTAAGTGCAACCACAGCGGAGGGGTATCTGTTGAGAGGCCAGACAAACGTGTGGTTCCTGAAGAGGGGCAGCAGCCTTTTCAGTAGTTGCAGGGGCAACAGTCTGGATGATTGACTGATCTGGCCTTGTAACACTAACCAAAATGGCCTTGCTGTTCTGGTACTGCGAACGGCTGAAAGCAAGGGGAAACTACAGCCATAATTTTTCCCGAGGGCATGCAGCTTTACTGTATGATTAAATGATGATGGCGTCCTCTTGGGTAAAATATTCCGGAGATAAATTAGTCCCCCATTCGGATCTCCGGGCGGGGACTACTCAAGAGGACGTCATTATCGGGAGAAAGAAAGCTGGTGTTCTACGGATCGGAGCGTGGAATGTCAGATCCCTTAATCGGGCAGGTAGGTTAGAAAATCTAAAAAGGGAAATGGATAGGTTAAAGTTAGATATAGTGGGAATTAGTGAAGTTCGGTGGCAGGAGGAACAAGACTTTTGGTCAGGTGAATACAGGGTTATAAATACAAAATCAAATAGGGGTAATGCAGGAGTAGGTTTAATAATGAATAAAAAAGTAGGAGTGTGGGTAAGCTACCACAAACAGCATAGTGAACGCATTATTGTGGCCAAGATAGACACGAAGCCCACGCCTACTACAGTAGTACAAGTTTATATGCCAACTAGCTCTGCAGATGATGAAGAAATTGATGAAATGTATGATGAAATAAAAGAAATTATTCAGGTAGTGAAGGAAGACGAAAATTTAATAGTCATGGCTGACTGGGATTCGAGAGTAGGAAAAGGGAGAGAAGGAAACATAGTAGGTGAATATGGATTGGGGGAGAGAAATGAAAGAGGAAGCCGCCTGGTAGAATTTTGTGCAGAGCATAACTTAATCATAGCTAACACTTGGTTCAAGAATCATGAAAGAAGGTTGTATACATGGAAGAACCCTGGAGATACTAAAAGGTATCAGATAGATTATATAATGGTAAGGCAGAGATTTAGGAACCAGGTTTTAAATTGTAAGACATTTCCAGGAGCAGATGTGGACTCTGACCACAATCTATTGGTTATGAACTGTAGATCAAAACTGAAGAAACTACAAAAAGGTGGGAATTTAAGGAGATGGGACCTGGATAAACTGAAAGAACCAGAGGTTGTACAGAGTTTCACGGAGAGCATAAGAGAACAATTGACAGGGATGGGGGAAAGAAATACAGTAGAAGAAGAATGGGTAGCTGTGAGGGATGAATTAGTGAAGGCAGCGGAGGATCAAATAGGTAAAAAGACGAGGGCTGGCAGAAACCCTTGGGTAACAGAAGAGATATTGACTTTAATTGATGAAAGGAGAAAATACAAAAATGCAGTACATGAAGCAGGCAAAAAGGAATACAAACGTCTCAAAAATGAGATCGACAGGAAGCACTAAATGGCTAAGCAGGCATGGCTAGAGGACAAATGTAAGGATGTAGAGGCTTATCTCACTAGGGGTAAGATAGATACTGCCACAGGAAAGTTAAAGAGACCTTTGGAGAAAGGAAAACCACTTGCATGAATATGAAGAGCTTTGATGGAAACCCAGTTCTAAGCAAAGAAGGGAAAGCAGAAAGGTGGAAGGAGTATATAGAGGGTCTATACAAGGGCGAGGTACTTGAGGACAATATTATGGAAATGGAAGAGGATGTAGATGAAGATGAAATGGGAAATATGATACTGCGTGAAGAGTTTGACAGAGCACTGAAAGACCTGAGCCGAAACAAGGCTCCTGGAGTAGACAACATTCCATTAGAACTACTGACAGCCTTGGGAGAGCCAGTCCTGACAAAACTCTACCATCTGGTGAGCAAGATGTATGAGACAGGCGAAGTACCCGCAGACTTCAAGAAGAATATAATAATTCCAATCCCAAAGAAAGCAGGTGTTGACAGATGTGAAAATTACCAAACTATCAGTTTGATAAGTCACGGCTGCAAAATACTAACGCGAATTCTTTACAGACGAATGGAAAAACTGATAGAGGCCAACCTCGGGGAAGATCAATTTGGATTCCATAGAAATGTTGGAACACGTGAGGCAATACTGACCCTGCGACTTATCTTGGAGGAAAGATTGAAGAAAGACAAACCTACGTCTCTAGCATTTGTAGACTTAGAGAAAGCTTTTGACAGTGCTGATTGGAATACTCTCTTTCAAATTCTGAAGGTGGCAGGGGTAAGATGCGGGGAGCGAAAGGCTATTTACAATTTGTACAGAAACCAGATGGCAGTTGTATGAGTCGAGGGACATAAAAGGGAAGCAGTGGTTGGGAAGGGAGTGAGACAGGGTTGTAGCCTCTCCCCGATGTTATTCAATCTGTATATTGAGCAAGCAGTGAAGGAAACAAAAGAAAAGTTCGGAGTAGGTATTAAAATCCATGGACAAGAAATAAAAACTTTGAGGTTCGCCGATGACATTGTAATTCTGTCAGAGACAGCAAAGGACTTGGAAGAGCAGTTGAACGGATTGGACAGTGTCTTGAAAGGAGGATATAAGATGAACATCAACAAAAACAAAACGAGGATAATGGAATGTAGTCGAATTAAGTCGGGTGATGCTGAGGGAATTAGATTAGGAAATGAGACACTTAAAGTAGTAAAGGAGTTTTGCTATTTGGGGAGCAAAATAACTGCTGATGGTCGAAGTAGAGAGGATATAAAATGTAGACTGGCAATGGCAAGAAAAACGTTTCTGAAGAAGAGAAATTTGTTGACATCGAGTATCAGGAAGTCTTTTCCGAAAGTATTTGTATGGAGTGTCGCCATGTATGGGAGTAAAACATTGACGATAAACAGTTTCGACAAGAAGAAAATAAACGCTTTTGAAATTTGGTGCTGCTGAAGAACGCTGAAGATGGGTACATCACGTAACTAATGAGGAGGTAGTAAACAGAATTGAGGAGAAAAGAAATTTGTGGCAGAACCTGACTAGAAGGAGGGATCGGTTGGTAGGACTCATTCTGAGGCATCAAGGGATCAAAAAATTTAGTTCAAATTGCTCCATGCACTATGGGAGTTAACATCTGAGGTCCTCAGTCCCCTTAGAACTACTTAGAACTACTTAAACCTAACTAACCTATGGACATCACACACATCCATGCCCGGTGGAGGATTCGAAACTGCGACCGTGGCAGCAGCGCGGTTCTGGGCTGAAGCGCCTAGAACCGCTCGGCCAAGCGGCCGGCCATCAATTTAGTACTGCAGGGAAGCGTGCTGAGTAAAAATCGCAGAAGGAGACCAAGATGAATACAGTAAGCAGAACAGTTAACGCAGAACAGGGAACCAGCGATCATAAAGCGGTTATTCCTTCGATGATTTCAGCCGCAAATAGAACTATTAAAAAAGGTAGGAAGATTTTTCTGCTTAGCAAAAGTGACAAAAAGCAGATTTCAGAGTACTTGACAGGTCATCTCAAAAGTTTTATCGCAAGTACAGATAGTGTCGATGATCAGTGGACAAAGTTCAAAACCATCGTACAATATGCATTAGATGAGTATGTGCCAAGCAAGATCGTAAGGGGTGGAAAAGAGCCACCGTGGTACAACAACCGAGTTAGAAAACTACGGAAGCAAAGAGAACTTCACAGCAAACATAAATATAGCCAAAGCCTTGCAGACAAACAAAAATTAAACGAAGCGAAATGTAGTGTGAGGAGGGCTATGCGAGAGGCGTTCAATGAATTTGAAAGTAAAGTTCTGTGTACTGACTTGGCAGAAAATCATAAGAAATTTTGGTCTTATGTCAAAGCGGTAGGTGGATCGAAACAAAATGTCCAGGTACTCTGTGACCAAAATGGTACAAAAACAGAGGATAACAAACTAAAGGCCAAAATACTAAATATCTTATTCCAAAGCTGTTTCACAGAGGAAGACTGCACTGTAGTTCCTTCTCTAGATTGTCGGACAGATGACAAAATGGTAGATATCGAAATAGATGACAGAGGAATAGAAAAACAATTAAAATCGCTCAAAAGATGAAAGGCCGTTGGACCTGATGGGATACCAGTTCGATTTTACACAGAGTACGCGAAGGAACTTGCCCCCTTCTTGCAGCGGTGTACCGTAGGTCCCTAGAAGAGCGTTGCGTTCCAAAAGATTGGAGAAGGGCACAGGTCATCCCCGTTTTCAAGAATGGACGTCGAACAGATGTGCAGAACTATAGACCTATATCCCTAACGTCGATCAGCTGTAGAATTTTGGAACACGTATTATGTTCGAGTATATTGACTTTTCTGGAGATTAGAAATCTACACTGTAGGAGTCAGCATGGGTTTCAAAAAAGACGATCGTGTGAAACCCAGCTCGCGCTATTCGTCCACGAGACTCAGAGGGCCATAGACACGGATTCCCAGCTAGATGCCGTGTTTCTTGACTTCCGCATGGCGTTTGATACAGTTCCCCACAACCGTTTAATGAACAGAGTAAGAGCATATGGACTATCAGACCAATTGTGTGATTGGACTGAAGAGTTTCTAGACAACAGAACGCAGCATGTCATTCTGAATGGAGAGAAGTCTTCCGAAGTAAGAGTGATTTCAGGTGTGCTGCAGGGGAGTGTCGTAGGACCGTTGCTATTCACAATACATATAAATGACCTTGTGGATAACATCGGAAGTTCACTGAGGCTTTTTGCGGATGATGCTGTAGTATATCGAGAGGTTGTAACAACGGAAAATTGTACGGAAATACAGGAGGATCTGCAACGAATTGACGCATGATGCAGGGAATGGCAATTGAATCTCAATGTAGACAAGTGTAATGTCTGCGAATATATAGAAAGAAAGATACTTTATCATTTAGCTACAATATAGCACGTCAGCAACTGGAAGCAGTTAATTCCATAAATCATCTGTGAGTAGGCATTAGGAGTGATTTAAAATACAATTACTGTATAAAATTAATCGTCGGTAAAACAGATGCCAGACTGAGATTCATTGGAAGAATCCTAAGGAAATGCAGTCCGAAAACAAAGGAAGTAGGTTACAGTACACTTGTTCGCCCAATGCTTGAATACTGCCCACCGGTGTGGGATCCGTACCAGATAGGGTTGATAGAAGAGATAAAGAAGATCCAACGGAGAGCAGCGCTCTTCGTTACAGGATCATTTAGTAATCGCGAAAGCGTTACGGAGATGATAGATAAACTCCAGTGGAAGACTCTGCAAGACAGACGCTCAGTAGCTCGGCACTAGCTTTTGTTGAAGTTTCGAGAACATACCTTCACAGAGCAGTACATTGCTCCCTCCTACGTATATCTCGCGAAGAGACCATGAGGATAAAATTAGAGAGATTATAGCCCACACGGAGGCACACCGACAATCTTTCTTTCCACGAGAGTGGAATAGAAGGGAGAACCGATAGAGGTACCCACGGTACCCTCCGCCACAGAGCGTCAGGTGGCTTGCGGTGTGTGGATGTAGATGTAGATTCAGAAGGATGTAGGTTGCAGTAGTTACTCGGAGGTCAAGAGTCTTGCACAGGATAGAGTAGCATGGAGAGCTGCATCAAACCAGTATTCGGACTGAAGACCACAACAACAATATCATGATTGCGTCTCTAATACTTGAAAGAGAGATATATCTGATTTACAATATTTCACATTGCTTACGATGGTTACACTTCATTTTTTGGCATTTGTCTATTTTCGCCATAACAGTAGGAGGCAGTGCTTTTTGCGCAAGACGAGGACATAGAACTTCACTTCACACTCCTAACAGGCGTATGATATCTACCACAAATTATTTCTTCACTGTCTCTCGATGTTCTTCGATTGGGACGACATCTCACTACATCCCTGTCCGGACAGTAAATAACAGTAGTGTTTCTAACACATTTTCTTGCACAGTGATCTTCACCCATCACTTTAAAGAATTCTCTGCAACATTTATAGTCTTTACATAGATAACATATAATCACTCTAATCACTACGTCACAGCCCTTGGAACTCCAGAAACGGAAACGACTTATCCAGAAGCTGCTGAAGGCACTTCCCTGATACTCAGTTTCACTCTGCAATTCATCAGGCTTACAAGTATGTCTGACAGCTGTCAGCTCATCTAACTGCCTGACAGCACGCTGTATTGGCAAGTCCAACTTAATATCTCTGATATTTTTGCTTTTCTTGCTTACTATGCAGCGGTCGAATTCCATGCTTAAAACTAGCAATATCGCTACTAGTGACATCTGTCCGTATCACATACTCAGTTTTTACCACCATTTTAATAGTGTATCTATGAGGTTCAACTTCCCCTTGCCACGATATCAGTGGGCTTGCCTTCATGGCAGATGATGGTAATGACTTCACTCGTAGGACCAAATATCATACTTTCATTATTACTCAGCGGCATCCGCAGACTTTTGCCTAACACAATTAGATTCTGCATGCCGTCCTTCGGTAGATCTCGGGCTGGTTGTAGCATCTTACCCTCTCACATCACATAATCGTAAATAAATAATAGTATAAATTCTTCGTTACATATTCTGAGACTATGATCTGCTAATCTTACACTGCAGCTACTCGCTACTTACTTCGCGTACTGCCGCTTTTCATCATCAGTTAGCATTAACTCCTTTTTGGGGACAATGTACAGTGGACACAACAAAACTGTTAACATGTCTTGATACACTCGGATACCTTCGGTTGTGTACAGCTCGCACCATTAGTAATGCAGTACCTGAGACGGGGCGGGAACACTTCGAATTTATGGTCATCTCGCTCAGAATCTGTATATGCACATGAAAAAGGTACTGCAGAGGCGAGTGTGAGGAGACGCTTTCTCAGTGGAGTTATCCAGTTACAGCAGGACCACTCACTGATTCACTGGAGACGAATCGACCAGCAACGATTTTCGCAAAAGGCTGACGTCTATCCGATCGACTCGCCTGTTCGAGAGCCGGACTTCAATCTCATTTAAAATTTATGGGACATGAGATTACAAAGGCCAACACCGGCCCAATGCAAACCTGACCAAGTGTGGGACCTATATTGGATGGATATGAGAGTCTCATGGATAATGAGGCGTATTTCCAGAGGACGTCGGCCTCACTGCCTTGTCAGATGAGCCAGGTAACTGATGCCAATGGTGGGCCGACCTCACCACCAACCTTATCTCTGATGCGAAACTTCCCACATCTTATATTACTCCATTTTACAATATTTGACACAAATGAATGCTTGTTAATTGGAAATCTACGTTAAATCATTGTAGTTTCAATTTTAATTATTGATTCATCCTGCTTAACAACTAATGCCAGGGCGTTCTTAAAAGTAATGCCTCTGAAATTTTTATTATGTGCCCAACATCGGTTTAGATATTAGATGTCATGTATAGTATTCGGTCGACTTTCCCGCTTCACTGACGAAAGCTGAAGCTCTCTACCGGTAGAGGGCACCGAATTGTAGGGTGTAACGTGGTGATGTGACGTAACTATGTCGGTGCCTAAGAAATAGTCTGCTCTAATCGAGTTTACAGGCGCAGAAAACTTCTTCCACACATGGAGCACTCTCTCCATCAGCATGAAAATGACAGATCACACGCGAGCACTAGCGCTCCATCTACAACAATCTGACGCCTTGCGTTCACAGTTATCGATCATCCTCAACACAGTCCCGACCTGGCGCCATCCGATGTTTCAAAACTTAAACACCTGCGAGGACTTCACTTTGATAACGATGAAACCGTCAAGCAGAGGTGAGGTTATGGCTCTGTCAACAAAGTCAAATATTCCTCAGTCACGATATCAACGAACTGGTCTCTCGTAGGGAGAAATGTGTCGTCGGCAGTGTGGCTGTCTCGTAAAATAAATATGCAAGCACGAAGAATGAAGATGCAGAATGTTAACAAAGTTTGTTTTATATAAAAAGACTCAATAGTTTTCACACAAAAAAATCGGGGATATTATTTTTCAGCACTCCTCGTACACGTAAATTTGAGTAAAGCACAAACGAGTTTCAGTCGAAAGTGAAATGGTATCCTAATATAAAACAGTTAGAGAAAACACTTAATACTGACCAATAAAAAAAGAGGCAAGCCTTAAAATACTAGTATTCTTTTCCTTACAATCTTCCCAACATTTCTACGTTTATTGTGCAAAAGAAGTCCAATAATGGCATACAAAAGCTCTTTCTCAAGCTAACATTCTTCGGCAGTCTAAGAATAGAATTCGATGCACTGCGCCTTTTTCTCTGTGTTAGTCTTTAGACGAATTTGCATTCAGTGTCTTCTTCTTCACATTTAACTTCTGAAATATTGTCCTTTTGTCTACGAACCGTTTTGTTTCTCGACTGTACCCAAGTGCCTTGTCCGTCCACTTCTGACGACAACGGTACTATCCTGAACAGATTATAATCATCCGCTCATGTTAACGAGATATGCAACACATAACGTAAGATGTTACCGACAATCAAAACACCTAGATCAATAATTCTGATCAATTGTAGTCACCGTGTGCCGTAAGGACAACAGGGAAACTCTTTTCCTTGACGTCGTCATTGATCAGTTCTAAATACTGTAGTATCTGAAATGGATTGATCATATGTAGTTCTAGAATACATTCCTGAGTGTTTGTTATTGCCAATATTAACGTGTCATATTACCAACCTAGTTTATTGAAGATACCAGTAAGCCGTATTAGCTGTTCCTTTACAGTGATCAGAATTTCGATTGTCTGTAGCAGTACATCAGTGCTATTTTCGTATTGTGCAATTCATCAGTTCAACTGTTTCATGCCCTGCGTTATAGTCCCTTTACCTTCAGCAATCGACCCTACGGTATGATTAAATCTAGTTAAAGTTGCTTCAACTATTGTCAACTGCTCGTTCAGAAGTTTGAGTAGCTGTTTCTGTTCACCTTCCAATACACATATTTTCGCCTTGAAATGCGTGATATGATTTTCGTTTAGCGTTCTGAACAAAATCTTATTGATTTCGCCTACAATATTTAAGATTTCTCTCTTATTTATACGGGACGCGTGTCGTAAGTTAGCTAACTAACTCAAACGAACGGAACAGTAGACGGCCCACATCGAACTGTAACAGAGATGTAGGACGCTATGTAAACAAAGTGCAAACAGACAGGTACAGTTGGGTTCCGCATGCGATTTTTGTGTACAATAAGACACTGCACAGCAAACCAGGATTTTTGTCACATGAAGCATTTCTTGGAAGTATATGTAACATTCTGGGGATACTGCAGAAAGATCCATCTGAACTGAGGTATAATTTTAATGATTATGTGGCCAAACTGGAAGAGAGCATACAAGAGAATACATGAGAGAGAACAGAATGCACAACGTAAGATAAAGAATGACAAGACACAGAATCCGAAACAGATCCGTTTTGACAATAAAGTTCTGCCGGCTGCGGTGGTCTCGCGGTTAAGGCGCTCAGTCCGGAACCGCGCGACTGCTACGGTCGCAGGTTCGAATCCTGCCTCGGACATGGATGTGTGTGATGTCCTTAGGTTAGTTAGGTTTAAGTAGTTCTAAGTTCTAGGGGACTGATGACCACAGAAGTTAAGTCCCATAGTGCTCAGAGCCATTTGAACCAATAAAGTTCTGTTGTAGAACGAGAGTGTACGATAAGAGAGATAGGTTAAATTAGATACGCAATGGCAAGGTCCGTACAAGATAGTATGAACTATGATTCTTGCCAAGAGACTGAAGGAATTTTTCTAATTCCGGGTGTCGTATACAGAATTGGCGTTTCTCTTCTGTTGTCGTTGAGCATACGGGAGAGAAACCATACATGCAGATGACAAAATTCCAATGTCCCCTGGACTGTTTATGAAGACATGGAGCATATTTAAATTTATCATGTCACTTGGAGAATAACGACGTCATTCAATTTACTAGAGGTAAAGGAGAAATTTAAACACACGGAAATTCTCTCGAGTCAGGCAGTCGAATTAGGTAAAGGGAGACTGGCAGTGCTGAAGATGAGTGCAGCGGAATGCAAAAGTACAGAACATGTGGTACATTGGTACGTAGGTGAGACTGAAAAAGCGCAAGGCCTGATGAGACAGCAGGCACGACGCCGATCCCATGTCAAAAAGAGACGACTCTTAGATATTGTGGGCGGAATCAATAAGATTTTTCTCGGAATGATAGACGAAAATGTTGTGGTTGTGGTCTTCAGATCGAAGATGGTTTGATGCAGCTCCCCTACTCTGTCCTGCGAAAGTCGCTTCATCTCCGAATAACTACTGCAGCCTAAATCCTTCTGAATATGTTTACTGTACTCATCTCTTGATCTGTCTCTACGACTGTTACACACCACACTTTCCTCCAGTACTAAACTGGTGATCCGTTGACGTCTCAGATGTGTCCTATCACCCGATCTACATCTAAATCTATACAGATAGCCCGCAAGCCACCGGACGGTGCATGGCGTAAGGTACCCCGTACCACTACTTGCCATTTCCTTTCCTGTTCCACTTCAAATAGAGCGAGGGAAAAACTACTGTCTATATGCCTTCGTACGAGCCCTAATTTCTCGTATCTTATCTTCGTGGCCCTTACGCGAAATGTACGTTGGCGGCAATAGGATCGTTCTGTGGTCAGCTTCAAATGCCTGTTCTCTAAATTTTATCTATAGTGTTTACCAAAAAAAAAAGTCCGCCTGCTCCGCTGGTAACGTGCTCGCCTCTCATGCGAGCAGGCCTGGGTTCGATTCCCGGCTGGGTTGGAGACTTTCTCCGCTCGGGGACTACATCTACATCTACATGACTACTCTGCAATTCACATTTAAGTGCTTGGTAGAGGGTTCATCGAACCACAATCATACTATCTCTCTACCATTCCACTCCCGAACAGCACGCGAGAAAAACGAACACCTAAACCTTTCTGTTCGAGCTCTGATTTCTCTTATTTTATTTTGATGATCATTCCTACCTATGTAGGTTGGGCTCAACAAAATATTTTCGCATTCGGAAGAGAAAATTGGTGACTGAAATTTCGTAAATAGTTCTCGCCGCGACGAAAAACGTCTTTGCTGTAATGACTTCCTTCCCGATTCGCGTATCATGTCTGCCACACTCTCTCCCCTATTACGTGATAATGCAAAACGAGCTGCCCTTTTTTGCACCCTTTCGATGTCCTCCGTCAATCCCACCTGGTAAGGATCCCACACAGCGCAGCAATATTCTAACAGAGGACGAACGAGTGTAGTGTAAGCTGTCTCTTTAGTGGACTTGTTGCATCTTCTAAGAGCCCTGCCAATGAAACGCAACCTTTGGCTCGCCTTCCCCACAATATTATCTATGTGGTCTTTCTAACTAAAGGTGTTCGTAATTTTAACACCCAGGTACTTAGTTGAATTGACAGCCTTGAGAATTATACTATTTATCGAGTAATCGAATTCCAACGGATTTCTTTTGGAACTAATGTGGATCACATCACACTTTTCGTTATTTAGCGTCAACTGCCACCTGCCACACCATACAGCAATCTTTTCTAAATCGCTTTGCAACTGATACTGGTCTTCAGATGACCTTACTAGACGGTAAATTACAGCATCATCTGCGAACAACCTAAGAGAACTGCTCAGATTGTCATCCAAGTCATTTATATAGATCACGAACAGCAGAGGTCCCAGGACGCTTCCTGGGGAACACCTGATATCACTTCAGTTTTACTCGATGATTTGCCGTCTATTACTACGAATTGCGACCTTCCTGACAGGAAATCACGAATCCAGTCGCACAACTGAGACGACAGCCCATAGGCCCGCAGCTTGATTAGAAGTCACTTGTGAGGAACGGTGTCAAAAGCTTTCCGGAAATCTAGAAATACGGAATCAACTTGAGATCTCCTGTCGATAGCGGCCATTACTTCGTGCGAATAAAGAGCTAGCTGCGTTGCACAAGAACGATGTTTTCTGAAACCATGCTGATTACGTATCAATAGATCGTTCCCTTAGAGGTGATTCATAATGTTTGAATACAGTATATGCTCCAAAACCCTACTGCAAACCGACGTCAATGATATAGGTCTGTAGTTCGATGGATTACTCCTACTACCCTTCTTAAACACTGGTGCGACCTGCGCAATTTTCCAATCTGTAGGAACAGATCTATCGGTGAGCGAGCCGCTGTATATGATTGCTAAGTAGGGAGTTATTGTATCAGCGTAATCTGAAAGGAACCTAATCGGTATACAATCTGGATCTGAAGACTTGCCCGTATCAAGCGATTTGAGTTGCTTCGCAACCCCTAAGGTATCTACTTCTAAGAAACTCATGCTAGCAGCTGTTCGTGTTTCAAATTCTGGAATATTCCATTTGTCTTCCCTGGTGAAGGGTGTTGTGTTGTCCTCATCATCGTTTCATTGTCATTACCGGCGCGCAAGTCGCCCAATGTGGCGTCGAATGAAATAAGACTTGCACGTGGCTGCAGAACTTCCCCGAATAGGGGCCTCCCGACCAATGAAGCCATTTGCTCATTTCCATCGAAAAGAAAGTCGCCTTCCTTCCAGAGACTCCCATTTGAGTTCCTGAAGCATCTCCGTAACACTTACGTGTTTTTCGAACCTACCGGTAACAAAAGTAGCAGCCCGCCTCTGGACTACTTCGACGTCCTCCTTCAATCTGACATGGAGGATCCCAAACACTCGAGCAGTAATCTAGACTAGGTCGCACCTGCGTCCTATAAGCGGTCTCCTCTGCTTTTTCTGAAATTCTCCCAATAAACCGAAGTCAACCATCCGTCTTCCCTACCACAGTTGTCACGTGCTCGTTCCGTTTCACATCGCTTTACAACGTTGCGCCCAGACATTTAAATGACTTGACTGTGTCAAGCAGAACACTAGTAATACATTACAAGTTTGATCTTCCTACTCATCCGCGTTAACTTGCATTTTCCCACATTTAGGGCAAGCTGCTATTCATCACACCAACTGGAAGTTTTGCTAAGTCGTCTTTTATCTTCCTACAGCGACTCAACTTCGACATCCTACAGTACACCACGGCATCATCAGCAAACAATCGCAGATTGCTGCCCACCCCGTCTGCCAAGTCATTTACACATATACAGATCAACAGCCGTCCTATCACACTTTCCTGGGGCACTCTCGACGATACCCTTGTCTCTGATGAAAACTCGCTATCGATTACAACATACCGGGCTCTATTATTTAAGAAATCTTCGAGCTACTCACGCGTCAGTGAACTAATTCATTAACATCCTGTGAAGGGGCACCGTGTCAAATACTTTCCAGAAATCTAGAAATATGGGATCTGCCTATTGCCCTTCGACCACAGTTCGCAGTATATCATGTGAGAAAAGGGCAAGCTGAGTTTTGCACGAACGATGCTTTCTAAAACCATGCTGATTCGTGGACATTAGCTTCTCAGTGTCAAGAAAATTTAACATATTCAAAGTAAAATTCTGCAGCAAACAGACGTTAGGGATATTGATCTGTAATTCTCTTTTACCCTTCTCGTACACTGGAGTCCCCTATGCCTCTTTTCAGTCGCTTGGGACTTTGTGCTGGGCGATAGATTCACGATAAATGCAAGCTAGGTAACGGGCCTTCTTCTGGTCAGGTTGCGCTATAAATGTTTTTCTCTCTTATTCTATTCAGTACCTCCTCACTGGTTGTGTGTTCTACACATCTAATTTTCAGCATTCTTATGCAGCACCACTTTTCAAAAGCTTCTATTCTCTTATTTTCTAAACAGTTTATCGTCCATGTTTCACTTCCATGCCGGCCGGGGTGGCCGTGTGGTTCTAGGCGCTGCAGTCTGGAACCGCAGGACCGCTACGGTCGCAGGTTCGAATCCTGCCTCGGGCATAGATGTGTGTGATGTCCTTAGGTTAGTTATGTTTATGTAGTTCTAAGTTCTAGGGGACTGATGACCTTAGAAGTTAAGTCCCATAGTGCTCAGAGCCATTTGAACCATTTTTTCACTTCCATACGTACCCACACTCCAACAAATACTTTCAGAAAACTTCCTGACACTTAAATCTGTATGCGATGTTAACAAATTTCTCTTCTCCAGAAACGTTTTTCTTGCCGTTGCCATTCTACATTTTACATCCTCTCTGCTTCGGCCGTCATTAGATATTTAGCTACCCAAATAGCAAAATTCATCTACTCTTTTAAGTATCTCGTTTCCTAATCGAGTTCCCTCAGCATCCCCTAACTAATTCAGCTACATTCCATTATCCTGGTTCTGTTTTTATTGATGTTGACTTACATCCTCCTTTCAAGACAACGTCCATTCTGTTCAATTGATCTTCGAAGTCCTTTGCTGCCTGTAAAAGAATTATAATGTCATCGGCAAACCTCAAAGTTTTTATTTCTTCTCTCTGGTCTTCAATTCTTACTCCAAATTTTCCTTTGGTTTTACTTACTGCTCATTCCATGTATAAACTGAATAACATCGCTGATAGCCTACAACCGTGCTTCACTCCCTTCTCAACGACTGCTTCCCTTTCATGTCCCTCGACTCTTGCAAACTGCCGTCTAGTTTCTGTGCAAATTGTAAACAGCCTTTCGCTACCTGTATTTTACCCCTGATACCTTCAGGATTCCAATGGGAGTTTTGTGTCGTCGTTGGCAATGTGGAGTCTTGTGCCAGGGGAAGCAGGAGAGAGGGTGTTGTTTGATGGCTGGTCTCCTTTACTACAACACAACTGCACACATGCATTAACAGGATTAGCCGGCCGGTGTGGCCGTGCGGTTCTAAGCGCTTCAGTTTGGAACCGCGTGACCGCTACGGTCGCAGGTTCGAATCCTGCCTCGGGCATGGGTGTGTGTGATGTCCTTGGGTTAGTTAGGTTTAAGTAGTTCTAAGTTCTAGGGGACTGATGACCTCAGAAGTTAAGTCCCATAGTGCTCAGAGCCATTTGAACCATTTGAACCATTAACAGGATTCTTTATTAACAAGAAAAAGAAGTTACTTATCTTTAAGCTAGTCCATGTTTTACGGTACAAATTCGTCCTAATAGTCCACATTAGCCTCACTGCTGTTGAAGTACTATACACACTACTCTGGTCACTAGGTACTGGCTGACACTGAGCTAGAGACCGTGACACTGACTGAGCCTGCAACTGCGAATTACTGGCTGAAACTGTGACTGACTGGGCCCTCTGGTCCACGGCAGCGATCTAAACACTGGCGGTCAAGAGGGCGTTGGCGGCGCGTTCCTTGTGAGTCTGTCTATGGCCTCTCTTCTGATAGGCGCACTTGATTCAGCGCCTATTATCCATCTTCTTGCAACCTCTTTGTCGACAGTTGTGCTGGCGACAGCTTATGCCAACACAGGGAGTATTCTAGTCAACATTGTCAAAAACTTTCTCTAAATCTAGAAGCACTACAAATGTAGGTTTGCCTTTCCTTAACCTATCTTCTAACAGAAGTAGTATGGTCACTATTGCCTTGCATGTTCCTATATTTCTCCAGAGTCCAAACTGATCTTCCCTAAGGTCCGCTTCTACCAGTTTTTCCATTTTTCTGTAACGAATTCATGTTAGTAACTTTCAAGAATGAATTATCTACTTGATAATTCAGTAATATTCACATCCGTCAGTACCTGCTTTCTTTGGAACTGGAATTATTATATTCTTCTATGAGGATATTTCGCCTGCCTGATATACTTTTGACACGACAAAAAATGGTTCAAATGGCTCTGAGCACTATGCGACTTAACTTCTGAGGTCATCAGTCGCCTAGAACTTAGAACTAATTAAACCTAACTAACCTAAGGACATCACACACATCCATGCCCGAGGCAGGATTCGAACCTGCGACCGTAGCGGTCGTTCGGTTCCAGACTGTAGCGCCTAGAACCGCACGGCCACTCCGGCCGGCTGACACAACAGGAAAGAGCTTTATCATCGCTGGTTCTCCCAAGGCTATCAGTAGTTGGGATGGAATGTCATCTACTTCCAGGATCTTGTTCTGAATTAGATCTTTTAGTGCTGTCACAAATTCGTTTTGCAGTATCATGTCTCCATGTCACCTTCATTATGTCTCCTGCTGTTTCTATAATACTGCCTGCAAGTTCACCTCCTACATAAAGATCGTTTATATACTCCTTCTACTTGTCAGCTTGCCTTTGTCTGCTTAGTACTGGTTTTCTATCTGAGTTCTTGATTTTGATACAGCTTCTTCTCTTTTCTCCAAAGGCTTACTTAATTTTCCGGTAGGTATCTATCTTTACCCTAGTGATACGTCTAAAACCATACATTTGTCTTTTAGCCATTCCTGCTTAGCCATTTTACACCTTCTGTCAATTAGATTTTTTAGATATTTACATTCCCTTTCGCCAGCTTCATTTGCTGCGTATTTATATTTTCTTCTTTCAGCAATTAAAGTCAATATCTCCCGTGTTATCAAAGGATTTTACTAGGCCTTGTCGTCTTCCGCTCCCCTTACTATTTCAACTCTCAAAGTTACCCATTCGTCTTCTACTGTATTCCTTTTCACCGTTCTTGTCAATCTCTCAACAATCGCTTGTTCTTTATCCAGATCCCATCTCCCTAATTTCCTGCCTCTTTGCAATTTCTTTGGTTTTAAGCTACAAAGACGAAGATGACATCATGTATCTGAAGGCGAAAGTAGGTGTGTTAGAAGGGGAACGGAAACAGCCACTCAGAATTTCAAACGAGTAACTGATAATAGTTTAAGCAATTTTAACTAGATTTAATCGTACAGTAGGCTCCGTAGGACAAATTAAAGGGATTATAAGGCACGGCATGAAACAATTGAGCCGGTGTACTAAGAATACGAAAACAGAACTGATGTACTGTTACTGAAAGCCGTAATTCCGATCACTGTAAAGGATTAGCTGATATGGCTTATTGATATCGTCAATAAACTAGATCGGGAATATGACACGTTAATATCGGCAATAGTATACGCTCAGAAAGGTATTCTCGAACCATATCCGATCAATCCAGTCCATACAGTAAAATACTTAGAACTGATCAAAGACGACATCAAGGAGAAGAGTTTCCCTATCGTCCTTACGGCACACATTGGCTACAACTGGTAAGAATTATTTATCTGCATGTTTTTGTTACCACGAGCATCTTAAGTTATATGTTGTATACCTCGTTAATCTGAGAAGATTTTTATAATCTGTTCAGGATTCTACCGCCGTCGTCGGAAGTGGACGAACAAGGCGTTTGTGTACGGTCGAAAAATAAAACTGTTAGCACGAAAAGGCTATGGCTCACATCCGGCATTCTCGGCGTGTACAGTCACGTCACAGATTGTGGGAACACTTTCGCCCCTTAACGCCGATTTTGGGTTATAGCAGCGACATATTATCATACCAGAGAGCTGGGAATTGGCGAAAACCCTTGAATTTAAGGTTTTTTGAGTGTATGTGTTCGTAGGGCTATAATACTTGAAGTTGTGTAGATGTTGTAACAGTATGGTTATATTCTGCACGAAGTACTCTTACATTAGCTTAATGACTTGTCCTCCAAACTGAGTAGCCTGACTATGAGGCTAGGTTTCTGCGCAAGATGGCTTATTTCCAATACACTGTACCATAGGTATCCCAGAACGTGACAGCGTCGCATATTAGGATATGCTATTTCGTTCTAGGATAACTTCAGCTTGCCATTCTAATATTATATGGATTCAGACTCATGTATTAATTAAGTGGTTGACAATTTTGTGAACTTTGTGAAGCCATCTGATGATCATATCGTGCTAATTCTTACTGGGCATCGTATCACATTTGTGTGATACACAAAGCAAGAGAAAAATATGTCCACATCGTCTGTTCATCACACCCCCATTATACACATAAAATGCAGCTTCTTGTTTGGAATTCATGGGACGGTTTTCAATACATTTTCACTAAGAAATATAAACTTGGAGGGCAAATAATCCAGTCCAAGCAGTAAGTCAAATAACACAACGCTATGTATCGATCAAGAACATGTCCCGTCTACTTTCCTCCTAATTGAATAAAATATGTCATAAACAGCATTGTTCTTCTAGATGTCTCAACTCATTTGCTTCTAGCGAGCAAAGTATCTGTTGGACTGTTCTAGCCAGGAAGTGGCAAACGCCAAAATGACTACAGAGAAAAACAAGTGCTTAAAATTTAAGAATTTCCACCATCTGTAGCGTTGCTCCTTTGCAGTATTCGCTGACATCGAATGCCTCCTCGCTCTTGTAACAGGCTGTGAGGGTGACCCCGTTGTTTCCCATACAACGTAAGCAGAGTGACACATACTATATGTGGCAGCAACTCCAGTTGTATACACGCATTACTCAAATCTTAATCATTGTGAATCAGACGTGGGGGACAAAACTGTGTGATGTTTGCTCTCTAAGCTCGAACAACTTATAATGGAAGTTGAGATATTTATTACACCAACATTCCCATGACTGAATCGCAGGAAAACGACGAAGTATATGGGAATAACGTTTACTGTCGTATTTGATGGCTGTCATTAGACTGAGACGCGCCACTAGAGAAACTTGCTGAGACAATGAGTCAAAATGACATAGACCTCATTGGAGCTGCACCAACCTGAAACAAAGTTTCAGCTCGTGGCGAAGAATTGAGTCTCCCCATACAAATATGTTGATTCAGTGGAGAGATTCAACAAAACCATATTGCCCGACATAACGAAATTCATCAGTAGTTTTACAGTCGATGTCGTAACGGATGCAAGATACGGGCATGAAATGACTGGCAAGAGTTCTACATCTCTAAATTAGGAGAGTATGCGAAGCTTTATATGGATAATTGCATACCCTTACTTGTGGATACTTTCAAGAAATTCCGGAGTCTATGCGTTACCATATAAAACGCTATCACGCTTACCAAATAACCCTGTGCCGAAACGCACCGCTCTTCTTTGGATCTTCTCTATCTCCTCTGTCAACCCGACCAGGTAAGAATCCCACACTGATGAGTATAGGTCGAACGAGTGTTTTGTAAGCCACCTCCTTTGTTGATGGACTACATTTGCTAAGGACTCTCCCAATGAATCTCAACCTGGCATCCACCCCACCAACAATTAATTTTATATGATCATTCCACTTCAAATCGTTCCGTACGCATACTCCCAGATATTTTACGGAAGTAACTGTTAACGGTGTTTGTTCCGCTATCATATAATCATACAATAAAGGATCCTTCTTTCTATGTATTCGCAATACATTACATTTGTCTGTGTTAAGGGTCAGTTGCCACTCTTGCATTTCGCTGCAATTTTCTAATGCTGCAACTTCTCTGCATACTACAGCATCATCCGCGAAAAGCCGCATGGAACTTCCGACACTATCTACTAGGTCATTTATATATATTGTGAAAAGCAATGGTCCCATAACACTCCCCTGTGGCACGCTTTAACGTCTGTAGACGTCTCTCCATTGAGAACAACATGCTGTGTTCTGTTTGCTAAAAACTCTTCAATCCAGCCACACAGCTGGTCTGATATTCCGTAGGCTCTTATTTTGTTTATCAGGCGACAGTGCGGAACTGTATCTGACGCCTTCCGGAAGTCAAGGAAAATGGCATCTATCTGGGAGCTTGTATCTAATGTTTTCTGGGTCTCATGAACAAATAAAGCGAGTTGGGTTACACACGATCGCAATTTCCGGAATCCATGTTGATTCTTACAGATTAGATTTTGGGTTTCCAGAAATGACATGATACGCACTTGATAATTTGAGTGACATCCTGTACCTGCATATAAACAACAAGGTCAAGTCATGCAACAATCTCAGCCAATTGGAGGTTAGGCGCACAGGGCACATCATAAATGGCATGATGCATACAGCGATTTGCCGCTATGTTCGGAGTGCCTAAATCCATGCAGTGGTTCGCTTCCCAAATTTATGATAACGCTGGTGGATAAACAAATACATTATGTACTACAGAAACCTCCAGTAGTGCACCAAGTTGGGTATGAAAACGAGTAGAATCATCTGCATTATCTCCTCCTCACGCTTGTTGAATGAGTGTATTGTTAATAACACCGACAAGAGGGCTTCCACAGTGTGTGGTTTTGAAAATAATTTTTTAAACTTAAAATTAATGCAGTTTTCAGGAAACAATGGAGAATATTAGAAATCACAGCGAAATTAACTTATTTATCAGCTGGGAGAGGCAGAGAACTATATCACCAGGATACGTTTTAAATGGGCTACTATCTTCAATCAAGAATTCGTCGATCTGGAGATGACTAAGGTTTCGATAGAGTTCACGAAACTTGCTTATGTCGGTATGTGTCTATTGGACCTATCAAAGCTCAATATATACCTCTCTCATTACAGATTTGTGAAATCTCATTTTGCAGATCCAAAGTTACTTTATGCAGATACAGACAGTTTCATCTACTGGGTGAAGGGTTTTTATTCATATAAATTTATAAGCTGTCACCCTAACTCAGACGACACCTCTGGATACACAGCCGATAATCATTATGGCATAACGCTTGGAAACAATAACGTTATCGGTCTAATGAAGAACGATTGTGTACTTCGTGAGCCTGGATCAAAAAGAACGCACACTGTACAGACAAAGGAGAGCGGAGAGCGTGCATCGTGCGGCACCAATGGCTCTCACAACTGATGAATACAAGGACTGCTTGATGAGAGTTGATAGCGGTGCTCCACCTGCTCCTCAGCGTATGGAACACCAAGTAAGCACTCGGTCACGAGACCACGTGGTACACAGTGTATCGCCTCAGAAAGTCAGGCTGTCGCCTCGTCAACATAATGCCATACTATTCCACACACATAAACACTTTTTCACTATATATATATATATATATATATATATATATATATATATATATATATATATATATATATACACAGGGTGTTTCAAAAATGACCGGTATATTTGAAACGGCAATAAAAACTAAACGAGCAGCGATAGAAATACACCGTTTGTTGCAATATGCATGGGACAACAGTACATTTTCAGGCGGACAAACTTTCGAAATTACAGTAGTTACAATTTTCAACAACAGATGGCGCTGCAAGTGATGTGAAAGATATAGAAGACAACGCAGTCTGTGGGTGCGCCATTCTGTACGTCGTCTTTCTGCTGTAAGCGTGTGCTGTTCACAACGTGCAAGTGTGCTGTAGAAAACATGGTTTATTCCTTAGAACAGAGGATTTTTCTGGTGTTGGAATTCCACCGCCTAGAACACAGTGTTGTTGCAACAAGACGAAGTTTTCAACGGAGGTTTAATGTAACCAAAGGACCGAAAAGCGATACAATAAAGGATCTGTTTGAAAAATTTCAACGGACTGGGAATGTGACGGATGAACGTGCTGGAAAGATAGGGCGACGGCGTACGGCAACCACAGAGGGCAACGCGCAGCTAGTGCAACAGGTGATCCAACAGCGGCCTCGGGTTTTCGTTCGCCGTGTTGCAGCTGCGGTCCAAATGACGCCAACGTCCACGTATCGTCTCATGCGCCGGAGTTTACACCTCTATCCATACAAAATTCAAACGCGGCAACCCCTCAGCGCCGCTACCATTGCTGCACGAGAGACATTCGCTAACGATATAGTGCACAGGATTGATGACGGCGATATGCATGTGGGCAGCATTTGGTTTACTGACGAAGCTTATTTTTACCTGGACGGCTTCGTCAATAAACAGAACTGGCGCATATGGGGAACCGAAAAGCCCCGTGTTGCAGTCCCATCGTCCCTGCATCCTCAAAAAGTACTGGTCTGGGCCGCCATTTCTTCCAAAGGAATCATTGGCCCATTTTTCAGATCCGAAACGATTACTGCATCACGCTATCTGGACATTCTTCGTGAATTTGTGGCGGTACAAACTGCCTTAGACGACACTGCTAACACCTCGTGGTTTATGCAAGATGGTGCCCGGCCACATCTCACGGCCGACGTCTTTAATTTCCTGAATGAATATTTCGATGATCGTGTGATTGCTTTGGGCTATCCGAAACATACAGGAGGCGGCATGGATTGGCCTCCCTATTCGCCAGACATGAACCCCTGTGACTTCTTTCTGTGGGGACACTTGAAAGACCAGGTGTACCGCCAGAATCCAGAAACAATTGAACAGCTGAAGCAGTACATCTCATCTGCATGTGAAGCCATTCCGCCAGACACGTTGTCAAAGGTTTCGGGTAATTTCATTCAGAGACTACGCCATAGTATTGCTACGCATGGTGGATATGTGGAAAATATCGTACTATAGAGTTTCCCAGACCGCAGCGCCATCTGTTGTTGACAATTGTAACTACTGTAATTTTGAAAGTTTGTCTGCCTGAAAATGTACTGTTGTCCCAAGCATATTGCAACAAATGGTGTATTTCTATCGCTGCTCGTTTAGTTTTTATTACCGTTTCAAATATACCGGTCATTTTTGAAACACCCTATACATATATATATATATATATATATATATATATATATATATATATATATATATATAGTGAAAATGTGTGTGTGTGTGAGTGAGTGTGTACAATATACACACATGACAAATAGTGCGCAATCAACTCTCACATACCTATTTACACTATGACAAAAGGGCCACTATACTATTCCACATACATAAACTCATATATATATAGTGAAAATGAGTTTATGTAAATAGGTATGTGAGAGTTGGCTGCGCACTGTTTGTCATGTGCGTATGTTGTACAAGGGCGCACTGAAAAATAATGTCTCCGAATTTTTAATGAGAAAACTCTTAAAGCTTTTTAAATACAACAAACGTTGTTAATATTCTATATTTTTATTCTTCGTGTCAACGTATTTACAGCCCTCTACCGCCACAGAGGTCTGAATTGTGGCTTGTAACATGGCGGTGTGGAGCGTCTCTAAGTCCGTGCGTGAGAAACACCGTGCTTTAATCAAGAGTCGAATTCGAAGAGTTTGTCCATACAGGGTGACAACGTTGAGAAATAAAAATGAAGACATGAAGAAGACAGTTGTAGAAAGTTAATAACGTTTGTTTTATTTAAAAAACTGTGTTTTCACATAAAAAATTCGGAGACATTACGTTTCAAGCACATTCTCGTATATATGTATTACGCGCACGTTTGAATTGATTGTACACTATTGTGTGTGTGTGTGTGTGTGTGTGTGTGTGTGTGTGTGTGTGATTGTGTGGGTTTTAGGCAGACGCATGAAGGAAGGATGTTACATTAAAGAATGATAAACGCAAAAAAGTCTTTACTGAAACAGTGGTATCAAACAAAGACTTTTTATATTTTCAAAAGAGATTGTCATAGGAAAGGTACTCTACATATTCTTCTTTAATGTCTCATGTTAGTAGTTTTTGTGTAAAAAGTACCTCTGAACATAAAAGTTTCGAGTCATTACTGTTATAGTGCATCTGAATGTATTACTGCCGAAGGAAAAGTATCTTTGCACACATTCTACAAAAAACTTCTTATCAAAGAAAATATTATATCAATACTTAGTGAATAAACCAGAAATTAATTTGCTAACATATTTCTCTATTGTTTTTCTTACTTACAAAAACCCCATACCTAGACTCCCCACAAACCTAACCACATTGGCAGTTCCTCTGCATATATATGTAGATTCATTCTAGCTGAAATGAAACACAGTTTAGAGAGATTTGATTTATTTCCCTTTTATTATTTCAGCTAACGTTGTAGGATTTGCATATATCTTTATCAGCGACTGGTAGTCGTGATGCATCACTTATACTGCATCAGAAGCAAAACATACTATCGAAATTAGTGGTGAAAGCTCCCTCTAAAGTGTTCTGATGGGTGATCTTTGAAAGCAGTCATCATACATTTCCAAAAAATTCATACGTGTACTCCCACCACCTCAGACAACCATTCACACCACACTCCATTTCAGAGTTAGCGCACATCAAATGTATGACGCTGATTCCTGAAAGTGAGTGTACTGTCCGGTACTCTCGTTGTCGTACACGTTAATTGTTCTTGGGTAATTCGTAACACACACTGTAGGACAACGAGCCGTTTGAGCGTTGAACTGTAGATTGTCTTTACAGAATTCTGACACAACTTGTATGATTCATAGTACCATAGCACTACTTTCGTGCAACTAAACAGAGGATTTTTCAAACGTTGCCACTGTAGTTGTTGTTGTTGTTGTTCTTGTTGTTGTGGTCTTCAGTCAAAAAAATGGTTCAAATGGCTGAGCACTATGGGGCTTAACTTCTTAGGTCATCAGTCCCCTAGAACTTAGAACTACTTAAACCTAACTAACCTAAGGACATCACACACATCCATGCCCGAGGCAGGATTCGAACCTGCGACCGTAGCGGTCAAGCGGTTCCAGACTGAAGCGCCTAGAACCGCTCAGACACACCGGCCGGCGGTCTTCAGTCCAGAGACTGGTTTGACGCAGATCTCTATGCTGCACTATCCTGCGCAGGCCTCTTCATGTCCCAGTACCTACTGCAACCTACATCCCTCTGAATCTGCTTAGTGTATACATCTCTTGGTCTCCCTCTACGATTTTTACCCTCCATGCTTCCCTATAATACTAAATTGGTGATTCCTTGCTGCTGCAGAAAGTGTCCTACCAACCTACCACTTCTTCTAGTCGTTCTGCCACAAATTCCTCTTCTCCCCAATTCTATTCAGCACATCCTCATTAGTTATATTATCTACCCATCTAACCTTCAGCACTCTTCTGTAGCACCACATTTCGAAAGCTTCTATTCCGTTCTTGTCTAAACTGTTAATCGTCCATGTTTCACTTCCATACAAAGCGATTAGAAACGATTTCCTGACACTTAAATCTATACTCGAGATTAACAAGTTTCTATTTTTCATAAACGCTTTCCTTGCCATTGCCAGTCTGCATTTCATATCCTCTCCACTTCGGCCATCATCAGTTATTTAGCTCCCTAAATAGCAAAACTCATCTACTACTTTAAGTGTCTAATCTCCTACTGCAATTCCCTCAGCACCATATGATTCAATTCGACTACATACCATTATCCTCGTTTTGCTTTTGTTGATGTTCATCTTATATCCTACTTTCAAGACACTTTCCATTCCGTTCAACTGCTCTTTCAGGTTCTTTGCTGTCTCTGACAGAGTTACAATGTCATCAGGAAACCTCAAAGTTTTTATTTCTTCTCCATGGATTTTAATTATTACTGCAAACTTTTCTTTTGTTTCCTTTACTGCTTCTCAGTATACAAATTGAATAACATCGGGGATAGACTAAAGTCCTGTCTCACTCTTTTCTCAACCAGTGTGTCCCTTTCGTGCCCCTTGACTCTTATAATTGCAGTCTGGTTCAGTAAAAATTGTAAATAGCCTTTCGCTCCTTGTATTATACCCCTGCCACTTTCAGAACTTGAAAGAGAGTATTCCAGTCAACATTGTCAAAAGCTTTCTCCAAGTCTAAAAATGCTAGAAGCGTAGGTTTGCCTTTCCATGATCCATCTTGTAAGATAAGTCGTAGGGTCAGTATTTCCTCATGTGTTCCAACATTTCTACGGAATCTAAACTGATCTTCCCCGCTGTCGGCTTTTGCCAGTTTTTCCATTCGTCTGTAAAGAATTCGTATTAGTATTTTGCAGCCGGAACTTATTAAACTGATAGTTCGGTAATTTTCATACCTGTCAACATTTGCTTTCTTTGGGATTGGAATTATTATATTCTTCTTGAAGTCTGGTGGTATTCCGCCTGCCCCATACATCTTGCTGACCAGATGGTAGTTTTGGCATGGCTGGCTCTCCCAAGGCTAGAAGTAGTTGTCTACTCCCAGTGCAATGTTTCGACTTAAGTCTTTCAGTGCTATGTCAAACTATTCACGCAGTATCATACCTCCCATTTCATCTACATCCACGTCCTCTTCCATTTCCATAATATTTCCCTCAAGTACATCGCCGTTCTATGGGCCCTGTGTGTACTCCTTCGACCTTTCTGCCTTCCTTCTGTGTTTAGAACTGGTTTTTCATCCGAGCTCTTGATATCGACAGAAGTGGTTCTCTTTTCTCAAAAGGTAGGCAGTATCTATCTTACCCCTAGAGATATACAGGGTGTTACAAAAAGATACGGCCAAACTTTCAGGAAACCTTCCTCACACACAAAGAAAGACAATATGTCATATGGACATGTGTCCGGAAACGCTTACTTTCCATATTAGAGCTCATTTTATTACTTCTCTTCAAATCACATTAATCATGGAATGGAAATACACAGCAACAGAACGTACCAGCGAGACTTCAAACACTTTGTTACAGGAAATGTTCAAAATGTCCTCCGTTAGCGAGGATACATGCATCCACCCTCCGTCGCATGGAATCCCTGATGCGCTGATGCAGCCCTGGAGAATGGCGTATTGTATCACAGCCGTCCACAATACGAGCACGAAGAGTCTCTACATTTGGTACCTGGGTTGCGTAGACAAGAGCTTTCAAATGCCCCCATAAATGAAAGTCAAGAGGGCTGAGGTCAGGAGAGCGTGGAGGCCATGGAATTGGTCCGTCTCTACCAATCCATTGGTCACAAAATATGTTGTTGAGAAGCGTACGAACACTTCGACTGAAATGTGCAGGAGCTCCATCGTGCATGAACCACATGTTGTGTCGTACTTGTAAAGGAACATGTTCTAGCAGCACAGGTAGAGTATCCCGTATGAAATCATGATAACGTGCTCCATTGAGCGTAGGTGGAAGAACGTGGGGCCCAATCAAGACATTACCAACAATGCCTGCCCAAACGTTCACAGAAAATCTGTGTTGATGACGTGATTACACAATTGCGTGCGGATTCACGTCAGCCCACACATGTTGATTGTGAAAATTTACAATTTGATCAAGTTGGAATGAAGCCTCATCCGTAAAGAGAACATTTGCACTGAAATGAGGATTGACACATTGTTGGATGAACCATTCGCAGAAGTGTACCCGTGGAGGCCAATCAGCTGCTGATACTGCCTGCACACGCTGTACATGGTACGGAAACAACTGGTTCTCCCGTAGCACTCTTCATACAGTGACGTGGTAAACGTTACCTTGTACAGCAGCAACTTCTCTGACGCTCACATTAGGGTTATCGACAACTGCACAAAGAATTGCCTCGTCCATTGCAGGTGTCCTCGTCGTTCTAGGTCTTCCCCAGTCACGAGTCATAGGCTGAAATGTTCCGTGCTCCCTACGACGCCGATCAATTGCTTCGAACGTCTTCCTGTCGGGACACCTTCGTTCTGGAAATCTGTCTCGATACAAACGTACCGCGCCACGGCTATTGCCCCGTGCTAATCCATACATCAAATGGGCATCTGCCAACTCCGCATTTTTAAACATTGCACTGACTGCAAAACCACGTTCGTGATGAACACTAACCTGTTGATCCTACGTACTGATGTGCTTGATGCAAGTACTGTAGAGCAATGAGTCGCATGTCAACACAAGCAGCGAAATCAATATTACCTTCCTTCAATTGGGCCAACTGGCGGTGAATCGAGGAAGTACAGTACATACTGACGAAACTAAAATGAGCTCTTACATGGAAATTATGCGTTTCCGGACACATGTCCAAATAACATCTTTTCTTTATTTGTGTGTGAGGAATGTTACCTGAAAGTTTGGCCGTACCTTTTTGTACCACCCTGTACGCCTCTACATCCTAAGCATCCCTGCTTAGCCAGTTTGCACTTCCTGTCGATTTCATTTTTGACCTTTTTGTCTGCTTCATTTACTGCATTTTTATATTTTCTCCTTTCATGAATTAAAACTCTACCATCTGGTGAGCAAGATGTATGAAACAGGCGAAATACCCTCAGACTTCAAGAAGAATATAATAATTCCAATCCCAAAGTAAGCAGGTGTTGACAGATGTGAAAATTACCGAACTATCAGTTTAATAAGTCACGGCTGCAAAATGCTAACGCGAATTCTTGACAGACGAATGGAAAAACTAGTAGAAGCCGACCTCGGGGAAGATCAGCTTGGATTCCGTAGAAATATTGGAACACGTGAGGCAATACTGACCCTACGACTTATCTTAGAAGCTAGATTAGGGAAAGGCAAACCTACATTTCTAGCATTTGTAGACTTAGAGAAAGCTTTTGACAATGTTGACTAGAATACTCTCTTTAAATTCTGAAGGTGGTAGGGGTAAAATACAGGGAGCGAAAGGCTATTTACAATTTGTACAGAAACCAGATGGGAGTTATAAGAATCGAGGGACATGAAAGGGAAGCAGTGGTTGGGAAGGGAGTGAGACAGGGTTGTAGCCTCTCCCCGATGTTATTCAATCTGTATATTGAGCAAGCAGTGAAGGAAACAAAAGAAAAACTCGGAGTAGGTATTAAAATCCATGGAGAAGAAATAAAAACTTTGAGGTTCGCCGATGACATTGTAATTCTGTCAGAGACAGCAAAGGACTTGGAAGAGCAGTTGAACGGAATGGATAGTGCCTTGAAAGGAGGATATAAGATGAACAAAAGCAAAACGAGGATAATGGAACGTAGTCAAATTTAATCGGCTGATGCGGAGGGAATTAGGTTAGAAAATGAGACACTCAAAGTAGTAAAGGAGTTTTGCTATTTGAGGAGCAAAATAACTGATGATGGTCGAAGTAGAGAGGATATAAAATGTAGACTGGCAATGGCAAGGAAAGCGTTTCTGAAGAAGAGAAATTTGTTAACATCGAGTATAGATTTAATTGTCAGGAAGTCGTTTCTGAAAGTATTTGTATGGAGTGTAGCCATGTATGGAAGTGAAACATGGACGATAAATAGTTTAGACAAGAAGAGAATAGAAGCTTTCGAAATATGGTGCTACAGAAGAATGCTGAAGATTAGATGGGTAGATCACATAACTAATGAGGAGGTATCGGATAGGATTGGGGAGAAGAGAAGTTTGTGGCACAACTTTAGTAGAAGAAGGGATCGGTTGGTAGGATATGTTCTGAGGCTTCAAGGGATCACCAATTTAGTATTGGAGGGCAGCGTGGAGGGTAAAAATCGTAGAGGGAGACCAAGAGATGAATACACTACACAGGTTCAGAAGTATGTACGTTGCAGTAGGTACTGGGAGATGAAGAAGCTTGCACAGGATAGAGTAGCATGGAGAGCTCAGGACTGAAGACCACAACAACAACAACACGAATTAAATTCAATATCTCTTCTGTTACCCAAGGATTTCTACCACCCCTCATCTATTTACCTACTTCATCCGCTGCTGCCTTCACTATTTCATCTCTCAAAGCTACCCATTCCTCTTCTCACCACTACGCTGAACTATTCATTGGAGGGCGTGCCCACGACCACACGTTTACTCCCACTCGCTTCAGTGAGCGTGTTGCCGATGGTGATGGCGGGGAACTCGAAATCTGAGAAAAAGGTCTCTCTTACATCCTGCTGCTCCTATATACAGGGTGCGGCCCCCAAAAACAGGGCAAATTACAATTTGAATTTCCGACCTTATCGTACTTCTGCCAGAGGTCGCGATTGGCGTCCTTGGAAGCCATACGCATCTAATAAACAGTCATAACCTCATAATCGCGGATATGTTGCGGACAACTGCGGAATACAACCGAAGAGCAGCGATTATCGAAACGCTCTGGGCGTTCGCCGACTGAAACAGATTCGTCGGGTACCCGATATCAGTTGTTTACGATATTGTGGCCAAGTATAATGCTTCGGAGAAGTCTGGGGAAGGTTCCGCTAACCAAAAAAAAAAAAACTTAATATCCGAGGTCATCAGTCCCCTAGACTTAGAACTACTTAAACCCAACTAAGGACATCACTCACATCCATGTCCGAGCCTGGATTCGAACCTGCGACCGTAGCAGCAGCGCGGTTCCGGTCTGAAGCGCCTAGAACCTTTCGGTCACAGAGGCCGGCTTCCGCTAATCCGGCAAGGAAAACTCATCCGAGGAAATGCGTGTCACGAACTGCGGCAGTCATCGAAAATGCTAAGGCGCTGATTTCGGAGGACCTGGGGCAATCACTGATGAAATTAACGTCAATATTGAATGTCAGAGAGACCAATGCGTCGGATGGCAGGGGAGATACGAGCCATTTCGTCCAAAACTGGCTTTCGGATAACGTTGACATATTCTGGTCTAAGGAATTCTGGCCCCCGAATTCGACTACTAAATTTGGAGCGTAGTCGAAAGAGTTACCAGTAAGACGAAGCACCCTAATTTCGCATCTCTACGCATCGCTATCGAAGCAGCATTCGCGAATATGGGCAGCGCTGCTTTAAAGAGTGAGTGCAATCGCTTCTGGACAAGATTGGAGGCGGTCATTGCAGCTGAAAGGGGTTACTCTTGAAAGATATCACTAGTTATATGTAAAAGGATTTTCATTTTCGTTTGAATTTTGTTTTAATGAATTTGTTTTTAAAAAAGAAGTTTCATTTGTCCGGATGTAAGCGCCGCACCCTGTATTCGCCAACGTGCTGCTGCACGTACGAGAATAATGAGCCACTGCATCACCAGTGGTTCGTTGCGCACTGTAAGATAAATAATAATCAATGTAACACATATAATGAGCAGTGAGGAAGATGGAATGATGAATAATACATACATTCGAATGTGAAAGTCTTGTTCTTCTTTTCACTCTCTCTGGAGGAGGTGACTGATCCATGTTGGACGTTGCTGGCGCTTGATGGTGATCGACCGACTTACGAGGACTGATCAACAACTGCTGAGACGTATTATTTCACATATATTTATAACTCCATTTCAGTGTTTCATGATCTTTTTTAAAGTACCCCCCCCCCCTCCTCCCACTACTTGAATGTACTTTTTGTAGCGTCTCTGCCAGTCCTCGAACACATGGTGTAGGTCACTCTTTCTCAGGTCCTTGAAATCGCCTCACTTTTCCTGAGCATTGCTTCAGAGTTCTTAAATCAAATGCCCCGCAAATCTGCCTTTACTTATGGGAACAAAAAAGTCATAAGTTGCAAGATCGCGGCTATAAGGCGGATACGGTACACAGGTGGTGTTGAATTGCCCAGAATCTAAATGACTTTATTTGCAACGTGAGGCCGTGCATTGTCACGAGGAAGTAGGCACACACTCCGAGAAACTTCTGGCCGTTTCCTTACAATGTGCTTGATTAATGTAGCCAATACTGATGTACAGTATGCTGCTGTAACAGCAGTGTGAACTGCATACTGGTAAATCATTCTATGACAGTTAAAAAAATGTGATCACCATTATTTTCTCCGCAGATGAAAGAACTTTTGCCTTTTTTTGGTGTTCGAGAACCTGGCGATTTCCACACTGTGCTCGCTAATTTTCCTTCCGGATCATAATAATGTAGCCACGACTCGTCACTGGCGATAATCGAATCCAGAAACACATTACCCTTATCACAAAGAGACGCGGCACCTCACTGAATGTCTCCATTCGCGCAGCCTTTTGTTCGGGAGTCAATAGACGTCGCTTCCGACAGGCAAAAACACGCGTCATATGGAGAGGATCATGCATAATCATAATAACATTGCCACATGAATTCTCAACACTTCACAGAGATTACGTAATGTTATCCTCCGATCCTCACGGACAATCCAAACAGCTGTGTTGATGTTGATTTCAGTCACAGCAGAAGTCGAAACACCAGGCCCAACATGCTTAACACAGACAAGTCTTTGAAGTCCTTGAACCACCCAAACACTGTTGCACTAGATAATGCATCTTCACTATACACTTGCTGCAACTTTTTGAAAGTTTCATTGGTTGTATCATTTAAACGCCACAGAATTTTATTGCACCGTACTCTTCCTTTTGCATCACCTCCATTGTTTGGTATGCGAAATGCAAAGAGCGTCTACAAAAATAAAACATTACTGCCAACCTACTGATACGAGATTGCTGCTGCCCCTGGACATTATACACAAAAACCCACTCTTTTCAAATTTTCGTGGCACAAATAGGAAACTATCATGGAAACTACAGGAAAACATCATTCTCGGTCTTTGTTGACCAACCCTCGTACACTGCATGGAGGAAAAGTCCATTTTATGATAGGGGCACCCACACCGCTAAGAGTGATGGTGGTGGGGTGAGGGGGGGAGGGAACCTGCAACAATAGCACATCTCCCCGCTTCGGGCTAGAGGATTAGGGGAGAGGAGGCCGCCATTTTGTAAGTCAGAAATTATGGTAATTAAGATTAGTCTCGAAGCATTTGGTCAAAAATTAGACTTGCATAAACATAAGAGCGTACATATGTAGTTTATTTAAGTAAACATAACAAGTGATCAATTTTTGCATAAAGGTGATAGGCCAAGTGACTGGTTTGTTTGCATAAGGAGGCTCTGCTATGCTACTTCAGTCTGATTCATTGCTCCTAGAAACATGAAATTTGGAGGGAACTTTCATTGTGTACCTTAGACACCATTCAAAATTCAACTCCACGGGGGGTATATATGGTATGAACTGCATAATTAAAATTTCAGTCTACCGTTGGCGCCGCGGAAATTTATCGACAATAAGGGTAGCATTAGGTTCACTCAAACGAAAATAATTTACGTAGCAACGGACGCAGACAGCGAGTCGTAACGAAACAAGAAAAGCCAATCTCCAACGTACTAATCAACATTGTTCACAAAGACTTGTTCTGAAACGTCTAACATAGAAACTGATAGTTACATACACTAGTGAAGTGAAGTTGATGATGATACTGTGTGTGTTTTTGTCCGATTGGCATCCTGTAACTTCTAAGGAATCTCCTACCTTGTGATCAGAAGACTTCAAGCATCAGATACAGAGACAGGGAGAGAAGCAGATGGCGGTGTAGACCTCTTAACGTCCACGTTTCTGAAGTAAACCGCTTTCAGCTGCATGTGAACGTTTACAGGAGTATGGCTGGTTTTGTGACTTCACATCACATTGTCAGTTGTACATCCACAAGATAATAAACGTACAATCAACATTATGACAAAAATATGCTCATTCCAATAATGCATTCTCTATGACAACCAATATAACATACTCACGTATCAGTAAAAACACTTAAGCCCTGGTACGGGAAGGAGTGAGACTCAAACTTGTCAAAACAGAATAATGTTACCCGCAACATTCAGAGCGTCATAGTTCACATTAATCAGTTGAAAAAGTGGCATGTTAAAAGTGCGTTTACCTGCAATGTAAGGGCAAAATAAGAAAGAAAGAAAAGGTAAAAGCCCCAGCTAGCAACACTGAAAGGCAATGGTTAAGAAAACTCACTTCATACTATGAAGCGGAGGACAGTAACCCTCCAAGCGCCTCACCTCTAATCATTGTGCTCCTTTTTGTCACTGAGAGCACTACTGCCACCATACACGTAGCGGGAAAAATTACAAACATTTTCGCTCGTATCCAATATCTTGTGGATGATAGAGGTCCCTGTTACACATTATCACCACTTAAACTATAAAATACTTCCGGTTGTGTTCCTGTAAAAGTTCACATACAACTGAAAGTGGTTTAACTAAGGTACAAGAATTACATCAGCTGTGTTTTCCCTCAACAGAAAACTATATGTCACTTAACGTCTGACGTTACCGATGATAACGCAACTACAGCTGAGTTACTAAACATGGTGCTCCGTAATTCATTCATCAAAGAAGACGAAGTAAATATTCCAGAATTCAAATCAAGGACAACTGCAAACACGAGAAACTTAGAAGTCTATATCCTCGGTATAGTGAACCAATTTAAAGCAAATAATAAAGACAAGTCTTGCAGTCGACTTGTATACCAATTACGTCCTTTTCACGATACGCTGATACAATAGCTCCATACGTAGCAAACATATACAACCACTCGCTCAACGAAATATCTATACCTAAAGACTGGAAAGTTTCACAGATTACGTTAATTATAGACCTGTTTCACTGGTGTCGATTTACAGTAGTATTGTTGGACGTATACTGTTTATCTCGAAGAAAAATTCTGTTGACAAGTAGCCAGTTTGGATTTAGAAAATATCGTTCTAGTGAAACACAACAAACTCTTTATTCTCACCAAGTAATGAGTTCTTTCGGCAGGGGATCGCAAATTGATTCCATATTTCCAGAAATCAGATACTGGATTGTAAGGCGTACCCAGGAGCAGATATAGACTCAGATCACAATATAGTAGTGATGAAGAGTAGGCTGAAGTTCAAGACATTACTCAGGAAGAATCAATACGCAAAGAAGTGGGATACGGAAGTACTAATGAATGACGAGATATGTTTGAGGTTCTCTAACGCTATAGATACAGCAATAAGGAATAGCGCAGTAGGCAATACAGTTGAAGAGGAATGGACATCTCTAAAAAGGGCCATCACAGAAGTTGGGAAGGAAAACATAGGTACAAAGAAGGTAGCCGCGAAGAAATCATGGGTAACAGAAGAAATACTTCAGTTGATTGATGCAAGGAGAAAGTACAAACATGTTCCTGGAAAATCAGGAATACAGAAATACAAGTCGCTGAGGAATGAAATAAATAGGAGGTGCAGGGAAGCTAAGACGAAATGGCTGCAGGAAAAATGTGAAGACATCGAAAAAGATATGATTGTCGGAAGGACAGACTCAGCATACAGGAAAGTCAAAACAACCTTTGGTGACATTAAAAGTAACGGTGGTAACATTAAGAGTGCAACGGGAATTCCACTGTTAAATGCAGAGGAGAGAGCAGATAGGTGGAAAGAATACATTGAAAGCCTCTATGAGGGTGAAGATTTGTCTGATGTGATAGAAGAAGAAACAGGAGTCGATGTAGAAGAGATAGGGGATCCAGTATTAGAATCGGAATTTAAAAGAGCTTTGGAGGACTTACGGTCAAATAAGGCAGAAGGGATAGATAACATTCCATCAGAATTTCTAAAATCATTGGGGGAAGTGGCAACAAAACGACTATTCACGTTGGTGTGTAGAATATAAAAGTCTGGCGATATACCATCTGACTTTCGGAAAAGCATCATCCACACAATTCCGAAGACGGCAAGAGCTGAGAAGTGCGACAATTATCGCACAATCAGCTTAACAGTTCATGCATCGAAGCTGCTTACAAGAATAATATACAGAAGAATGGAAAAGAAAATTCAGAATGCGCTAGGTGACGATCAGTTTGGCTTGAGGAAAAGTAAAGGGGCGAGAGAGGCAATTCTGACGTTACGGCTAATAATGGAAGCAAGGCTAAAGAAAAATAAAGACACTTTCACAGGATTTGTCAACCTGGAAAAAGTGTTCGACAATATAAAATGGTGCAAGCTGTTCGAGATTCTGAAAAAAGTAGGGGTAAGCTATAGGGAGAGACGGGTCATATACAATATGTACAACAACCAAGAGGGAATAATAAGAGTGGACGATCAAGAACGAAGTGCTCGTATTAAGAAGGGTGTAAGACAAGGCTGTAGCCTTTCGCCCCTACTCTTCAATCTGTACATCGAGGAAGCAATGATGGAAATAAAAGAAAGGTTCAGGAGTGGAATTAAAATACAAGGTGAAAGGATATCAATGATACGATTCGCTGATGACATTGCTATCCTGAGTGAAAGTGAAGAAGAATTAAATGATCTGCTGAACGGAATGAACAGTCTAATGAGTACACAGTATGGTTTGAGAGTAAATCGGAGAAAGACGAAGGTAATGAGAAGTAGTAGAAATGATAACAGCGAGAAACTTAACATCAGGATTGATGGTCACGAAGTCAATGAAGTTAAAGAATTCTGCTACCTAGGCAGTAAAATAACCAATGAAGGACGGAGCAAGGAGGACATCAAAAGCAGACTCGCTATGGCAAAAAATGCATTTCTGGCCAAGAGAAGTCTACTAATATCAAATACCGGCCTTAATTTGAGGAAGAAATTTCTGAGGATGTACGTCTGGAGTACAGCATTGTATGGTAGTGAAACACGGACTGTGGGAAAACCGGAACAGAAGAGAATCGAAGCATTTGAGATGTGGTGCTATAGACGAATGTTGAAAATTAGGTGGACTGATAAGGTAAGGAATGAGGAGGTTCTACGCAGAATCGGAGAGGAAAGGAATATGTGGAAAACACTGATAAGGAGAAGGGACAGGATGATAGGACGTCTGCTAAGACATGAGGGAATGACTTCAATGGTACTAGAGGGAGCTGTAGAGGGCAAAAAATGTAGAGGAAGACAGAGATTGGAATACGTCAAGCAAATAATTGAGGACGTAGGTTGCAAGTGCTACTCTGAGATGAAGAGGTTAGCACAGGAATTCGTGGCGGGCCGCATCAAACCAGTCAGTAGACTGATGACAAAAAAAAAAAAAAAAAAAAAATCCAGATTCCCAGAAAGCATTTGACACCGTTCTTCACGTCCGCCCCTGGTAGCTGAGTGGTGCCGCCACGATAGCTCAGAGTGAACTGATCAACGAAAAACCTGAACGGGTATCGTCGGACGTCCGCCCTGAACAAATTCAACGAACAATATAGAGCAAAAATGAGATTTGGAAAAAAAAAGTGTTCAGCGCGACAGAATGTCAATCATAAGGACCCGGATTCGATTCCCGGCTGGGTCAGAGATTTTCTCCGCTCAGAGACTGGGTGTTGTGTTGTCCTAATCATCATCAGTTCATCCCCATCGACAGGCAAGTCGCCGAAGTTCCGTCAACGAAAAACTTGCACCCGGTGAACGGTCTGCCCGACAGGAGGCCCTAGTCACACAACAATTACATTTTACCGTTCTTCACAAGCAGCTTTTAATCAAACTGCGTGTCTATGGAGTATCAGTCGTCTTACTTCGTGATGTCCTCTTAGAAAGGTTACAGTTCGTAGTAACTGACGGAAAGTCGTCGACTAAAACAGAAGTGATATCTAGCGTTCCCTAAGTAAATGTCGGAGACCTTCTTCCGTTCTTAACTATATAAACTGTTTAAGAAATAGTCTGGGCAGCCCTCTCAGATTGTTTGCAGATGAGGTTGTCATTTATTGCATGGTGAAATCATGAAAAGATCAAAACCAATTACGCAATGATTTTGACAAGATACTTCTAGATTGCGAAAAAAGAGAATTGACCATAAATAATGAAACCTGTGAGATCGTCTACATGAGTAGTATAAGGAATCCCTTAAATTTGGGTCACACGGTAAATCGCACAAATCTAAAGGCTATCAGTTCATCTAAATACCTGATGATTGCAATTACGAATAATTTAAACTGGAACGACCATACAAAAAATATTGTGGAAAAGGTGAAGCAAAAACTGCGTTTTGTTGGCGGGACACTTAGAAATGCGACAGGTGTACTAAACAGCTTCACCATACATATACAGTTGCATACATATACAGAAACAGTCTGTCTTCTTCAGGAGTATTGTTGCGCGCTATGGAATCCTTATGAGATAAGATAATCGAAAAAGCTGAAAGAAAGTGCAGCTCGTTTTGTATTTTCACGAAATAGGGTACAGAGTGTCATGGATATTAGCACGAGTTGGAGTGTTTATCACGACAACAAAGAAGACGTTTTACGTTGACGAGATCTTCTTCCGAAATTTCAAACACCAACTTTCTCCTCCGAATACGAAAATGTTTTGTTGACGCTTACCTACGTAGGGAGAAACGATCATCGTAATAAAGTGAGACAGATCGAAGCTCGCACGGAAATAGTATGAGTTTGTTTTTCCCACGCGGTGTTCGGGAGTGTAACGGAAGAGAAATAGTCTGAAGATGGTTCAATAAACCCTTCACTAGGCACTTCAGTGTAAATTGGAGAGTAGTCTCGTAGATAAATTCTCATGCTTCTACACTTGCGCTTCGCATGCACAGCACCAAACGGCTAAAATATTCAACCGGCCACCCAGTTCCAGTTGGAGGTTGCCTATTTAACGACTCTCAGAAGCAAAAAAAAAAATGATTTTCAGTATTTCATATAATTATTGATAGAATTTATAAAATTAAAATGCTATTCCCGTATATCACTGAAGGAATGTCCAAAATTACGTCATTTCGCGACACATAATTCAGCAGACACGACGTCAAAAACAATGCGATGTCTGAAAAACTAGCTGTTCTTAAAACGGAGCATAAATCTTCAATTATTTAAAGAACTATGGTGTCGGAGGGAATGGAGGGGGGGGGGGGGGAGGGGAGCTACTGGCAATTTCTAAACAAATATGGGCTCCTTTTTCCGATTTTCTCTTCATGATTCATGATATACTATTTACTCCAGCAGCCAGCACCCATGAAAAGAGCGATGGTTCGTATACGTCCTTCCTTAACTTACTTGGAATACACGGGCCTGCATTTATCATGAGTAATCTCGTTTCTGCCAATATTCGTTTACCATTTATCAGCTCAATGTGTACTTCAAAGTCCTGCTAGAAACATTTTAAGGTTAGAATGACTAGAATACTCGTAGATAATCAAATCTCAATTTTTTCAGTTTATGGTGAAACGGCCAGCCGAATACCAGAAGAGGTACATATCCGCTGTAGTATACTTTCTAAGTTTCTCAAGGGTAGTAACGCAACACTTGCAACCAAAAACAACTGCCATGTATAGCCAAATGGATTAGACGTTCTTAAATGCCTGAATGGCTTTTCTAAGTTTAAATCCGGTAATTCTGATCTTTCCGACTCTTATCAATCAGGAAGTCCAACAACTGTTACAGAGTGACATATTGAGGGTGGAAATGGAAGCAAATCCGTGTCAGACAATGGAAGAACTTCAAAACACTTTCGACTATGCAAGAATATTCGCAGCAGATCGATAAAGACAAACAAAGCTAACCGATCGACCACATGAAACTCATTGCAATACAGAAGCGTTTTTTGATCGCTTGATCACTTCACTCCACATTCAAAATGAATCCTCTATGGTAATCCAAAACGCAACAGGTACTGTCGCTCTCCGAATGAATCGTCACGAAGCACAGCTAAGCTATGTTTACATCCCAAAACGGCGCTTTTGTATGTTTGGTGGAGTATTCTCGGGTTCGTTCATTTTGGGCTGCTGAAAACTGGACAAACTGTAAATGCAGACCTTTACTATGAATGACTGGATTTAGTAAACATACTTTAACTGAAAATTGACTAGCGATTGTCAACGGAAAAATCGTTATTCTGCAACACTACAACGTAGTACCGCACTGCGGAAGACGAACGCCGAAAAAGAACATCATTACACTGGAGTTGGACGTATGACCTCACCAACCATATTCGCCCGATACTGCGCCTTCGGTTTTCCATTTTTTCCGAAGGGTGCAACATTTTCTAAGTAGCAAAATATGTGAAAATGAGCATTATGTACTAAACGCCATCTCCAGATATTTTGTTCAAAAACTACTTGATTTTTATCGATCTGGCATTTAAAATTTCCATACTAATGGCGTAAGGTTGTTGGTAACGAGGCTGCTTACGTCATGGATTAAAAATGAAGACAATTTATTTGTCTGAATTTAATGTAAAAATACATTACTATCCGGTCCCCTAAACGTAAAATATTTTCTCGTCTGATTATGGTTTCGATATCATTCTGTACCGTGATAATGATGAACACATTGGACCTATCTGACAGCAAACTAAGAACATTCAAGTTAATAACGCAACTGTAATAGTATTTTTCGGTAACAAAACAAGAATTTAACGTAAACAAAGAAATATTCGGCTAAGTAGTTCACAGAATGCCAAATGCCACCACACGAAACCTATTTGTACGATCTGTAGACGTAACACAATGGCCATTGTATGTCACAGTCGGTGCTTTTGTGCAGTAGCCCTTTTCGGCACCTTACAAAATGTGTTTTTGGTTGACGCAGACAGCTGTAAGAGCAAGCCTCACGCGACATTTCGGCTCTCTTCCGCTTCGAGGAGCACGCAGCAAATCCTTTATAAGGGCCAGGGAGACATCAGAGCTCCATCAGTCGTCATGACAGCCTGCACCAAGTGTCTCCTGCTCCTCTGCATAGTTCTAGCGGTAAGTTCGACTACGCTTCGTTCTTTCATTCACATAGACAAGTGCAACTGGCTCAGAACAACATCAACACCTATCAACCAAAGTATGGCCATATGAGGTATCAAATGAAACGTGTGACTGGAAAGAAGGTTTCTTGATTGGGAAGACAGAGTATGTCATCTTGGATGGAGAGTCGTCGACAGATGTAAAAGTAACCTCAGACGTACAAGAGGAAAGTTTATTGCGACGCTTGGTGTTCATATTACATCTTAATGACCAGGCAGACATATTAACATTAACCTCATATTTTTGGAGCTAATACAGTTGTAAGTAATGAAATATCAGTGGGATCGAAAATTAATGTCGTACATCTACATTAAATTCCAACACATATACTGTTAACACGTTTTTTTTATTTTTGATCAGTGATCTACTCAGCCTAAACAGCTGTAATTCTGGCAATGTTCTCAAAACGTTTAGGAAACTGTCCTTGTAATTGTTTCAGGGTCACAACGAATTCTTCAAACATCGCGTTTTCCTTAACTACAGTGAGTTTAGTGAACTGAATTGTGTTCGGGAATTGGATTGTGTTAGTCAGAATATCTCCCTTCTACAGCGCGGTTTTCGTTTTAAATGCTTCCTCGTCAGATCACAAAGTAGTTGTTTCTTATCTTGCAGTATCTTACTATGGGCAGAGTGCAGTCCACTTAAAACGCGAGGTCTGCAATCCATTCCAGATCTAATTTTCTTTCCTGTTCTTATTTTCCCTTCATAAATTCAATAATAGCGAGTTTTAAATCCAAAAATTGTTCCAGGCATGCCCCTTGACTAAATCAAGTATTTTGCAGTAACATACAAAGTATCCATACTCCTCGTTCAGATCACTTGAAAACTTGCAACTGAGAGTAGAATAACGCGTGCGACTTAAGAAACTTTACTATTCGTACCATTAATTTCTCCACGTGTTCCATAACTGCAAATTTAGCACAAAGTGCTTCTACATGTACATAACAACGAATCCTGTCTGTCTACCGCTCTAATTTTGTACTCTTTCACTGTCAATTAAATCTTTAATTCTTTCTGCATGGTATTGTGATGTCGTTTCATAGCAAATTCACAATACCCGCCGCTTATGCGACTGCATGATGTACACTGAGAATTCTCATGCCTCTCTTCTATCATTCCCATTCATTTTTAAACGCTTGTGACGATAGATCGCTACACTGCCTCCTCTTGTAAGAGCAGCCATTAGGCCTGTAAAGTCCTTCATATCATGGACAACTAGGGAAGGGTAAACAGTGCTAACGCTACGACTGCAGGAAACTGGTATATTTTGTGATCTGTCAAAGGCATTAGACTGTGTAAATCACAATATCCTTTTAAGTACATTAGAATATTATGGTGTAACAGGAAATGCTGCAGAATGGTTCAGACCTTATATCTCTGGCAGAAGCAAAGGTTGTTATTGAGAAAGAGACATGGATTAAGCTATCAGACATCATCCAACAGGGAACTAATTACATGTGGGGTCCCTCAGGGTTCCATCTTAGGGCCCTTACTTTTTCTTGTGTATGTCAATGACCTTTCATCAGTAACATTACCAGACACCAAGTTTGATTTGTGTGCCAATAATACAAACATTGGAATAAATAGCAAATCAAGTGTAGTCTTAGAAATATCGGCTAATAAAATATTTGTGGACATTAATCACTGGTACCTAGTCAATTCTTTGTCACTAAACTTTGAAAAAAAACACAATTCAGGCAGTTCAGAACTTATAAGGGGTATCCCATGAGTATATGCCTAACATATGATGACAAGCAGATAGAAGAAGTGGACAGTGTTAAATTCTTGGGATAACAGCTTGATAATAAACACAACTGGGAGGAGCACACCACAGATCTGCTGACACATCTAAACAAATCTCTACTTGCAATGCGAATTCTGTCAGACATAGGGGATATTAAAATTAAAAAGCTGGCATACTAAGCTCACTTTCTCTCCATATTGTCATATGGGATTATTTTTCTGGGTAATTCATCAAGTCAAGCGAAAGTTTTCTGGGCACAAAAACGTGTGGTGTGAACTCAAGAACATCCTGCAGAGACCTGTTTATGGAACTGGGGATACTAACTACTGCTACCTAATATATTTATTCCTTAATGAAATTTGTCATTAAAAATATATCACTTTTTCAAACCAACAGCTCACTTCATGGAATCAATACTAGAAATAAGAACAATCTTCCCAAGGATTTAAAATCACTTACTCTTGTACAAAAAGGTATGCATTATTCGGGAAAACACATTTTCAGCAATTTGTCAGAGCCATAAAAAGCTTAACAACCAATGAAATTCAGTTTAAGAGAAGCCAAAAGGTTTTATTGGTGGTCAACTCCTTCTACTCTATTGATGACTCCATTGAACGCATATATATATATATATATATATATATATATATATATATATATATATATATAGTACAATCTGACCTCTGCACCATTGCAGTACAGTAATGTGTTCATTGTAAATAAGTATTGAAGTAATTCTATTATATGTTTATTACCTTATAAATAAAAAAGCATCTTTTTAATTTTAAATTCAGAGCATTAATGCGATCTTAGTAAAGGAGTTTTGTAAAATGATCCTTTCATACAGTGTTCATTAAAAAAATTACGATCCTTCCACTTTGGACCTATGGAAGGTACATTAGCTTATTTATTTCAGTTGTAAGTATTTGTCATGTATTATTGTTTTTCTGACGTGTTCTACATCCTGGAGGGCCGCCTTACTGCGGATCAATTGGAATTAAAGTAAATCTAATCTAATCTAATCTTCTACCGAACTGAAGAGAGTTGTGCCGACCGAAAAATGCCGCACCGCAGCTAGGACTGGGCAGACGATACTCGCCTTCGAACTGCTCGAGATTTCCCGATATGCCGCAGCGTTCGACACAATATCGAGTTTGTTCGAATAATCGTGCAAAATAGACTTAAGTGCAAAGTATCCGAGTTCAAAGTATATGTAAGAAACAAGCCACAACAATAAGCTAAGGCATTGTTTTAAATTTCGCAGTTTTGTGAAATACTGGCGAGAACAGCAATAAATCCTACCATTTCACAAACTCCTATTGTGTTTGAACAAATTTACGAAGTCTCAAGCAGTACTGGTATGTATGGATGTATTAGCATAAACATTTATGCTGATTTTTAGATAAAGGTAGCAGGCAAAGACGAAAATTTTGTTCTCCAAAAAAGTTGCTTGACTGACCACAGTATAATACACTCCTGGAAATGGAAAAAAGAACACATTGACACCGGTGTGTCAGACCCACCATACTTGCTCCGGACACTGCGAGAGGGCTGTACAAGCAATGATCACACGCACGGCACAGCGGGCACACCAGGAACCGCGGTGTTGGCCGTCGAATGGCGCTAGCTGCGCAGCATTTGTGCACCGCCGCCGTCAGTGTCAGCCAGTTTGCCGTGGCATACGGAGCTCCATCGCAGTCTTTAACACTGGTAGCATGCCGCGACAGCGTGGACGTGAACCGTATGTGCAGTTGACGGACTTTGAGCGAGGGCGTATAGTGGGCATGCGGGAGGCCGGGTGGACGTACCGCCGAATTGCTCAACACGTGGGGCGTGAGGTCTCCACAGTACATCGATGTTGTCGCCAGTGGTCGGCGGAAGGTGCACGTGCCCGTCGACCTGGGACCGGACCGCAGCGACGCACGGATGCACGCCAAGACCGTAGGATCCTACGCAGTGCCGTAGGGGACCGCACCGCCACTTCCCAGCAAATTAGGGACACTGTTGCTCCTGGGGTATCGGCGAGGACCATTCGCAACCGTCTCCATGAAGCTGGGCTACGGTCCCGCGCACCGTTAGGCCGTCTTCCGCTCACGCCCCAACATCGTGCAGCCCGCCTCCAGTGGTGTCGCGACAGGCGTGAATGGAGGGACGAATGGAGACGTGTCGTCTTCAGCGATGAGAGTCGCTTCTGCCTTGGTGCCAATGATGGTCGTATGCGTGTTTGGCGCCGTGCAGGTGAGCGCCACAATCAGGACTGCATACGACCGAGGCACACAGGGCCAACACCCGGCATCATGGTGTGGGGAGCGATCTCCTACACTGGCCGTACACCACTGGTGATCGTCGAGGGGACACTGAATAGTGCACGGTACATCCAAACCGTCATCGAACCCATCGTTCTACCATTCCTAGACCGGCAAGGGAACTTGCTGTTCCAACAGGACAATGCACGTCCGCATGTATCCCGTGCCACCCAACGTGCTCTAGAAGGTGTAAGTCAACTACCCTGGCCAGCAAGATCTCCGGATCTGTCCCCCATTGAGCATGTTTGGGACTGGATGAAGCGTCGTCTCACGCGGTCTGCACGTCCAGCACGAACGCTGGTCCAACTGAGGCGCCAGGTGGAAATGGCATGGCAAGCCGTTCCACAGGACTACATCCAGCATCTCTACGATCGTCTCCATGGGAGAATAGCAGCCTGCATTGCTGCGAAAGGTGGATATATACTGTACTAGTGCCGACATTGTGCATGCTCTGTTGCCTGTGTCTATGTGCCTGTGGTTCTGTCAGTGTGATCATGTGATGTATCTGACCCCAGGAATGTGTCAATAAAGTTTCCCCTTCCTGGGACAATGAATTCACGGTGTTCTTATTTCAATTTCCAGGAGTGTATTTTATTCGTTTATGAGAGGCGGTACTGATTTACCAGGTAAGCCGCAAATGAGCAGATCGATATCTGTTCACATGTTAGAGTAAGATATAAAAACGTTACCACATATAATGAGTTTGAAAACCAGACGGCAACATTAAGGATGAAACAACAAAGACAATTAATCAAGAGCTAAATACGAAACTAACAAAATACATCGTAACAAAATGATTGTAATTCATATTGCGAGAATGAATTACAGCGACAAGGCCCGGCTTGGAAATAGTGCAGTACGAGCAAAAGCTGGAGAACTGGACAGAATCATGATTGAAATCTTTTATTTATTTATTAGTTGCTGTTGTTACGCATGACCTGTACTCTAGAAGATATTTTAGTCCGTGTTTCAAAGTTATTTTTATTATTAAAATCCATAGTTCATTAAAAACGCTAAGACAGGTCGTTGTGATAGTACCAACGAAAGTGACTAGATCGCTGATCGATCAAAATATCGAACAGAACCCGAGATTTCACGGACTGTAACGAAAACTGCTCGAACAGTTCGAGCCGTGTTCAAACACAGGCCTAACCGCAATACTAAACAAAATGACGCGCTGTTCCGAGTACTTGCGAGAAGGACCGAACCAAGCCGAGACGCTGCATTCGTGAACTTGGGCACATCGTGGCCGTCTCTGCTTTATAACAAAATGAGACCCAGAAATATATAGATATATGCGCTCAGGTAGGTCCCGTGTTCCTTGACTTTCGTAAACTGTTCGATACATTTCCGCACTGTCTCCAAATGAACAAAACACGAGCTTACGCTATGTCAAGCTAAATGCGTGATAGGATCGAAGAGTTTCTAGCAAACAAAACGCAGCATGTCACTCTCAACGGACAGAAGTCTGCAGACGTAAAAGTAACTTCTGGCGCGCAGCAAGGTAATGTTGTAGAACCATTACTTTTCACAATACAGGTTGTTTCAGAAGTGATGGTCAATAATTCATACATGGAAAGTACAGACCAAAAGTAGGTAAAAAGCGCCAATAACCATGGAACTGCAGATCAACCGTTGCCGAGTTATCGCATTAATTCGCAATAGTAACCAACTGGAAACGCACCTGGGTACCGTGGTATTTACCTTGTTATCTCAAGGTCTGGGAACGACTTTTTTTTTCTTTTTTAACGCATGCGCAACTACTTCCCTTTCCCCTTCCGAGCACAGTGCCGTACTGGCCTCACAATCAGTTACGAATGTGAAGGTAGCATGGACGGAGGTGACACCAATAAAGCGTACGCCGAGATGCACTTCATGTGCGGCAAAGCGAATGGCAGTGCCCTTGAGACTGCACGAGTGTATGAAGAAGCTTGTGGTCTCAGCAGGTGGTCCAACAGGCGTACATTTAGCCGGTTACATCAGCGCCTTAGAGGAAAAGAGAGAGCTCCGCACACCACGTACGAGAAGGTCGACCTGCCCAGATCCATAGGACAGGGTGTTACGCATTGCACGTACACCAACACATCAACATCCGGGTACTTTAATAAGGACGCCCCAAGGGTTTGTGGCGGATTTTACATCGGCAAGTACTCAGTCCATATCATTTTCAGTGATTGCAAGCCTTCAGCTATGCAAGACCTCCCCCCTAGAGAGAATTTCTGCGAATGGGTACAACAACAGTGTACCCTGAATCCCCCGTTTGTAACAGTATTCTGTTCAAGAATGAGGCTGGATTTACCCGTGACTACTATAACTGTCACATTTGGGCTGACGTCATTCCTAGTGCAACACGACATCAGCAGCGTTATTCATTTAAGGTCTGGACAGGACTGATCGGAGACGGCGTAACTGTACCACACTTCCTGCGACAGAAACCGAACAGCAGTACATGCGATTTCTGCGGACTTCCAGATGTACGTGATGATGTCCCTCTGACCGCCTCAACGTGTGGTTCATGTATCATGGTGCTCCAGCACATTTTCGTTTACGAGTGCGCCGGCTTCTAGCTTGGATTTATGATCAACGTTGGGTAGATAGTGGAGGGTCTGTGCCATGGTCTCCAAGGTCTCCGGATTTAAATCCCATAGATTTCTGTATGTGGAGATGTCAAAAGACCGGTTTACGCTGCCGCGGCCAACTCTATTGAGGAATTACGCTTGCAGATAGAAGCAGCCATCCAGCATTTACAGAGTTCCCCTGGACTGCTGAGAGGATTCACAACTCATTTCAGAGACGAGTTGCATTCAGACGCATGGACAACATTTCGAACACGTTCTTTAACGTTTTCAGATGCCACTTGTTCCTAGACACTGATGAAGGGCAACAGAAAATGTGCTGTATCTCAACAACGATTGATTTGTGGACCCATGTTTATTGGAGCTTTTTAGCTACTTTTGGCCTGTTCTTTCCATGTGCGAATTATTGATCATCATTTCTGAAGCAACCTGTATGTGAATGACCTAGCAGATAACGCCGGAAGTTTCGTGAGGCTTTTCGCAGGTTATACTGTTGTATACAGAGAAGTTGCAACGCTAGAAAATTGTAGTGAAATACAGGAAGACCTACAGAGGATCAATACTTGGTCAGGGATTCTCAAATTGACTCTCAGCATAAACAAATGTAACGTATTGCGTATATGCAGACGGAGAGACCCAGTATTGTGCGATACACAACTGCAGAACAATCACTGGAAGCTGTTACCTCCGTAAAATATCTAGGAGTATGCGTACGGAGCAATTTGAAGAGGAAAGACCACATAAAACTAGTCGCGGGGAAAGCATATGGTAGACCGAGATTCATTCGAAGAATGTCAGGCAATGTAATCCACCCTCAAACGAGGCACTTACAAAACCCTCGGCCAACCAATAACTGGATGTTGCTCGTAAGTCTGGGAACCGCACACAGAAATAGGAAACAGAGCAGCACGTTTCGTTACAGGTTCATTTACAAAGCGCGAAAGCGTCTGGGAGATGCTTAGTCAACTCCAGTAGCACACGCTCCAAGAGAGGCATTCTGCACCAGGTTATAGTCTACTGTTAAAATTCCGATAGTGTACGTTACTAGAAGAGCCAACCGATATCTTGCTTCCTCCTACGTATATCTCGCTAAAAGGCCGTTAATTTAAAATCAGAGAGATTGGAAACCATATGAAGGCTTATCAGCCATCGTTCTTCCCGCGAACCATACTCGATTGGAACAGCAGAACGGGGAAGTGGCATGCATACAGATTACCTTCCGCCCCCGCCCCCCCCCCCCCTCCTGCACACAACGTTTTCAGTTATTCGTTCATCTTTCCCTACAGTTTTTAGCCTCTATATATCCTGATATCCTATGTCTAATCATTCTGTCGCTTCTTCTTGGTAATGATTTCCGGTTGTTCCACTCTTCAACGAGTCTGCAGAGAATCTCCCCATTTCTTATCTTATCAGTCCTACTAATTTTCAAGATATTTCTGGAGCATCACATCTCAAACGCTTCAGTTCTGTTCTTTTCTGGTTTTCCCACAGTCCATAATCGACTTCCATACAATTCTGTGCTCCAGACATATACCCTCAGGAACTTCCTCCTGTAATTAAGACCGTTTTTTCTCTAGCCGACTTCTTTTGGCCAGAAATGCCTACTCTGTCTGTGCTCTTTTGCTTTTTATATCTTCCTTGTAACGTCTGTCATAAACTATTTCGCTTCAAAGGTAGAAGAATTTCTTCACTTCACCTGCTTCGCGCTCCCCAGTTTTGATATTAAGTTTATCCAAAATCTCATTTTTACTACCCCAATATTAAATTTATCTCAAATCTCATTTTTACTACCCCTCTTCATTTTCGTCTCTCTTTGGTTTATCTCAATCTGTGAGGGTTGCCCAGAAAGTAATGCACCGCATTTTTTCTTCAACAATTCTTTATTGAACATAATGAGAACTGCACATACGAAAGAATGGTGCTTTATCTACACATCCTATTTTTCCATGTAATCCTCCAGCACGAAACGAGGGCGTGTATGCCCTCTCGCTATCAATCCTTGTCCTGGTGGTGGAGCCAGTGCTTCACTGTGTGAATCACCTCTTCATCGTCCTCAAAATGTCTTCCCAGAATGGCATGCTTTAATGGTCCAAACAAGAGGAAGTCCGAGGGGGGTAGGCCAGGGCTGTAGGGTGGATGGAGTAACACTGTCCAACCCTGTTTTGCGATGTGTTCAGCAGACCTCAGACTTGTGTGGGGCCGAGCGTTATCATGTTGCAGGAAAACATCTCCTGGATTGCTGTGGCGTCGAAGTCGCTGGAAGCGCATCTTGAGTTTCGTTAATGTGTTGACATATGCTTCTGAATTAATGGTACGGCCTTTTGGCATCACATCAATGAGAATCACCCCTTCGAAGTCCCAGATGCTTAGTATTTTTTTCTGCTGTCGAGAGTGGGAATGGCGCCATTCCATCGACTGTCGTTTTGTTTCTACAGTCGCATGTTCGAATCCTGCCTCGGGCATGGATGTCTGTGATGTCCTTAGGTTAGTTAGGTTTAAGTCTAGGGGACTGATGACCTCAGATGTTGTCCCATAGTACTCAGAGCCATCTGAACCATCTGTCGTTTTGTTTCGGGCTCAAAATAGTGAACCTAGGTTTCATCACCTGTCACGAATCAGGACAAGAAAGCCTCTCCCTCAGCATCAAAACCATGCAACAAATCAAGACAAATGTTTTTTCTGTGCGATTTGTGATCCACCGCGAGATACCGCTGGACCCATCTTGCACACACTTTTGAATATCCAAGAGTGCGGATAATTGCATCAACACTTTGTTTGCTGATCGACATATGCAGTGCCAACTGCCGAGCAGTAATGTGTCTGTCCTCGCGCATGACAGAATCAGCTAGCTGCAACGTGTCAGGTATGACAGCCATGGATGGTCTCCCTGACCGCTGCAAATCATGGAACTCCGCCTTTTTGATGACCTCACACTCCGTGCCCAGCGACTAACTGTACTTCTGACGACAACAGGTGCTCCATAGACTATGCAAAACCGTTTGTGAATATTCCCCATAGTTTCTTTCTCTACAGTGATGAATTCAATGACGGCACATTGCTTGTGACGTACATCACATGCAGACATCATTTTGAAACTGTCCTGCAGCTACGCTATCTGTCGGAAGTGACGGAAACTTGGCACGCTCAATCAAGGGACTTCAAATACGAGGGCAGTTCAATAAGTAATGCAACACATTTTTTTTCTGAAACAGGGGTTGTTTTATTCAGCATTGAAATACACCAGGTTATTCCCCAATCTTTTAGCTACACAACACTATTTTTCAACGTAATCTCCATTCAATGCTACGGCCTTACGCCACCTTGAAATGAGGGTCTGTATGCCTGCACGGTACCATTCCACTGGTCGATGTCGGAGCCAACGTCGTACTGCATCAATAACTTCTTCATGATCCGCGTAGTGCCTCCCACAGATTGCGTCCTTCATTGGGCCAAACATATGGAAATCCGACGGTGCGAGATCGGGGCTGTAGGGTGCATGAGGAAGAACAGTCCACTGAAGTTTTGTGAGCTCCTCTCTGGTGCGAAGACTTGTGTGGGGTCTTGCGTTGTCATGAAGAAGGAGAAGTTCGTTCAGATTTTTGTGCCTACGAACACGCTGAAGTCGTTTCTTCAATTTCTGAAGAGTAGCACAATACACTTCAGAGTTGATCGTTTGACCATGGGGAAGGACATCGAACAGAATAACCCCTTCAGCGTCCCAGAAGACTGTAACCATGACTTTACCGGCTGAGGGTATGGCTTTAAACTTTTTCTTGGTAGGGGAGTGGGTGTGGCGCCACTCCATTGACTGCCGTTTTGTTTCAGGTTCGAAGTGATGAACCCATGTTTCATCGCCTGTAACAATCTTTGACAAGAAATTGTCACCCTCAGCAACATGACTAGCAAGCAATTCCGCACAGATGGTTCTCCTTTGCTCTTTATGGTGTTCGGTTAGACAACGAGGGACCCAGCGGGAACAAACCTTTGAATATCCCAACTGGTGAACAATTGTGACAGCACTACCAACAGAGATGTCAAGTTGAGCTCTGAGTTGTTTGATGGTGATCCGTCGATCATCTCGAACGAGTGTGTTCGCACGCTCCGCCATTGCAGGACTCACAAGCTGTGCACGGCCGGCCCGCACGCGGGAGATCAGACAGTCTTGCTTGACCTTGCGGCGATGATGACACACGCTTTGCCCAACGACTCACCGTGCTTTTGTCCACTGCCAGATCACCGTAGACATTCTGCAAGCGCCTATGAATATCTGAGATGCCCTGGTTTTCCGCCAAAAGAAACTCGATCACTGCCCGTTGTTTGCAATGCACATCCGTTACAGACGCCATTTTAACAGCTCCGTACAGCGCTGCCACCTGTCGGAAGTCAATGAAACTATACGAGAGACGAAGCGGGAATGTTTGAAAATATTCCACAAGAAATTTCCGGTTTTTTCAACCAAAATTGGCCGAGGAAAAAAAATGTGTTGCATTACTTATTGAACTGCCCTCGTAATACATACGTAACGTTTCGCATTTGTAGCATTGTTGTCGGCTGAGAAAAAAATGCGGTGCACTACTTGGGCAACCCTCGTATACACTGTGCTCAGAAGACTGTTCATTCCACACAACAAGCCCTGTAACTTTTCCTCACTTTCACGGAGGATGCCAATATCATTAGTGAACCCTATCATTGATATCTTTTCATCTTGGAGCTTAATCCCTTTCCTCAACCCTCGTTTTATTTCGAGTATTTATTTTGAGTACTGCTCGAGCGTTTTCGATCCCTATCAGGTCGGATTGAGGGAGGACATACAAGCAATTCGGAGGCGGGCTGCTAGATTTGTTACTGGTAGGTTTGATCATCACTCAAGTGTTACGGAAATGCTTCAGGAACTCAGTTGGGAGTCTCTGGAGGAAAGGAGGCGTTCTTTTCGTGAATCGCTACTGAGGAAATTTAGAGAACCAGCATTTGAGGCTGACTGCAGTACAATTTTACTGTCGCCAACTTACATTTTGCGGAAAGACCATAAAGATAAGTTAAGAGAGATTAGGGCTCATACAGAGGCATATAGGCAGTCATTTTTCCCTCGTCCTGTTTGGGAGTGGAACAGGGAGAGAAGATGCTAGTTGAGGTACGAGGTACCCTCCGCCACGCACCGTATGGTGGATTGCGGAGTATGTATGTAGATGTAGATGTAGATCATTGTCTCTCGGACTGTATAGATTGAACGGTAGAGGCGAAAGAGTACACATCTGTCTAAACCCTTTCAAACTGATGCTTCGTTCTTGGTCTTCCATCATTATTTTATCCTTTCGTTTCTTGTACATAGTGAGTATTACTTGTCATTTCCTTTGGCTTACACCTATTGTCCTGAAAACCTCAAACATCTTGTAGCATTTCACTGTCGAACGCTTTTTCTAGGTAGACATCGTGTTTTGACTTTTCTCAAGACGTGGTTTCAATAGCTACTTGTCGTCCTTGTCTGCAGGCTGTGGCCGCCATGCCGCAGCAGTCTGCTGACGCGCCACCACCAGCGGTCCCTGGCGGGGATGTCGCCAGCAACCAGGAGCCGGTGCAGCCAGTAGCGGGCGACGAGGCATCTGGGGACCAGGCGCTACAAGACCGCTGGGGAATATCCGTGCACTTCCATAGCGGCTGAGCGAATTGCTGGCAGCACCAAGAAACACAGTGCTCTACCTTATTTTAAAGTTTTCAGTTTATTCCACACTTCAGACTTTTAACACTATTCCTGTTTCTATATCAAGAGCGACCTTTCCTTTTTTGCAAATCTATAAAAGAACATTACAAAAAATAAATAAATTTTAGCACTCAAAAAGCACTACTGACTTCGTTTGTTTACGGAATGTTTTGCCTGTTTAGCTGTCATCGCATATCCCTAAGCATTCACTGATTGGAATGTAAACGTTACAACATCCTGCACCAGTCTGACATCTTTCAGTATTTATGGGGATGGTCATCACATAAAGGGTATTCAGTGATTAAACGTTCATCCTATTTGAAAACGGTATCCTTCATGGTCAGTGTAAGGTGTGACACTGGCACGAATACATTCTTGCTGTGCCTGAAGCTGATGCTGTGTCAATACACGACGATTGCTGGCTGGGGACTGGTAATGAATCTGCACGTTTTCCCATCGTATCCCAGACATGTTCTATGGGTAATAAATCAGGGGACTGGGCAGGCCAGTCGATGATCCCTACATTCCTCAAAATATTTGTGCTGTGAGCTGCTATATGGGGTCTTGGTATCGAGTCCAGTAAGTGTTCTAGACACTGAATGTCATAGATATGGAGAGAGGTCCATTCAGTCACCCAACGTGGTGAAGGCTGACCAAATGATTTCAGGAATTATCTGTGGAACTTGGTTCGGAAATATGAACAAATGAAGGCAAAACTTTTGCAGCAATAAACTTTACTGCTCGTCTGAGCAAAATGGATAATGATATACTATTCCTGTCTGTACTAATTGTAGAGTTCCCTTGGAGGGTGGAACACGGCTGTGTACAAAATGTGAGCAGAGCCAGAGCAAATACTCTAAATCCAGACCACAGGCCTGATCTATACGAAATCCCTCCAAGGCGACTGTTAAGGCATTCAATCACAGCCCGAACGGTTGGCCGAACCGCTCGCCAACAATAGCTGTGATTTCTCCAACTGTTTGTGGACACTGCCAAGCGCGTGGCAGACGCTGCTTAGCAGTACTGACGGAGTGTGGGCCGGCAGGTAGCAGTCGAGGTAAGGAGGGAGGCACTTGCCAGTGGGAATGACTCACCCGAAACAGAGCCGGCAACGAGCCCTTCGCTCAACCATAGGCGAGTAGGTCGGGCCTGATCGGCTCGGCGAGGGTGTCGGTAGACCGGTTAACTTGTGTACGGGTGCCTTCACTCTCTAACTGACCTAGGGAGCGCCCCTGCCTCCATATTTACACTACTGGCCATTGAAATTGCTACACCATGAATATGACGTGCTACAGCGCGAAATTTAACCGACATGAAGAAGATGCTGTGATATGCAAATGATTAGCTTTCCAGAGCATTCACACAAGGTTGGCGCCGGTGGCTACACCTACAACGTGCTGACATGAGGAAAGTTTACAACCGATTTCTCATACACAAACAGCAGTTGACCGGCGTTGCCTGGTCAAACGTTGTTGTGATGTCTCATGTAAGGAGGAGAAATGGGTACCATCATCTTTCCAACTTTGATAAAGGTCGGATTGTAGCCTATCGTGTTTGCGGTTTATCGTATCGCGACATTTCTGCTCGCGTTGGTCGAGATCCAATGGCTGTTAGCAGAATATGGAATCAGTGGGTTCAGGAGGGTGATACGGAACGCCGTGCTGGACCCCAACGGCCTCGTATCACTAGCAGTCGAGACGACTGGCATCTTATCCACATGGCTGTAACGGATCGTACAGCCACGGTTCGATCCCTGAGTCAACAGATGGGGACGTTTCCAAGACAACAACCATCTGCATGAACAGTTCGACGACGTTTGCAGCAGCATGGAGTGTCAGCTCGGAGACCACGGCTGCGGTTACTCTTGACGCTGCATCACAGACAGGAGCGCCTGCGATTGTGTACTCAACGACGAACCTGGGTGCACGAATGGCAAAACGTCATTTTTCGGATGAATCCAGGTTCTGTTTACAGCATCATGATGGTCGCATCCGTGTTTGGCGACATCGCGGTGAACGCACATTGGAAGCGTGTATTCGTCATCGCCATACTGGTGTATCACCCGGCGTGATGGTATGGGGTGCCATTGGTTACACGTCTCGCTCACCTCTTGATCGCATTTACGTCACTTTGAACAGTGGACGTTACATTTCAGATGTGTTACGACTGGTGGCTCTACCCTTCATTCGATCCCTGCGAAACCCTACGTTTCAGCGGGGCAATGCACGGCCGCATGTTGCAGATACAGAAAATGTTTGACTCCTGCCCAGGCCAGCACATTCTCCAGATCTCTCACCAATTGAAAACGTCTGGTCAATGGTGGCGGAGCAACTGGCTCTTCACAATACGCCAGTCACTACTCTTGATGAACTGTGGTATCGTGTTGAAGCTGCATGGGCAGCTGTACTGTACACGCCATCTAAGCTCTATTTGACTCAATGCCCAGGCGTATCAAGGCCGTTATTACGGATAGAGGTGGTTGTTCTGGGTACTGATTTCTCAGTATGTACGCACCCAAATTGCGTTAAAATGTAATCACAGGTCAGTTCTAGTATAATATATGTGTCCAATGAATAGCCGTTTATCATCTGCATTTCTTCTTGGTGTAGCAATTTTAATGGCCAGCAGTGTATTTAGTGCGTCAGGCCACGTCGCCTGACGCTTCTGGCCATCGTCTAGTGACACCTCAGGTGACCGTATTACGTCTGGCCAGTGTCGTGCCGCGCGTAGTGGCTTCTTCAGCTGAGTCCACGTAAGTTTCACGTTCCCATCAAGCCATGCCTAAGATAACAGGATTCCTGCAGCGTCACCTTTGTATTCTCAAGCAAAATGATTCGTTCTAGGTTGTGCTCTTTGCCTTATAGGCGTAGCTATACGACTCTGGATTACTCTCCTGAAGTATGCCAATTGACATACTCGTCAAGAAGGGTATGACATTCTTGCCAGATACCGATCTCTTCAGCAATTACCAAACCAGTCCTCTTACGGTATCTAATAGCTTCTTTACTTTACTTTTACGTATTTATTGAACCTCATCTGATTAGGGTCAACAGGCCCTCTCTTACACTGGACCAGGGCTTCACCCGTACATTATATTTTTTACATCCTAGTTCCCTAAGAAATAACAATATTAATATGACAGCTAGTATTAAAATTATTTGTGTGTCTGAAGTGGCATTGTTAGTAAATTATACTGACTATGGACAAAAACAGCTAATACTGCCAGTATCTGTACAAAACGGATGTTTTCTGATACAACGAATTCTGGGGAAAGGGGATTTAAGCATCAGTGAAGCACACTGAGAAATGAGGAAAGGCAGGTTGAAAAGAGGGACATACAAGGGTAACGAGTGTCTACAGGGACAAGGGTAATCCCTGTTGTCGCTTTAGGAGGCCTGTCAGTAGCTGTCTTTTGAAGCTGGAGATGTTGTTCAGTTCTCTAATATAATGCGGAAGGTTATTATAGAGTCTGGTTCCTGTTAATGAGAAGGACTTCGAGAAAGTGGCTGAACGATAATGTGGGACAGAAAGGAGATTGCTCTGATGGGAGCAAGTGTTTCTGTCATGTTGTTCAGACTAGAGCGTTCAGGTCGAGGAGAGTCATGAGGAACAGTATTAATTGATAAGCCAGTAGAGAAGACAGAAGGTATGGTAATCTCTGCACGCACGTGGAAAGGGTAGCTGTGAAGTGAGACCAAAGAGTCGAATATCACAATATAAGGAACACAGGCATTCCTAAGCCAGGGGTCGTAAGATTCCCTGTGAATGGCCTCGCAGGATATCGTCGCTGTAATCAATAACTGGGAGTATGTTTCTACAGGTTCTTTTTCAGGTCAAGAGGTAAGAGCTTTTTAAATATTCTTGTAGGGCATGGACAGATGCTGATGTCTTCTTGGACAGTTCCGTGCTCAGTCCAGTTTAGAGCTTCATCTATTATTATGCCTAGATTCTTTGCTGCAGGACTAGAGTGGACAATTGTCCCATTTAGAGTTAAAGAAGGAACGAATGAGTTTAGAATGACCAGCCACCGTCGTTTGTATGCGCCACTTTCGATAGTACACACAGGTCAGTATTGGGATTCTCAATAGTTGTCTTCAGGTATATAGATTTTGCATTTAGATACAATTAGAAGTCATCAAAATACTTGTGGTACTTGCAGTAGGTCAAAACTGATGACACATTATTTACGCATAATGAAAAGAGTATAGGACATTATACTGAACCCTGGGGAATCTCACGATTCCAAGAAATGGAGAGGTATGGGTAGCGAATATCGTTGCTTCCTGTGACCTCTGATCAGGTCATCTACGGATTTGTTGGCGTCGATCTGACCCGCACAAACGGAACGCTGAACACCACAGAAAGTCGCTGACTATGGCCCTACATCACTCAAACATCACTCAAGCCCATGTTGTCTGTCGAATTGTATCAGCGGCAAACGACGGGTGGAAACTCCAGATCTCAAGCCAGCTTCCAGCAATCGATTCCCGTCTGTTAGTGGTGACCCTCTGCCTGCGACCTCTACCTGGATTTCATCTGCTGGCATCCTTCTTCTTGTCAGAACCAGTCGAAAAATCTTACTATCTTCTCTTGTTGTAGTCCCATTTAGGGTTAAAGATAGTAGGGATTCCCGATATTTTGGGCTAATGATTCTAGACAACTATTTATCACATGAGTACCCAACTTTATAGGAATGACTTTCGGACTGTGCGCTGCTATACTTGCTTTGTTAGCAGTGTTAGGTAACGACTTGTTATTAAGCTCTGGTGCAGGTACGTCGATGTAGCGTTAAGACACAAGCATCAGTGCCCATTACAATTGTCGACAGCCAACATGAATCTTTTGTCAAAACAGCAGCGACAGCGCTGCTGCTCTTCTCGGCTATCGATACATTAAAGCTGCACGGATAGTTCCTTCTTCCGTACCGGAAATTCGTAAGTTCGATTTAACTGGCCATTTAGGAATTGTTTCTGGTAGATGGCGACGGTCAATTTTTTGTAACCTGGAATGTGAACGGTATGCTATTAACAAATGTTAGTCTCTCATGTGGAAATTAAAATGTCTTTCAGTGGTTTATTCGTTATTTCTCTTCCACATATCCTTACAAATGTTGCAACGAAATTTCTTTATCCTATGATCGCTCATTTTTCATTGGAGTCCTCCCAGGTAGCGAAATTTTTGTTATAATCACAATGTATGTAAATACTGCAGTAGAATGTGTCGGAAGCTCTTTAAGGCTGTTCGCAGATGATGCGGTTGTGTGCAGGAAGGTAGCAACACCAGAATACAGTAAAGATTTACAGAGTGACCTCTAGAGGATTGACGATTATGCAGGCTCTGGCAAATTGACCCTTAACATAAATAAATGTAACATATTGCGCATGCGTAGGAAAATGAATTCACTACTGTACAAGTATGCTACTGATGAAAATTGCTGGCAACAGTAACCACCGTAAAATATCTAGGAGTATCTGTCTGCCGGCCGCAGTGGCCGTGCGGTTCTAGGCGCTACAGTCTGGAGCCGAGCGACCGCTACGGTGGCAGGTTCGAATCCTGCCTCGGGCATGGATGTGTGTGATGTCCTTAGGTTAGTTAGGTTTAATTAGTTCTAAGTTCTAGGCGACTGATGACCTCGTAAGTTAAATCACATAGTGCTCAGAGCCATTTGAGCCAAGTATCTGTCTTGAGCGACCCTAAGTGGAATGACTACATAACACAACTAGTAGGAAAAGAAGATGCCACACTGATGTTCATGATATAAGAAGAATTTTAAGGGCATGTAATTTATCCACTAAAGAAGTGGGTTACAAGGCACTGGTTTGACCGATTCCTGGGCAACGTTCATCAATCTGGGATCCTCACCAAGCAGGATTGATAGGATAGATGGAGAGGATCCAAACAAGAGCTGCGTGTTCCATCACGAGATAGTTTACTCCGCACAAGAACGTTGCAAAAATGCTCGACAAACTCTAGTGGCGGACGCTACAAGAAAGGCGTTGTGCATAACAAAAAGAGTTATTGTTTAAATTTCGAGAGAACACTTTCCGGGAAGAGTCAGACAACATTTGCTTCCTCCCACATTCGTGAAATGACGACGACGAGAGAATTTTAGAGATTAGAACTAACACAGAATCCCGCGTCCGGCCATCCTGATTTAGGTTTTCCGTGATTTCCCTAAATCACTCCAGGCAAATGCCGGGATGGTTCCTCTGAAAGGGCACGGCCGACTTCCTTCCCAATCCTTCCCTAATCCGATGAGACCGATGACCACGCTGTCTGGTCTCCTTCCCCAAAACAACCAACCAACTAACACAGAAAATCATTGACAATCATTCTCCCCACATAGTACCCTCAGCCACACACCATCAGGTGGCTTGCGGAGCATTGATGTGGGTGGAGATACAAACCTCCACATGACCTCTGCCCAAGAGCGCTCAAAACTAGCCTCCTCCATCCCGTGATGGCTGCCAGTAGACTCTTCGACTTCGCCAGCTCCCAGCCGTTACACGAAATTATTTTAACATTCATGCCACTGGACGAATCAGCCTCCAGAACCATTTCCTCTTAACGCTCATAGGGCTGCTGTAAAGCCATCCTCACGCGGGACATAATTCTCATTGCGCAGCACACCAGATGTGGTGTCTAGCGTTGCTGCTGTACGCTCCGAAACGACCTGCTACATCTCACGGAACATAACGTGCTGCTCAACGTGATTTGCGACTTCAGCGCCCTCCAGCAGGAGTTCCCAGCTGCATCAGCCATGTAACTCACAGTTTCCTTAACGACAATGGACGCGTGTAAGACAGCTGTGTTGACTGTCGAAGAAGAAAGGGAAAAATCGTGGAGAAGATTCTGGACTCGTCGATGGCTTGACCAGCAAATTGTTGATAGAGGAACATTACATAATTTTGTTATTCGTTACCGGTAACTCGAATGACCATTCATTCCATACTTATTTTTAAACTGAATGTAGTTAATGTATAGAACCTAATGTTAGTTTGCGTCTGCATAATACCCTTTTTCTCAATGAGGCATTGGCTATCAACACTCTGAAGTAACGGACTCCATCACATAGATTTCAAGACCGGTTCGAAACTTCATGTGTGTGGAAGAGAAGATTTTTTCGAAGCTACTCGTCAGCTTTGAAAGAGATACGCACTGGCAAGATCAGACATGAGGCAGTAATACCGAGAAATAGATATACGAGTGAATTGTTGTGTACGACTTCATACATAATGGTACAGAGAGGTGGGCTACAGAGTGCTGCGGGAACTGTCATTGTAGGAAAGTTGGATAGGAGCGCCGGCCGCTGTGGTCGAGCGGTTCTAGGCGCTTCAGTCCGGAACCACGCGGCTGCTACAGTCGCAGACTCGAATCCTGCCTCGGGCATGGACGTGTGTGTGATGTCCTTAGGTTAGTTAGGTTTAAGTAGTTCTAAGTCTAGGGGACTGATGACCTCAGATGTTAAGTCCCATAGTGCATAGAGCCATTTGAACCATTTGGACAGGAGCAGAAATGATAAGCGAACAATTTCACATAACAAAAATAAGATTTACATAACTTGTACTTCTCCAAGCGTACCAAGACTCATTCCAAATGATGCAGCAAGAAATAGAGTCCAGTCACCTCAATGTCAACAAGGAAGAGTCTCTATGTACTGAATGACGAACAGTGACGTCAGTGCGGTGACTAGGCGGTGTCTGTGTAGTCTCCCTTAGTGCAGTGGCTCCGAGCACAAGCAACCGCCGCCAGCCGTCCGATACCATGGCAGCAGAGGGCGTTCGTGGTACAGAGCCACTGGAGGCGTGGCTTAGTGGGTGCACATCATCTTGTCTGTCCAATCCTGCGCGACCATTATAGAAACTTGCTGTTCTGTTAACAAAATAACAACACCTGTGGGGTGGTACCGATACCTGATACCACGTAATTATATACATCACACAAAGTTTCATGATAGCAAAGCATTTCTAGTGTAGCACTTGTGTTTACTTACTGACATAGACTGGCAATTAAGATTTCTGATCACTGTGGAAACATTCCTATCATTGCAATTCACAACAAGAATTGAGCATATACATTATTTATGCGTAAATTAACAGCAACTGTGTAAGACAATGCTTCTATTAAATTATCGTTAGTAAGAAAGATCCAGAATCCTTTAGACAACACAAGGTGAAAGAAACTGGAATGAGGTAGACGTGAACCTCAAAACGCCATCAGCTAGCTACAGCTTCAACATCGCAGCTGGATCTCTGTATGTGGTATACATGGTCTAAGGACTGTATCTACAAATGGCATTATTTGATATTAAATATAGCGCGCTACTGATACGTCATAATTGTGCTGTAGCATTGAAAGAGTTTACTTCACAGCACACATGTTACAACGCTTAAGACATCAAATACAGGAAGCATTTGACTGCCGATATGGAGTTCCATGTCATTTTATTCAAAAAAGTGGTTCAAATGGTTCTGAGCACTATGCGACTTAACATCTAATGTCATCAGTCCCCAAGAACTTAGAACTACTTAAACCTAACTAACCCAAGGACATGACACCCATCCATGCCCGAGGCAGGATTCTAACCTGAGGCCGTAGCGGTCGCGCGGTTCCAGAGTGAAGCGTCTAGAACCGCTCGGTCACACTGGCCGGCTGTCATTTTATTATAAGAATTCGTAGCTAAAAGGCACGTTTCCCTGAAATCGTCAGTTATCTTATGCTTTGAAGCAACTTATGTCGTACCATGTCTACAGTAAAGAAAACAAACGAAATACAAGGCATGATTCCATACAATATGGCTGCTCCTAATCTGCCTGTAAAATCGATTTCACGTCTGACTGGCCGCGTTCCTCTGCACTAGGCAAAAATCTGATTTGTCAGATTCTTCATTTCACGCTCCGTAGTGTAGTAGAATGTGGAATTCTACGCAGTGACGTCACCAGCTCCCTGACCGGCTGCGTTTTCACCTCCCGAGACAGGACCGCGTAAGGTGCTGCTGACTGCCGACAGTTTCAGATATTAGGGTATAAGGAAACACCAACCATCCTGTGGAAACCACCCTGAAAACAGCCACGGCCGGACCACCTCATCTTAGCCGGATTAAGAAAATTTACTTCCAAGATGGAGAACAGCCTCAGTCCCACGGAAACCTGAGAACCGACGGTGCCGTTCACAATTGCGACCAGCATGGACGCAAATGATATGTTACAAGGATAAGACCAACTACCACCGTTGCAGTAGCTACCGAAATGAATACCTAACACCGAGTGAAATACGAATGTATATGCATTATACAACGGTGTTTTAGAATGAACACGCTGCAACACGATCAGGTACCCTATTGCAGATTATATGTAGACAACGCACTTTTTTGCATTAACTACTTTGGGAGGTTTGAGCATCGAAAGATTCTAAAAAAGGCTATGATATTTGAAAATACACTACTTGCAAATACAGTAAGTTACATAAAAGATCATTGTACCAAATGATACCTACTAGGGGGTACTGTCAAATGAAACCTGCATAAATACTCTACGTACAACATTTTTCCAAATGATTACTGTACCAAACGATAGTTACTAAGGGGTACTGACTATAAGAAGGGATCGGTTGGTAGAGCATATTCTGAGGCATCAAGGGATCACTAGTTTAGTATTGGAGGGCAGCGTGGAGGGTAAAAATCGTAGAGGGAGACCAAGAGATGAATACACTAAACAGAATCAGAAGGATGTAGGTTGCAGTAGGTACTGGGAGATGAATAAGCTTTGACAGGATAGAGTAGCATGGAGAGCTGCATCAAACCAGTCTCTGGACTGAAGACCACAACAATCACAAAAGGACAAATAAGTACTGTACCTCAGTTATTGAAAATGCCCATGATGAATATATCTGCACACAAAAGATCAGTAGTATGTGACAGCAGTGATTTATGTACATCATCGAGATTTAAATGTTTGTCATAGTATCAGTATTTACTTTTTTATCATCTGACAATTTTTCTACTTCTTATTTTTCCAAATCATTCCAAAATTCCGCAAGATATTGCAGTGTTGCTGTTATTAAGGCGATGAATATTTATACTGTCCTTTAGAAGTTAGATACCTACAAAATTGATCGATTTTGTATAATAGCTAAATTCATGGTAGTTACCAACCATACAGCGTCTCCTAGGAGGAATGATCAATATTCGGGGTTGTGACAGTAACGACCATTTGAAGGAAAAAGTTTCATTTGGACATATACGCTGTTCCGAATGGTTTCCGAGACAAAACACATTTAATGTGCCTTTTTATTAATTTTCCGTGTTATTCAATACATCATCCGCTCGAGGTAACCGTACGGTCTCTGGCGCCTTGCCACGGTTCGCGAGGTTCCCTCCGTCGGAGGTTCGAGTCCTCCCTCGGGCATGGATGTGTGTGTTTGTCCTTAGAATAGTTTAGGTTAAGTAGTGTGTAAGTTTAGGGACTGGTGACCTTAGCAGTTAAGTCCCACAAGATTCCATACACACACAACACATAGTTAACATTAAATCATGTGTTTTACAAATTATCACATGAAAAATACGTTTTTTAACTCGTTCACCTCTAAGCGTTATCGTACACGTGAGATTACAGGTGTGGTGCAGTTCACAATGAATATTTGGATATCCCCCGTCAATTTCAATGCATTTGTGATCTCTTGGGAGCTTATGTCTTGTTGCTTGTCTCAGTGTGTTCCCTAGTGATAGCAGCAGCGTCCGCGAAATAGCAGTTCATCGCGCGTACTCATCTTTCGTTTGTACACCTCAGACTTTTTCAAACCCCATTTACAAAAATCTAATAGTGTACGATCTGGTTACCTTGGTGGCAAGTAAAATGTACTACCACGACCAATACAGCGTTTAGAGTAAGTGCGGTTGAGATGTTCCCTCACACGTCTGGTAAAACGTGGGAAGGCTCCATCATGCTTGAAGTACACTGCAGTCTGTGTGGTCAAAGGAACATCCTCAAGATATTGTAGACAACGTTCTGGACGTCCCAACAGCACAGGCGTCCACCAGGATCGTCGTATTGTAAGGGTAGCATTGGCAGATCGTACAGCTACTATAGCACAGGCAAGAGAGCTTGTGAGTGCAAATTTGTAACACGAACTGTTGCGAACCGATTATTAGCTGTGGGACTGTGGGCACGCACGCCTGCAGCCTGTCTTCCTCTCAGAACACAGCATCTACACTACTATTGGCCATTAAAATTGCTACACCAAGAAGAAATGCAGATGATAAACGAGTATTCATTGGACAAACATATTACACTAGAACTGACATGTAATTACATTTTCACGCAATTTAGATGCATAAATCCTGAGAAGTCAGTACCCAGAACAACCACCTCTATCCGTAATAACGGCCTTGATACGCCTGGGCATTGAGTCAAACAGAGCTTGGATAGCGTGTACAGGTACAGCTGACCATGCAGTTTCAACACGATACCACAGTTTATCAAGAGTAGTGACTGGCGTATTGTGACGAGCCAGTTGCTCGGCCACCATTGACCAGACGTTTTCAATTGGTGAGAGGTCTGAAGAATGTGCTGGGCAGGGCTGGGCAGGGCAGCAGTCGAACATTTTCTGTATCCAGAAAGGCCCGTACAGGACCTGCAACATGCGGTCGTGCATTACCCTGCTGAAATGTAGGGTTTCGCAGGAATCGAATTAAGAGTAGAGCCACGAGTCGTAACACATCTGAAATGTAACGTCCACTGTTCAAAGTGCCGTCAACGCGATCAAGAGGTGACCGGGACGTGTAACCAATGGCACCCCATACCATCACGCCGGGTGATACGCCAGTATGGCGATGACGAATACACGCTTCCAATGTGCGTTCACCGCGATGTCGCCAAACACGGATGCGACCATCATGATGATGTAAACAGAACCTGGATTCATCCGAAAAATGACTTTTTGCCAGGTTCGTCGTTGAGTACACCATCGCAGGTGCTCCTGTCTGTGATGCAGCGTCCAGGATAACCGCAGTCATAGTCTCCGAGCTGATAGTCCATGCTGCTGCAAACGTCGTCGAACTGTTCGCGCAGATGGTAGTTCTCTAGCAAACATCCCCATCTGTTGCCTTAGGGATAGAGACGTGGCTGTGCGATCCGTTACAACCATGCGGATAAGACGCCTGTCATCTCGGCTGCTAGTGATACGAGGCCGTTGGGGTCCAGCACGACGTTCCGTATCACCCTCCTGAACCCACCGATTCCATATTCTGCTAACAACCATTGGATCTCGACCAACGCGAACAGCAATGTCGCGATACGATAAACCGTAATCGCGATAGGCTACAATCCGACCTTTATCAAAGTTGGAAAGGTGATGGTACCCATTTCTCCTCCTTACACGAGGCATCACAACAACGTTTCATCAGGCAACGCCGGTCAACTGCTGTTTGTGTATGAGAAATCGGTTGGAAACTTTCCTCATGTCAGCACGTTGTAGGTGTCGGCACCGGCGCCAACCTTGTTTGAATGCTCTGAAAAGCTAATCATTTGCCTATCACAGCATCTTCTTCCTGTCGGTTAAATTTCGCGTCTGTAGCACGTCATCTTCGTGGTGTAGCAATTTTAGTGGCCAGTAGTGTATGTGCACTCTTCGAATGGTGCCCTCGGAAGATCACCCCTGAAAGACGGAATGGAATGATGAAAGCTGATTTGGTCTGCACGCATGTGATGCTCGTCTGATGTAGACCTGGCGAGAGCTGTCTCGTAGAGTCCATCCGTCCAACGCACACTGCCTCCACTCCAGGCCTTATGGTCTCTCATTCACTTTTTTGTCTCTGGGGGGGGGGGGGGGGGCGCTAACCAGCGCTCGGTACGTGCAGAATGTTGTTAGGCCCGTTCTTTTGCCGTTCTTGCAACAGGAGGATGATTTGCTGTTCCAACATGATAACGCCCGCCCACAAACTGTCCGTGATGCTCAACGTGCTCTGCAAGACGTGCAGCAGCTTCCATGGCCAGCACGATTTCCGGACTTGTCTCCAACCGAGCATGTGTGCGATATGATGCGAGGAGAGGTGATTCATGCAATTGGTCATCCAACAACTCTTACAGAACTACGTGAACAGGTCGAGCAGGTGTTTTATAACGTATGCCAGGATAGCAGTCGCAATTTGTACGATCGACTGGATGCCAGAGTCAGCGTCTGCATTGCTGGCTGTGGAGACTCACCACGTACTAATATGAGTTTTTAGGCATAGGTCGATACCTGGTACCTCAGAACCGCTTGTGCTATTGATCTGTAAATGTCCATATATACTGTTGCAACAATAAATCTTGAATGAATCGCAAACCTCTAAAAGGGTGTAATGATTTTTTTCTTGTATTTTATATGAAGGACATGTTTCTTTGAGAGCTCTGTTGTGCAAACCTTTGTCCAAATATCTGATAGCATTTCAATTAACCTTCCACTGCAAGGGTACTTTTCTTTTATGTAATCCCTCCTGTTAATAGAAGCGTTCCATTTAGCTCACTCTGCCAGAATATCTATTTTTGAATAACAGATACATTTCAATGTGAGGCAGTTCAATGTTCGCTAGGAGCTCTCTGGAGACATCGGTCATGAATGTGAGCAAATACCATCAGAGATATCGACGCAACACACCAGAACCATTATGTCAGCGGCAGCGTTCATACAAACAATGCCTGGTACCGATCAATGAGGCTGTCTTGTGTACAACCACAAGTCTTCCGACGTCTGCTCATCGGCCATGTACCTGTTTGTAATGAAGTACAGTAACTAAAGTCGGTCTACCAACATTCTGCTTGTGTCACAGTAACTAAAAGCCACGAAAGCAACCGAGAGTTTACTTGTAATAAAATGAGCATATTAATGTTTTCTTTTTAATCTTAGTATGTGATGAAAAGACGTTAATCGTTTTGGGTCAAATAGTTCAAAGTAAGTTTTTAAGAAACTGCTGTATACAGGGTGTCCCAGGAGAAATGGTCATTATTATGGGATATGCCAGCTCATTTGAACCTAAAGCCTGATATGGACGTGTGCTATGTTCCGAATGGTTTCCAAGACAGAATGTATTTAATGTACATGATGACAGGGCCAGTCATTTTAGAAGAACGAATGGCGGGACATAATTACTTCCAGTTCTTGGAAAATTCGTTTCTTCAATATCTTGAGGATGTTCCTTTGACCACACAGACTGCCGTGTACTTCTAGCATGATGGAGCCTTTCCACACTTTACCAGACGTGTGAAGGAACATCTCAACCGCATTTACTCTAAACGCTGTGTTGGCCATGGTAGTACATTTTACTGGTCACCAAGGTAAGCAGTTAACTGTTTGCAACAGGCACATCAGTCACTCAACGAAACTCTATACTTACAATATGGGAAAATAACAGAAGAAACCAAAAAATTAACAGTAAATATGCATTCCATGTAACGAACAAGTGACAAGGAAGCAACACAGAAGACAGTATCACCACAGTATACGAAAATAACAGGAGAAGAAACCAAAAAGTTAACAGTAAATATGTTTTCAGTGAAACAAACAAATGGCAGGGAACCAGCACAGAAGACAAAATCGCCATGAAAAGAGACTGAGGAGAAAGCCGTACCAGAGTGGACAGAAGTTAAAAACAACAGATCACGACGAAGCACCTGGCAGAAGTTAGCATCCAAACAACATATGAACGATTTTTTATGGCCCAATCCACTGCAGAAGAAAACAACCAAGAAGAAGTCCAGGACCCACAGGAGGTGAAAATCAGGTCAGAAACGAAAAGACTAGAGCCCACTCTTTAAAGAAGTAACAAAGCAAGGAACATGTCTCTCATAGAACTGAATAATTCTTTAACTCTCCTATATCATAATGTACAGGGCTTAACCAGTAAGCTATATGATCTAGAGGTCCTTTTGCATGGTTCATTGAAGGAGATTTCTATCTTGTGTATAAGTGAACACTGGCTACAAGAACTACAAAAATGTGCAGTTGGGATTTCAGACTTCCAGTTGGTCAGCAGCTTTTGCAGGGAAACACACTGAGGGGGTGGAACATGTATATATGTAATAACAGGTATTAAATCAAAGGAAATTAGGTTTAAAAATGTATGCTATATTGAAAAATATTTTGAATATTGTTTATGTGAACTAACAGACAGTAAAATTATAATTGCATGTATATATAGGTCCCTACTTGGCAATTTTGAATTATTCTATGAAAATTGGAAAATCTTCTTAACTATCTAAATAGTCAGTCAAAATACATAATTGTTCTTGGATATTTCAATATTAATTTCAAGGCCGACTGTAAAAAAAAGGCAAAAACTTGTTAATCTACTAAAAACAAGCAATATGGACATGTGTGTAGAAGATACCACCAGATACAGCACCAAAAATGAAAGTACTATAGATCAAATATTCATTGACAAATCAAAATGTGGCTTTAAATCTGAGGTATTGGATACAGGTTTCTCTGATAATCAAGCAGTTAAATTGACTTTAGAGAAGTCTCATGAGAAAAGTGACAACAGGAGATATATTGAGAGAAGATTAATTAATGATGATAGTATTAGAGTCTTTAATCTAATGTTAAAAAATGCAAACTGGGACATGGAAACCAATAGTTCCATAGATATAAAATTCAACAAGTTCTTGTCAAATTATAAGTACTGCTATGATATTTCATTCACTCTGAAGAGAATGGAAATAAACAAAAAATCAAATTAACAAGTGAAATCAAAGAGTCATCGGTCTTAGAACGCTATATAAAGTAATCTATGGAAAACACTGAGAAGAAGAAGGAACGGTATGACATGATATCTGATAAGACATTAGGGAATAACTTCCATGGTAATAGAGGAAAGGAATTCGTGGAGGGCAGCAAAAAACCAGTCAGGAGATTTATAACTAAAAGACAAGAAACATTTATTAAGAGATAAAAAATGTTTGAATGAAAAGGCCATTGAGGCATCATGTGGGTCAGCTAACACATTGAACAAGTAGGCGAATCGCACAGTATTGCTGAGAATTTAATTAACTATGTGCGGCAGACATAAAGCAATGTTTGTTCAGTGAAAAATCTGAAAAACATCTTTCTACAGTGCCGCTTTAATACAACACTGTTTCGTTTGTAATTAACAATGTCCTAGGCTATATCAAGCAAGAAACAGTTGGTCGCCTTCAATGTAACTAATTCGTTTTGCAAAGGATGAGTCGACTTATGTTGCTGGACTGACCATCTCAAATATGTAATTGTGTGACATCCATATAAAGATTCACTGGAAGAACACTTCCTTATATTCGCATCGCTGCCAATTAACACTACTGAAAAAGAAATATATAACTTGACTAAGAATTTTTTTAAATCAACCATGTCGATTTGAACGACTGTGTCGTCTTTTGTACAGATGCAGCCAAGGCAATGACTGATAAAACAACAGGAGCGGTATCAGTAGTTCCAACCATTGTATCTTGCATAGAGAAGCACTCACGATAAAGAGGATGCTGCCCACACCTAAAACTGGTTCTTGATGAAGCAGTAAAAACTAATCAATCACGTTAAATTACATGCTATTCGCTGCTGATAGCTTCCAATATTGTGTGAAGATTATGGGAGCAGACATAAAAGACTACTGCTCTGTCCCAAGCTTAGATGATTGTTCAGAGTAATACCTTATCGAGGTTATTCGAACTAAGACGTGAATCACAAACTTTTATGGTTGACATTTCTTTTAAATTAAGTGACTGTTTGGCCAATGTGACTTGGTTGTTCAGACTAGCTTGTTTGGCAGATACAGTTGGAAAAATTAATGAATTAAATCTATGTTTACTAGGAAAACAGACAACAGTTTTCAATACTAACAATAAAAGAATCACCTAAAAAATTAGAACTTTGGATTGTTTGTGTTGGTTAGAAAAAAATTAAAAAGGTTTTTAACTCTGAATGTGTTCTTTGGTGAGACAACAGGATTATCAAATGAAATGTTTTAAGAAATGGTCCAATACCTTAGTGATATACACATCTTCTGAGACGTATTTTCCTGAAGAGCAGAATACAAAACTGAAATGAATTAATGGGTTCAGCATCTTTTTGTATCAAATTTGTATACATCAGAAAATATGTCAAACCAAACCTACAAACTTTATAGAAATGACATCAGATTCATGGATGGAATCATTAATCAAAAGAATGTTACTTGAGGTTTTTGGTGCGGGGTTCGTGATGAATATCCGCAACCTGTCACCCAGGCTCTGACTATTCTTCTCCCGTTCCCATCAGCATACTTGTGTGAAACAGGATTCTCAGGATATGCAGCTACAAGGATAAAATACCACTATACACTGGATACTGAACCTGACATGTTTCTTCAACTCTCGTCTACCAACAATGACATTAAACAGTTGGTCAAAAACAGTAAGGCAGCTTCATACCCCACTAAATGGAAACAATTTTATCAATTTACAGTAGAATTAATACAGTGCTATTTTTGTGTTGTATTATTGTGTGTTGTTTTGTATATTGTTGTAGAAGTCAGTAGTGTACAACGCATCTATTCTTGTAAAATTTTCATTAAATGATGGTAATTAATGAATATAAAACCAAGTTCTGCTTATCTTCGAGCTCCATAAAGTATTTGTTATATCAAAAAGGTTCTACCGCCAAAGAAGTTTGAGAGCCTCTGATTTAAATAATGAGGAATGGGGTGGCCGGAATTTATTAATATACGATTTACATATGGTTTTTGTTTTCAACAGCAATGTTTCATACTTTAAAACCAATCAGTAGTCTAACTGCAATAACGTTTCGCTTCATAAAACTGAATCTTTTAAGATCCCTCTTGTCACGTTTACGTCCTTTAGTATCCTAAGTTACGTGTTGCTACCAGCAAAATCTTGTGTAATGTTCCTCTCAGTTATTATACTCTCTTCAATAACCAGCATTTCACCACGCAACCTCCTTCATAAGCATCGTTTTTAAATTATCAGTAATCTGTTTTGTGTCATAAAAGTAACTACTGGACTATGCATGTGCACGAAAATATTGGGAAACCTTTCCACAAACAGTCGTACTGCAGTTCGGCCGTTTTCATTAACTTTTCCGTGTGCAAGCAGCATACGGACACCTGTGTACATGCCGTTGGCTCTGAGCACTATGCGACTTAACTTCTAAGGTCATCAGTCCCCTATAACTTAGAACTAATTAAACCTAACTAACCTAAGGACAGCACACACATCCATGTCCGAGGCAGGATTCGAACCTGCGACCGTATCGGCCGCGCGGTTCCAGACTGTAGCGCCTAGAACCGCTCGGCTACTCCGACCGGCAATGGGTTTCCAGACTAAAAATCTTCAACGCCACTGTTCTCAAACGTTTATGACCCACAGGATCCAAACCAAACATTGCCGGACTGGGGCGCCTCTTGAAATGTCCCATATAACATGCTAAGCATTGACTGTTTTTCTTAAGTCAAACTTGTATGCAATATCGTTTGAAATGTTGGCATCGAATTTGTTTTTAGGAAGAAAAATCAAGATTTTTGATGTTTTGTTCACCATTTTTGTTAAGCGATCACTAAGCTCTGACATGTACATCGAAATGAAAATTCCTGAGAGATTCAAACTGTGTGCCACATGGGATTCTAGTGTTTTCACCAAATGAACTTGGGGTCAAACATACAAATATGGCATTATGAGAGCCCCCTACCACCAAAATAGTTGCTGTTAATTGGTTGCTTGCTCGCACACAGCAACTACACAGCTAGGTCACAGGACCAAATACAGTTAGGCGACAGTTATGGCAAAAGTAGATGGCAACACAGATCATCGACAATTTACCATGAGTTATTGAAATACGTATTTTAATAATCAACTGAAACATGAAGATTGTGCATGATAAAGTAGATCAGTTTTCAGTTACACTGAACTGTCTTTAACTTTGGTATAATCCTAAATCCACTGCATGTGTGTAATGTCCTATTTGGCTCTTCTTGGCGCCGACTGTTGATGGAGTCTGCTGGAGCAACGTCCACTGGTGGACTATTTGTGAGACGTAAAGTAGATATGTAACACAGTCCTAGTCGAGCGCATCCTCTCTGGATTCTGACATTTAATACTGGAACCGCCAGGTTTTTTGAACCTCCTAAAACCGCCATTGAGGCAGAAAGTCCCATCTCTAATCGATGCTTTTCCAGTACGGTATTTTGGGCGATGAATTTTCTGTAACAAATAGTCACTCTTGCTGTCCGTTATTCTCTTTTAATTCGAACGACTAAGTACAGTCATGCTTCATACTTACATTTCATTTAAAATATTATTGACAACATAAAAATTGAATATTTTCTTACTTGTGTCCAGAAAAACTCCGATATGCGAATACTTAAGAATTGTTCGTAATACCAAGAAGAAATCATGTATTTTTATAGAAATGCAGCCAAGTCATAAAGTTTTTAGTACAGAATGATATTTTCTACAACTAAGCAAAAAAAAAAAAAAAGATAAACCCAGGTGTTGGTATAAAATCATGGACCTGATGGTGTCACAGAGTAAGTACGCATGCGCCAAAGATGAACGACCAATAGCTGTGAAATCTGAGAACTTCTCAGTCGAATGCACCATCTTTAGTGTCTGTAGATAAATCTATGTGGTCGTGACCTTCGTTTGTCTAAGAGTTGAAATGATAAGTGTAATAACAGAGCAATGAATTGTCGTGATGTTTCACACGAAATTTCGAAAAACCGCTACTGAAACGTACCTGTTATTAAAAGAAGTGTATGGCGAAGACTGTTCATCACCAGTCGAGTTTTTGAGTAGTTCAAGTGTTTCCAAGATGGTCGACAAGACGTTGAAAATTACTCATGGCCGGAACGCCCATCAACACCTAAAACGGATCAAAATATCGGAAAATTAAGTCATCTGATTCGACCTGACTGTCGGTTGAATATTCGATCGACTGCTGAAACTGTAGCACTGACAAAGAACGCGTGAATAAAAATTTACATAACCAATTTAACACGAGAAAAGTGTGTGCAAAACTGGTTATGAAAATTCTCACGATCAAACAAAAACGAGCCCGTGAAAATGTCTGACTGACACTTTGAATCCCATTGAAAATGATCCTGATTTCTTGGAAAGACTGATGACATGTGTCAAATTTTCGTTTTTCAATTATGATCCAGAAAATATGGGCCAATCCATGTACTGGCAGAGCCCAATTTCACTGAGAGTGAAAAAAGCTCGAATGAGCAAATCATGATTCAAGCCATTATCACTGTTTTTTCGATATTCACAGAATTGTGTATCTTCGAATACTCCCTCGGGCATGTGTGTGTGTGTATGTGTGTGTGTGTTTGTGTGTGTGTGTGTGTTATCCTTAGCGTAAGTTAGTTTAACGTAGATTAAGTAGTGTGTAAGCTTAGGGACCGATGACCCAGCAATTTGGTCCCATAACACCTTACCACAAATTTCAAAAAAAAGAATCCTGAAGGTCAGATTGTTAATTAACCTCACTAACTTGAGGTTCCTATTCAACTCCATGAGTAAATGGGAATTGTGGAAGGGCACATCATGCGCTCTGCATCAAGCAACACACCAGCTCATATCATTGCCTATTAGAAGGTTTCTAGCAACTACAGCTCCCCAGTGTTAGACAACCCATCTTACTAGCCTGACCTAGCAACATGTTAGTTTTATCTATTCCCAAAGATCTAATCTGCATTAAAACGAACAAAATTTCAATCCATTGAAGCAGTAAAAGGAAAAGCAGCATGCATTATAAAGCAGCTCATCGAAGAAGACTTCCAGCACTGTTCCCATCAATGAAAAATTCGCATGGATCCTTTTAAGGATAGAGCAGGGGTGTATATTGAGGGTCGCAATAAATAAATATGTATGTTTTCGAAATAAAATATTTTACAGCAACAATCTTGTTCTTTTAAAGCCACTCGTTGTATACATTTAATAAATTACCGCAGTCCAATATACACCTACACACTAACAGATATTTTCTAAAGATAAACATTAAAATCTGTGTAAGTAAATACGTTCCTTTTAGATACCTATAGATCATCATTGTCTATAGGCTAAGTTTTGTAATCTCTACAGAAATAGGAAACTGGAACAATACATTTGTTGCAAACTGATTTGTCACACGACGCATATTTATATGCACTTTTCCCTTATCAGTGAAACAGGTACTTATTAAACTATAAAGTATACATTTTATAGTATGGACTTTTATTTCAAAGTGAACTATTCTAAGAAATATTAAAAGCCATAGACTTTCAAGCACCTCGTGGAACTATTGGAAGAGGGAGAGGGGTTAAAATTTTGCTTGGGATAAAAAAGTTCTATGATGCTTCTAGTGTTATTATGTTGCGCCTGAGTCATAGGCAGCCCGGCTCTCTTCTACATAGGACGTATCCCTTATCTTGTGGAGGACACAGCAGATTGGAATCCAGATGTTCGAGTTTTTTGGCTAACATACAGCCAAAAAATACCATCTGAGCACAGTTTTAACACTTTAATGCTGGGAGCATCTGCACAATGTTGCCTCACGAGGTACGCAATCATATGTATTATTAGGCTCTGATGTACATGAGATAAAGTTATGAAGCTACTGTAGGCTACAGTAGACTTTCATAAGTAAGCACGGACTATTATAGCTTTGAAATCAGACCTTTAGCTGCTTACAGGCGTTGATAACTATCAACGGGGACAGTTGAAAAATTCGCCGAGGACACAGAGCATCTACATCTACGTATATATTCCGCTAGCCACTAAGCGATGTGGGGCGGAGGCCACAATTTGCGTCAAAGTCATATTTCTCTCCCTCTGTTCCATTCGCGGATCGCACAAGGGAAAAACGACTGTCTGAACGCCTCAGTACGAGCTTTAATTTCCCTTATCTTTGAATGATCATTGCGCGATTTGAAAGTTGGTTGTAATAATATATGCTCTACATCCTCGGAGAAGATCGAATTTCGGAATTTAGTGAGCAGCCCCTTCCGTTTAGCGCGTCGTCTATCTGCAAGTGTATACCACTTCAATCTTTCTATGAGATTTGTAACGCTCTCGCTATGGCTAAATGAACCAGTCACGAATCTTGCCGCTCTTCTCAGGACCTTTCCAATCTCTTGAATGAGACACAACTGGTAAGGGACCCACACAGAGGAACAATACTCAAAGACTGGACGAACTAACGTATTGTAAGCTATTTCCTTTGTTGAAGGACTGCATCGCTTCAGGATTCTACCAATAAACCGCAATCTAAGAGGTCGCCTTGCCCGTTACTTGTGTAATCTGATCATTCCATTTGAGATTATTTCGAATAGTGACACCCAGATACTTGAGAGATGTTACCGCTTCCAAAGACTGGGCATTTATTTTGTACTCGTACATTAATGGGGATTTTCGTCTTGTTATACGCAGTAGGTTACACTTACTAATATAGAGTGATAATTGCCAGTCATTTTACCACGAGTTTATTTTCTGCAAATCCTAATTGATTTGTTCACAACTTCCGTGTGATACTACTTTCCTGTAGACTACAGCATCATCGGCAAACAGTCTAATGCCGCTGTCAATACCATCAACCAGATCGTCTATGTAAATCATAAAAAGCAGCGGGCATATTACGGTGCCCTGGGGCACACCTGAAGCTACCCTTGTTTCTGTTGAAGTCACCCCGTTCAGGACGACATACTGCTCTCTGTCTGTTAGAAAACTTACTGTTCACACACCTGAAGCTACCCTTCTTTCTGTTGAAGTCACCCCATTCAGGACGACATACTGCTCTCTGTCTGTTAGAAAACTTACTGTTCAACCGCATATGTCATAGACCGTAAGCGAGCACTTTTTGGAGCAAGCGACAGTGCGGAACTAAGTCGAACGCCTTTCGAAAGTCGAGAAATATGGCATCAGCCTGGGAGCCGGTATCGAGAGCCTGTTGTATATCATGCCCAAAGAGGGCCAGCTGTGTCTCGCATGACTGCTGTTTCCTAAAACCGTGCTGGGTTCTGCAGATGAGCTTCTCAGAGTCTAGAAAGGTCATTATGTCTGAACACAAAATATGTTCCAGGATTCTACAACAAATCGATGTTAGTGAAATTGGCCGGTAATCATGTGCATCCGATTTTCTACCCTTTTTATTGATTGCTATGACCTGGGCCTTCTTCCAGTCCCGTGGTACTTTCCGCCGTTCCAATGATTTCTGATATATGATGGATAAGAATGGTGCAATATTTTAGCATAGTCAGCATATAATCTTACGGGGATACCGTCTGGGCCAGATGCCTTCCTGGCGTCTAAGAATCTTAAATGTTTTACAATCCCAGATACACTAAAAATTATGTCAGCCATCCTTGCGTTTGTTCGATAATTGAAAGGAGGAATGGTGCTGCAATCCTCTACCGTAAACGAGTTTTTGAAAGCTAGGTTTAGAATTTCCGCCTTCTGTTTATCATCATCCGTACCATTACCTGTACTGTCAGTAAGAGAAGATATTGAATTATTTGTAGCGTTCATAGATTTTACGTATGATCAAAATTGTTTGTGGTTATTTTTAGAATCTGCAGATAAAAAATTGCTTTCAAATTCGTTAAAAGAATCTCTCGCTGACCTATTGACAGCATAGTGCGACTGCAGGGACCTACCCTGGGCACGCTCCCCGTGAGATCCACATTCCCAACTTACTGTCCACACACTACATTTGTAGTGCCCCTGCCCACTACACTCATCACTCGCGGCAGTCAACTCCCGATTCCCGTAAAAGTTTGAGCAATGTTAGTGCATCCGCACTGAGAAGACCATTGGCCGGGAAGCCTTACCTATATGTGAAGATGGTATCTGTTCTTTCGGACATGTCCAAAAGAACAGATACCAATGGTGATCTTGCAGCTCTCAAAGAATGAAGTTACAATGAAATCAGACCTTAAGCTGCTTACAGGCGTTGATAAATTCCCAACTTACTGTCCACACACTACATTGGTAGTGCCCCTGCCCACTATATCCGACTCACGGGGAGCGTGCCAGAGATAAGTCCCTGCAGTTGCACTATCCTCTGTGTCCTTGGTGGCTCAGTCGGATTGAACGTCTGCCATGTAAGCAGGAGATCCTGGGTTCGAGGCCCGGTCGAGGTACACATTTTCAATTGTCGCCATGGATATTTATCAACGCCTATAAGCAGCTAAAGGTCTGATTTCATTATAATTTCATCTTCATATATGATAGCTTTAATAGTAGCTTTGCTCAGTTAAGGTTGTACTCACATTATCTGTATGTTAGGTGTGTTGCATATCTATTGGGCCTTACCTCATTATGTGTGTGATCAGCGTCTCATGAGTGTCCCCTAAAAGCTGGAAGCAGTAAACCACATAGCTACTGAGTGCGGACGTATGAAGGGCCGTGTAACCTAAAAAACATATTTCTTCTACATAGTTATCCTTTTGCCTGTTACTTAAAAATAAACAGTATTTATAGCAAAATTGAACTTGTCAATGTTTAGTTCAGGTCTTATTCTAAAACTGTTGATTTGTAACTTAAAACAGAGGGATGCTGTAATCAAAATAAAAAAATACATATTTATCATTTGGCGCTAGAAAACACAATATCCTCAACAAAAGATAAAATTAAAAAACCGCAAAAAATATCACAAACGTTGCTTCAATACTTTGTCGAACATACATAAACCATGTTTCTGTAATCAGAAACCACTTTTGCGTTTATCAGTAATAACAGGAAAATCTTACCTTTGATCATGAAGAAGAATGTTCTATCTAGTACGAAATTATGACAATAAATATATATTGTTGTGTTTGTCATGTAAATTATACTTGCATCAAAAGTACTTGCTTTGGTTACATAAAAGTGCAGGAGTTGTGAGAGCAATTCATTTTCACTACTTATGAAATACGATTTATATTCTGTAAGGATATAAAATACATATTGTACTAGCACTGGATGAGGTGTGGTTCTCATTATGTGCAAAACAAACAGAAAAAAGAGACATCGTCGGCTCCCAGTTTCTCTCCTACACATTCATTTGTGTGACTTTGCCTCACAATGCTACCAATACTACTTGTAATCCAACCATTTACTACGTCATTTATGTAGTGTACCAAAACTACCGAACTGTAGTTTTGGTCGAGTGCAGTCCTAACACAGAAAAATGTGTCAGTGAGCGGATGTACGACATGATACTGGCAGCGACGAACTAATGTACATTTTCCTTTGACTTCTTTTGAATCCAAACGTCGGAGTGTCAGAAGTACGTATCTCAGTTGACTGTTATGTTTTAACCTTTAAATTATTATGTATTATTATTTGTCACATGAAATACAATTAATTTCACCTAACAGTGCTAAGTTCATGTTACCACACATCTGTTCCAGGAAGGAAAATCCACTTACGTTCGATCATACAATGTAGGTAGTTAGCCGATGTACCTCGGAAGATGTTTCCCGCAGTCGGAGACGAAACGTCAGGGGAGAGTTTTATACATCCACTACGGCCTATCAGCCCGGAAGTTGTAAGTGAAGCCACTTACGTTCAACAATAAAAAAGAGCTTTTGCACATTGTGTCATGGGTCCTTGATTCACTACATTTTCTGTGCTATTATTGGCAATCAGGTTGAGCTTAAACATTTTTCATTGTTCTATTTAGGATCCATTGCAGCTATAATTCTATTATTTCATTTCATTATCAATCAATAGTCCTTCAGTTTTCCTCTAGAGGCTTCACAGCCGACTGTTTCTGTAGCAGAATCTCTGAGTAATTTGTAACAAAATGACTCAGAGCATTTTCTTTCCGTCAACTAGTAGTTAAGCTTCACCTCGAGTCTCTTAGAATTACCTGACATAGCCTTTACTTTCCTACCAATTGTATTCCCCTGAGGATTCCAGAATTTCCGAGTTTCCAGACAAATCGTCACCCTGTGCTTTCGCCAGACAAGAATATTAAAGAAGACTCTGAAAAAAGTGGTGACAATATGAAATGTTTTGACTACTGCACCATATTCAGAATAGAATCATCGTCTCTGATTTACGCGCATATAATTCCATTTCTCATAAGTAAAGATGCTACTAGCAGTCTAGTCGTCACGGTGTCTCAATTCATTATGGTATAACATGTTGGTCATTTATTACGGCCCATTTCGTGCTATTTTTAACAGTGCGATTGTGACAATGAATCCACTGCAGACCTAAATAAAGTAACTATTACATAATCCGCACATTCTCTGTAGAGGAAACCATTAATGGAAGAGTTGATGAAAGTATGTCCACAGTTTTCGTGGGGAATTCCGTCTGTTATATAGCAACAGCATAAACGTATATAAATGTTTATTTGAGTTTCTTTTATTATTTAATTTATGAATATTTAAACAAGCAAATTCTTTCATGCAATACATCTTATAAAGATAAAATGTAAATTGTATTGTAGTACTTTGTGTGACTGGTGGCTGCAGGGTATTTAAAATTTATCTAGTGCCAAATAAAATACAATAAAAAATTGTCTGGTCATTACATATAACATTTTTAACTTTGGAATCACAGAACCTGGATAAACATCCCTAGTGCATCGGAAACTGACGCAAGCTTCCACAGGCAACGAAAATAAGTAAATATTTACAATAGAAAAAGTGTAAATAAACCAAAGCCTTAGAGACCTACAGCTACTCTTACTTTGAGAGTTGAAATCGTAGCAGAGGCTCCGGGGAAGATCAGCAAAGCAGCTGAGCGCTACAAAGTAAGTGGGAGACTCACCGAGGACTGTTCATAAAATTGGGATCGCACCTTATCGCCCTTCATAAGTCAACATCGCGGAAAGGCATTAGCGGACATCAATAACGTTCAACTGCGAGCAGTAGTGGACTCTGACGTCTGCCGAACTGCAAAACACAAAGTAATAATGCAAACAGACAGTGCACTTTCACCGCGCTTGCAAGAACTTGTAAAAGTCAATAAGTTCGGTAAATAATAATTTCGTGTAGCTCAATAGCCAGTTGCACAAGTTTTTCAATTGGATGCCATTTCAGTAGCTTGCGTGCCCTTAATCGATCCCAGTAATATTGCAGGACAGAGGGCATCTAAAGTTTGACGCGGAATGCGAACCACGTTTCTGCCCTGACGACTCCTCACATCGTTGGGAGGTGAAGGCTAATTTAAAGGCTAACTGGTAATTTCCGTGGTCCGATCAGGACTCAATCCCATGATTCCTCACAAAGGAATAGTCCAATCCCACATGAAGCCCAGCCTGAAATTTTTGGTACAGGAAGAATACGACGAAAGAAACGCACGGTCCAAATTTTAGCCGCTAAGATTCATTGCAAGTATTTTTTAAAAATTGTTGAAGTTACACGTTTTCGTCACACCAAGAACCACTTAATGACAGTTGTTTGTAGTGCGCGATCGCCCGTAACAAGAGAGCATAACGCCACATAGTGCAAATATCCAGGACACATAATTTGAAGCACTTAAGCCACACAAAAAATGCCATATATCATTAATGTTTTGAATAAGAGGCAGTTCACACCGACAGCTAAACTGTTGCATACGTAATTCTTACAAAGGTGACTATCAAAGGAAAATAAATGAAGGTAGCACTTGATGTTTACACTATAGACGACTTTCGTCAATCGTGACTTTAATTTATCAAAATGAAATATTTCTTACACAATATCATTTTATAGCAAATTCTAAGCATAGTTCTTATAATACTTTCTGAATAATGCACATGTCAGTAACAATGAGTTCTTTATTTACTCCCTATAGTCGTTACCATGCAACGAAGGGTCGTTTGAACGATGGAAACAAAATTTTCTTTGACCAGGCACATCTGACGATAGAAAAATTAATACTTTCACGCACAACACAGTAATTACTAGTTTTATTTGAACAGAATTGCGGTGGAGTAAGAAATGTCCTGGCTGTTGCTGTGCATATTGGGCGGCATGCCTGCCATAGCCTACATAAAGCAATTCGTAAAACGTGCCCATGCAAAATGATAATTCACAAATGACTGAAATTTAAGAATACTGTTCTCCTAACAAATCTCAAATGGCACGCAGTTATCGGAAACTATGTGTCTGACAATTGACTTATAAATATTTTCCACAGTCGAAAAAATTCTTTAGCGAGAGTCACATTGGATACTCCAAGGTGGAATATGAATTATATCAACGGTCTTTTCGATGTCCTCCAGAAAGCCAAAGGTGTCGTTATGCCCACGCCAACAAAAGCAAAGAATTAATTTCCACAACCGACAGAAACCATTTCGAATGAAATATTGAAAATTATTCTTTCCCGTTTTTCCAGGTTTTTATAGGTCGATTGTAAGTTTTTTTCCACTAAACAGTCCTCCTTTTCGTTTTGGTCCTAACATGATTTAAGCGCCCTGAAGACAGATATAAAGCTGCAGAAACAGCAACCTATTCATAATTATCACTGTCATTGTACATTAATGTGACACAGCATTAATCGACTGCAAAAAAGAGTGTATTTTTTCTCTTCAAAATGATAAAGTGCGGTTTGCTCACAGTTCCCTCACAATCTCTGACAGATAGTTGTTAAACACAATAGGTGTGGAGATAACAACAAGCTTCGTCTTCACGTCAGCCACGAATTAATGACATCTCCTCTATATTTGTATTTGAAGTAAAATTTTGTTTTGCGACTTCCTATACTAGATGATTTTTTTGTAATCTGCTTAAACATGTGACTCCAGTATATAAGAAAAGTAAAAGAGCAGACCTGCAAAATTACAGACCAATACACCTAACTTATGTTTGCTGCAGAATCCTTGAACATATTCTCGGTTCTAATGCAATACACTTTCTTGAGACTCAGAAATTTATTTCCACGAAACAGAATAGTTTTAAAAAGAATTGCTCGTGTGAAACTCAGCTTGCACTTTTCCCACATGATATACAGAGAACTATCGACAAAGGGCAACAGACAGATTGCATAATTCTAGATTTCCGTAAAGTATTTCACACGGTGCCTCATTGCAGGCTGTTAACGAAGGTACGAGCATATGGAATAAGTTCACAGGTATGTGAGTGGCTCGGAGACTTAAATAATAGAACGCAGAATGTTGTCCTCGACGCGAGTGTTCATCAGAGGCAAGGGTATCGTCAGAAGTGCCTGAGGTGAGTGTGATAGGACCACCATTGTTCACCAAATACACTCCTGGAAATTGAAATAAGAACACCGTGAATTCATTGTCCCAGGAAGGGGAAACTTTATTGACACATTCCTGGGGTCAGATACATCACATGATCACACTGACAGAACCACAGGCACATAGACACAGGCAACACAGCACGCACAATGTCGGCACTAGTACAGTGTATATCCACCTTTCGCAGCAATGCAGGCTGCTATTCTCCCATGGAGACGATCGTAGAGATGCTGGATGTAGTCCTGTGGAACGGCTTGCCATGCCATTTCCACCTGGCGCCTCAGTTGGACCAGCGTTCGTGCTGGACGTGCAGACCGCGTGAGACGACGCTTCATCCAGTCCCAAACATGCTCAATGGGGGACAGATCCGGAGATCTTGCTGGCCAGGGTAGTTGACTTACACCTTCTAGAGCACGTTGGGTGGCACGGCATACATGCGGACGTGCATTGTCCTGTTGGAACAGCAAGTTCCCTTGCCGGTCTAGGAATGGTAGAACGATGGGTTCGATGACGGTTTGGATGTACCGTGCACTATTCAGTGTCCCCTCGACGATCACCAGTGGTGTACGGCCAGTGTAGGAGATCGCTCCCCACACCATGATGCCGGGTGTTGGCCCTGTGTGCCTCGGTCGTATGCAGTCCTGATTGTGGCGCTCACCTGCACGGCGCCAAACACGCATACGACCATCATTGGCACCAAGGCAGAAGCGACTCATCGCTGAAGACGACACGTCTCCATTCGTCCCTCCATTCACGCCTGTCGCGACACCACTGGAGGCGGGCTGCACGATGTTGGGGCGTGAGCGGAAGACGGCCTAACGGTGTGCGGGACCGTAGCCCAGCTTCATGGAGACGGTTGCGAATGGTCCTCGCCGATACCCCAGGAGCAACAGTGTCCCTAATTTGCTGGGAAGTGGCGGTGCGGTCCCCTACGGCACTGCGTAGGATCCTACGGTCTTGGCGTGCATCCGTGCGTCGCTGCGGTCCGGTCCCAGGTCGACGGGCACGTGCACCTTCCGCCGACCACTGGCGACAACATCGATGTACTGTGGAGACCTCACGCCCCACGTGTTGAGCAATTCGGCGGTACGTCCACCCGGCCTCCCGCATGCCCACTATACGCCCTCGCTCAAAGTCCGTCAACTGCACATACGGTTCACGTCCACGCTGTCGCGGCATGCTACCAGTGTTAAAGACTGCGATGGAGCTCCGTATGCCACGGCAAACTGGCTGACACTGACGGCGGCGGTGCACAAATGCTGCGCAGCTAGCGCCATTCGACGGCCAACTCCGCGGTTCCTGGTGTGTCCGCTGTGCCGTGCGTGTGATCATTGCTTGTACAGCCCTCTCGCAGTGTCCGGAGCAAGTATGGTGGGTCTGACACACCGGTGTCAATGTGTTCTTTTTTCCATTTCCAGGAGTGTACATAAACGGTTTGGCGGACAGGCTGAGCAGCAATCTGCGGTTGTTTGCTGATGATACCATGGTGTACGGTAAGGTGACGAAGTTGAGCAACTGTAGGAAGATACAAGACGGTTTAGACAAAATTTCCAGCTGGGGTGATGAATGGCAGCTAACCCAAAATGTGAAAAAATGTAAGTTAATGCGGGCGAGTAGAAAGATCAAACCTGTAATGTTCGGATACAGTATTGCTAGTGTCCTGTAACCAAAGCAAGTACTTTTGATGCAAGTACAGTTTACATGACAAACATAACAAACTATATGTACACTCAATAGAACATTCTTATACATGATCAAAGGCAATATTTTCCTATTATTACTGATAAATGCAGAAGTGGTTTATGATGACAGAAACATGTTTTATGTATGTTCGACAAAGTATTGAAGCAAAGTTTGTGATATTTTTTGCGGTTTTTTAATTTTATCTTTTGATAAGGAAATTGGGTTTTCTAGCGCCAATTATTTTTATCGCAACATCCCTCTGTTTTACGTTACAAATCAACATTTTTAGAATAAGACCTGAATTAAACATTGACAAGTTCAATTTTGCTATAAATTCTGTTTATTTTTAAGTAACAGGCACAAGGATAACTATGTAGAAGAAATATGTTTTGTAGGTTACGCGGCCCTTTAATCCCTCAGTCAGTAGCTATATGGTTTACTGCTTCCAGCTTTTAGGGGACTTTAGTAAGACGCTGATCACGCACATGATGAGTTAACGTCCAATAGATATGCAACGTACCTAACATACAGGTAACATGGTTATAACCATAACTGACCAAAGCTCCTATTAAAGCTATCATATACAGGGTGTTTCAAAAATGACCGGTATATTTGAAACGGCAATAAAAACTAAACGAGCAGCGATAGAAATACACCGTTTGTTGCAATATGCTTGGGACAACAGTACATTTTCAGGCGGACAAACTTTCGAAATTACAGTAGTTACAATTTTCAACAACAGATGGCGCTGCAAGTGATGTGAAAGATATAGAAGACAACGCAGTCTGTGGGTGCGCCATTCTGTACGTCGTCTTTCTGCTGTAAGCGTGTGCTGTTCACAACGTGCAAGTGTGCTGTGGACAACATGGTTTATTCCTTAGAACAGAGGATTTTTCTGGTGTTGGAATTCCACCGCCTAGAACACAGTGTTGTTGCAACAAGACGAAGTTTTCAACGGAGGTTTAATGTAACCAAAGGACCGAAAAGCGATACAATAAAGGATCTGTTTGAAAAATTTCAACGGACTGGGAACGTGACGGATGAACGTACTGGAAAGGTAGGGCGACCGCGTACGGCAACCACAGAGGGCAACGCGCAGCTAGTGCAGCAGGTGATCCAACAGCAGCCTCGGGTTTCCGTTCGCCGTGTTGCAGCTGCGGTCCAAATGATGCCAACGTCCACGTATCGTCTCATGTGCAAGAGTTTACACCTCTATCCATACAAAATTCAAACGCGGCAACCCCTCAGCGCCGCTACCATTGCTGCACGAGAGACATTCGCTAACGATATAGTGCACAGGATTGATGACGGCGATATGCATGTGGGCAGCATTTGGTTTACTGACGAAGCTTATTTTTACCTGGACGGCTTCGTCAATAAACAGAACTGGCGCATATGGGGAACCGAAAAGCCCCATGTTGCAGTCCCATCGTCCCTGCATCCTCAAAAAGTACTGGTCTGGGCCGCCATTTCTTCCAAAGGAATCATTGGTCCATTTTTCAGATCCGAAACGATTACTGCATCTCGCTATCTGGACATTCTTCGTGAATTTGTGGCGGTACAAACTGCCTTAGACGACACTGCGAACACCTCGTGGTTTATGCAAGATGGTGCCCGGCCACATCGCACAGCCGACGTCTTTAATTTCCTGAATGAATATTTCGATGATCGTGTGATTGCTTTGGGCTATCCGAAACATACAGGAGGCGGCGTGGATTGGCCTCCCTATTCGCCAGACATGAACCCCTGTGACTTTTTTCTGTGGGGACACGTGAAAGACCAAGTGTACCGCCGGAATCCAGAAACAATTGAACAGGTGAAGCAGTACATCTCATCTGCATGTGAAGCCATTCCGCCAGACACGTTGTCAAAGGTTTCGGGTAATTTCATTCAGAGACTACGCCATATTATTGCTACGCATGGTGGATATGTGGAAAATATCGTACTATAGAGTTTCCCAGACCGCAGCGCCATCTGTTGTTGACAGTTGTAACTACTGTAATTTCGAAAGTTTGTCTGCCTGAAAATGTACTGTTGTCCCAAGCATATTGCAACAAACGGTGTATTTCTATCGCTGCTCGTTTAGTTTGTATTGCCGTTTCAAATATACCGGTCATTTTTGTAACACCCTGTATGAAGATGCAAGATCAGCATTGGTTGAAATTCGTTTTACAAATCATGATCGCAGCGAGTCGTGTTATCTGTTTACCGATGCGTCGTCGACCAAGGATATATGCCTGCTATATTACGCATGCTCAGTCCACTACATCCCCAGCAGGAATGTATATTTCTCCAGCTGCCTAGCGGACAACGAATTTGGAGACATTATTTTTAAAAAAATCATAATTTGCAGTACATCATAGCAGCTAAAAATTTTACAGGTCTATTTTCCCATATAATTTTTTTGTATAAAAAATTTCAGTGCATGTTCCGACACGTCAGATTAGATAATTCCCTTATCAGTTCCCAGGCACTGAGAATGTAATGAGGAACTTCAGTGAAAGTCTTCAGCAATGCATGTCAAACGATGGAAATGATACGTGTGGTGTGCTTTTTAAGAAATAGTCTTGTGTTTGGCTTTCAGTCACCAGAATGTGTGTACAACAGTTATCTATAAGTAACGGTTGTATGTGTGTACACTGAACTTCATCAAAAGCAAATAGTCTCGAAGAATGAAATTACAATGGAATCAGACCTTCAGCTGCTTACAGGCGTTCACAGATATCAATGGGGAGAGTTGAAAATATGTGCCCCAACCGGGACTCGAACCCAGAATCTCCTGCTCACATGGCAAATGCTCTGTCCTACTGAGCCACGGAGGACACAGAGAACAGTGCGACTGCGGGGTGGGCAGGAGCTGGGTCACTACAAATGTAGTGTGTGAACAGTAAGTTGGGAATTTATCAACTCCTGTAAGCAGCTAAAGGTCTCATTTCACTGTAATTTCATTCTTCAAGAGCTGCAAGATCACCATTGATATCTGTTCTTTCAGACCACTACGGTCGCAGGTTCGAATCCTGCCTCGGGCATGGATGTATGTGATGTTCTTAGGTTAGTTAGGTTTAAGTAGTTCTAAGTTCTAGGGAACTGATGACCTCAGAAGTTAAGTCCCATAGTGCTCAGAGCCATTTGAACCATTTGAGCAGTAATTTGGGAATGTGGGTCTCACAGGGAGTCTACCAGAGATAAGTCCTTGCAGTCGCACTATCCTTTGTGTCCTCGGTGGCTCATTCAGATGGAGTGTCTGCTATGTAAGCAGGAGACTCCAGGTTCAAGTCACAGTCGGGGCACACATTTTCAACTGTCCCTGTCCATATTTTTCAACGCCTGTAAGCAGCTAAAGGTCTAGATTTCGTTATAATTTCATTCTTCTGGAGCTGCAAGGTCACCAGCGATATCTGTACAGGTAACAGCTTCGTATGGATAAGGCTTACCGACCAATGGTCGTCTTCAGTGCGGATGCACTCAAATTGCCCGAAAAATCGGTAGATTGACTGCCACGAGTAATGAGTATGGTGGGCAGGGACACTACAGATGTAGTGTGTGGACAGAAAGTTGGAAAGTGTGGGTCTCACAGGGAGCGTGCCAGAGATAGTCCCTGTAGTCGCACTATTGGCTGTGTCCTCAGTGGCTCAGTCGGATGCCGGCACGGTAGCTCAACGTGTTCGGTCAGACTGTCAGAGGATTAGCTGCCCTCTGTAATAAAAAAAAAACTGAGTTAATCGACCAACAACGAACTTAAACGGATGTCTTACGACGTCCTCCCCGAGCAGATGCAACGCACTAAAGGAACGCCGGCACGGTAGCTCAGCGTGTTCGGTCAGAGGGGTAGGTATCTTCTGTAACAAAAAAACTGAGTGAATGGATCAACGAAGAACCTAACTGGGTGTCATCGGACGTCCGCCTCGAACAAATTCAGCGAACAATATCGAACAAAATGAGATAAAATAAAGGTGAGACAGAGCGTCTGTCATGTAAGCAGGAGGTCCCGGGTTCAAGTCCCGGTTGGGGCACACATTTTTCAACTGTCCCCGTTGATATTTATCAACGTCTGTAAGAAGCTAAAGGTCATAATTTCTCTGAAATCAGTAATGTTCATCTCAGTTCTAATTCGGAGGGACCAGTCACGTAGATCTCTATTAGTAACAATGCATTGCCTCCCATGAGCAGTTGTACGTGGTTCATATTTCTAGAAAACTCCTCTAAAGAACTGTTGTTCATGCTACTTATTAAAGTTCAGAGGTTTATATTGGTTATTAGTAGGGTAACGTGACTTTATGTCCACCCTGGACACTACATCTTCCAGACAGTTTTGCAAGTCTCATTTTGGCGTGTATTTATTACTTCGCGTAAGTCTTTCTTCCACTTACACTGTTCACTGTCAGATTTTACAAATCAAAAATGGCACTATGGGACTTAACATCTGAGGTCATCAGTCCCCTAGACTTAGAACTACTTAAACCTAACTAACCGAAGGACAGCACACACATCCATGCCCGAGGCAGGATTCGAACCTGCGACCGTAGCAGCAGTGCGGTTCCAGACTAAAGCGCCTAGAACCTCTCGACCACAACGGCCGGCAGTTGAGCACTTAACAAGGCATAAAAACAAAGATACACTGCAACTGGTTGTCAGAATACTGAGAAACTACAGTTTGTCTTCAAAAGACGTTTCATGCAAAACTCTTGTTGCTTTTCTGTTAAATCTGAAGACTGGTTTGATACAGCTCTTCACACCGCCTAAGAGGGCTGTCTGCAAAGTGCTTTGGCTCACCCAGAGATTACAGCACTACTTGTGCATTTCTTTCCTCTTATGTCGCTACACGTGTTAGTAGACGCCACTTAAAATTGCAGGACATTCCAGGCAGCAGTTGACAGTATGCAGTCATTTGAAGTAGTTGTGGTGCGCGTGGTGTTGAAAATGAAAAAAAAATCGAGTATCGTGCAGTGATTAAATTCTTCGTTAAAGAAGTATTCATACCAACAGATATTCATTTCCGGCATGTAAATGTGTAAGGCAGTTCCTCACCTTCTACGTCTACGTATCTACATATATACTCCGCTAGCCCCAAAGTCATATTTTTTCCCCTCTGTTCCATTCGTGAATCGCGCGAGGGAAAAACGACTGTCTGGACGCCTCAGTACGAGCTCTAATTTCCCTTATCTTCGAATGGTGATCATTACTCGATTTGAAAGTTGGTGGTAATAATATATGCTCTACATCCTCGGGGAAGATCGGATTTCGGAATTTAGTGAGCAGCCCCTTCCGTTTAGCGCGCCGTGTAACTGCAAGTGTGTCCCACTTCAAACCTTCTATGAGATTTGTAACGCTCTCACGATGGCTACATGTACCAGTCACGAATCTTGCCGCTCTTCTTTGGACCTTCTCAATCTCTTGAATCAGACCCAACTGGTAAGGGTCCCACACAGACGAACAATACTCTAAGACTGACGAACTAATGTATTGTAAGCTATTTCCTTTGTTGAAGGACTGCATCGCTTCAGGATTCTACCAATAAACCGCAATCTAAGAGTTCGCCTTACCCGTTACTTGTGTAATCTGATCATTCCATTTGAGATCATTTCGAGTAGTCACACCCAGATACTTGAGAGATGTTACCGCTTCCAAAAACTGGGCATTTATTTTGTACTCGTACATTAATGGGGATTTTCGCCTTGTTATACGCAGTAGACTACACTTAACAATATTGAGAGACAACTGCCGGTCATTACACCACACATTTATTTTCTGCAAATCCTCATTGATTTGTTCACAACTTTCGTGTGATACCACTTTCCTGTAGACTACAGCATCATCGGCAAACAGTGTAATGCCGCTGTTAATACCATCAACCACATCGTTTATGTAAATCATAAAAAGCAGCGGACCTATTACGCTGTCCTGGGACACACCTGAAGTTACCCTTGTTTCTGTTGAAGTCATCCCGTTCAGGACGACATACTGCTCTCTGTCTGTTAGAAAACTTTCTATCCAACCCCATATGTCATCGGATAGACCGTAAGCGCGCACTTTTTGGAGTAAGGTCAGTGCGGAACTGAGTCGAACGCCTTTCGAAAGTCGATAAATATGGCATCAACCTGGGAGTCAGTATCTAGAGCCTGTTGTATATCATGCACAAAGAGGGCCAGCCGTGTCTCGCATGACCGCTGTTTCCTAAAACCGTGATGGTTTCTGCAGACGAGCTTCTCAGAGTCTGGTCATTATTCCTGAACACAAAATATGTTCCATGATTCCACAACACATCGACGTCGGTGAAATTGGCCGGTAATTACGTGCATACGATTTTCTACCCTTCTCATAGATTGCTATGACCTGGGCCTTCTTCCAGTCCCGTGGAACTTTCCACTGTTCCAATGATCTCTGATAGATGATGGATAAGAATGGTGCTATATTTGTTGCATAGTCAACATATAATCTTACGGGGATACCGTCTGGGCCAGATGCCTTCCTCGCGTCTAAGGAGCTTAAATGTTTTACAATCCCAGATACACTAAAAACTATGTCAGCCACCCTTACGTTTGTTCGATGATTGAAAGAGGGAATGGTGGTGAAGTCCTCTGCCGTAAACGAGTTTTTGAAAGCTAGGTTTAGAATACCGGCCTTCTGTTTATCATCATCAGTTACATTATCCGTACTGTCAACAAGAGAAGCTATTGAATTACTTGTAGCGTTCATAGATTTTACGTACGACCACAATTTTTTTGGTTTTTTTTTAGAATCTGAAGATAAAATATTGCTTTCAAATTCGTTAAAAGAATCTCTCATTGTCCTTATTGTCTTTCTGACAGCTGCTTTCATTTTGCATAATACTGTTTGTCAGCGGGGCAGTGACTACGTTTAAAACGACTGTGCAAAATATTCTGCTTTCTCAGCAACTTCCTAATATGTTTGTTGTACCAATGTGGTACCTTTCCCTCCCCTATATTTTTGCTAGGCACATACTTCTCCAGCACAATGTGGACACCTATAAATTCCGACCAAAATGCTCAATATCTTTGTGTCCTGCAGTGAATGCTTGGAGCCGACTATGAAGATACCTATTAATGACACTTTTATTTGCTTTCCCAAACAAGAAAGCTCTACGCTGTTTGTTTGGTTTTTTTTTTTTTGCAACTTCCACTGACATATGTTACGACTTGTTAGCAGCAGACACAGTGGCTGCGCCAAAGACTGAGATGGCGTGGAGTTTTACAACTATTTATTGAAGTTTCTTTACAAAATTTCTCACTCGTCGTCGCTGCCCAGCCCTGCGGGTCCCTACGCCTGGCTGCTGCTGTGTAGATTCTCCGACAATGCGCACTCAGCACTCTGCAGGCTTTGCTTGGCGCACGGTCTGTGTGAGTCCTTGCGTCAGTCTGTTGGTAGACTGCTGCTGTCAGCAAGGGTATCTGTGCCTGCCTACTCCACAACGCCTCGGTCGCCGGCGTGCCTCTGTTTTACCATTCTCCACTGCGCGAAGCAACGCTTACTATATGTGGCCGCAATACATAGAAGCCACAACGACATTATGGTCGATAATACCTTCTTCTAGATTAACTTCCTCAAAAAGATCAGGTCTGTTTGTCGCCAAGATACACTGAAGAAATGGTCAGCCAAGTTTAAACGTGGTCGTGAAAGCATCCAAAACGGTCAAAGTGAAGGACATCCAAAACGTGCAAGCACACAGCAAATCATCGACAAAGTGCATGATATGATTTTGGAAGACTGTTGTATAAAAGTGTGTGAAATTACTAGTCCTCTAGGCATACAAAAGGAACTTGTTAGTCACGTCTTGCACCAATTGAGCATGCAAAAGCTTTGTGCGAGATGGGTGCTGCGTTTGCTCACTGTGAATCACAAACACATTCACATGACACTTTTAGAAAAGTGCTTGGTACGTTTTAAGAAAAACAGAAGTGACTTTTTGCATCGATGTGTGACAGTGGTTGAAACATGGATTCACCACTACACACCTAAAAACAGCAGTCTATGCAGTAGATAAAAGGCCAGATCTTAAGCTCCAGAGAAGGCAAGGACATCGCCGAGGCAGGACAAGTTATGGTATCTGTGTCTTGGGCTGCGAAAGGAATTTTGTTATCTTGAAAAGAAAAATCCATAACTGGGGAACTGTACTCGCAACTTCTAACAAAACTGGACATGCAAACGTGAAAGACCTGGCTTCATGAAGAAAAAAAATTATCTTCCATCAGGACAATGCACCTACAAAAGTGACTTGGCAATGGGGAAATTGTGAGATTTGCACTATTAAGTACTGGAACATCCACCCTATTTCCCAAATTTGACTTTCATCTATTCTGAAAATTGAAGAAATTCCTTGCTGGTAATCGCTTTTCTTCCAGTGAAGAAGCAATTGCAGCTGTAGATGGGTACTTTACAGCACTTCAGAAGGAACACTGCAGGGGGGGATAACAGCAGTGGAACATCACTGGGTGAAATATATTGGTATCAGAGGAGATAATGTTGAAAAATAAAACTTCTTTGAAAACACAGACTGGCGTTTTCACTATCAGCCTGAGAACTTTTCAGACGGCCCTCACTTCCTTCCTAAGTCTTCTGATCTATGAATAACTACTACTAGTTATAGGGGTTGGACAAAAATATGGAAATGCTGCGAGAAATGCATGCCTGAACATAAATGCAGATGCTTTAAAAGCCTTCACATCATGCTGTTGTAACTGATCAAGAACAGCAATGTCCTCAATGCCTTACAAGTGTCAGTCATGGTCAGAACAGCCCATCTGGCTAGCAGTGTGGTCTAACGTACTGTTTCCCGAGCAGGAAGGCATGCTGGTCCCCGGCACAAATCTGCCCGGCGGATTAGTGCTGAGATCCGGTGTGCCAGCCAGCCTGTAGATGGTTTTTAAGGTGGTTTTCGATCTGCCTCAGGGAATGCAGGCTGGTTCCCCTTATTCCACCTCAGTTACACTATGTTGGTGGTTGCTGCACAAACACTGTCTCCACGTATGCATACACCATAATTACTCTACCACGCAAACATTGAGGTTACACTCATCTGGAGTGAGACGTTCCCGGGGCGTTCACTGGGGGCCGAACCACACAATAACCGTGAGTTCGGTGTGGGGTGGTAGTGGAGCGAGTGGACTGCTGTAGCCTGTTGTGCAGTTGTGCACCACTGAGGGCTATGGCGGGGACAAAGCCTCTCCATCGTTTCTAGGTCCCCAGCTCAATACATACATATATAGTCAGAATTCTGCTCTGTGTGATTGTGAGTGCATTATGTTGGAGCTATGTAAACTCGAATATGAGTAAATTGGTCATATTGTGGGCGATTCTGTAAACAAGGTAGCCAAATTGTTTGGTGTTTCATGAGATGTCATATCAAAGATTAATACCACATGCAGGGAAATTGGAACGAAGATCATCTGCTGAGTCCAAACACAGGCAAAAGTGTGTTGAGTGATTGTTGCAGGCAGTCATCAAAAAGGATTGTGACAAAGAATAAAAGGATGACAACTGCAAAAGTCACTGCAGAGTCGCATGTCACGCTCCCAAACCCTGTCAGCACCAAAACAACGTGAAAAGAGATCCAGAAGCAGGAAATTGCAGGATGAGCTGGAATTTCAAACCCACTCATTAGTGATGCAAACGCTCATAAATGGAAAATATGGTGCTGAAACCATGAAACTGACCTATGGAGCAATAGAAGAAAGGCATTTGGTTGGATGAGGCTTGTTTCACACTGTTTCCAACTTCTGGCCAAGTTAATATCCCAACAGTAAAATCTGGCGGCTGTTCAATGATAATTCTGGCTCCCATATCATGGTACTCAGCAAGGTCACATTTCTGTCACAGATTATTTGACCATATTGGCTGATCAGGCCTATCTCATGGTACAATATTTCTTTTCCAATGATGGTCCTGTGCTCCAAGACAACAAGGCCCTTATTTTCTGGTCCACTTTGGAGAGAAGGGTGCATGATCGCTATCCATCTCCACTGAAATTGCCACTATTTTACAGGAAGAATAGTACAAGAGTCCCTTGAGATTGTACAGACCTGTATTTATCCATTTTGAGAGGAGTGGAAGCTGTTTTGAATGCCAACTGCTTTCCTACACACAGTATTAGGCATGGTAATGTGTTGTGCTTTTGGAGTTTCCATATTTTTAGCCAGCCCCTGTTCATCCATTTGAACCTGCTTACTCTATTCATTTCTCAGTCTCCATCTCCAGTTTGGCGACTGCACACTTCTCTCTGTTAGAAGTACAGTACTTTGGATAGAAGTTACGTATAACGACCACAAATATGTCACACAATTCCATACAAATATATTTTATTGCCCTATAAGGTACAAAGCATCTTGTCGCAAACATCGATTAGAGTGAAATAACTGTAGGTCCAGAGAGGTTAATTGAGCCACCTCGGGGCAGTGATATTGTTCTGGGTGACTCCATTATCTTCTTGTCTGAACTGTTTATTGCCCATGTTTCACTTCGTACAATGTTACCCTTCAGACTACTTTCACAAAAGATTTCTTAGTATTTAAACTCATATTCAGTATTGACAAAGTTCATTTTTACAGAAATTCTTTCCTTGCAATAGACAATCTGCATTTTGTATCCTCTCTACTTTGGACATCAGCAGTTACTTTGCTGCCCAAATTGCTAAATTCATGTACTACTTTCAGTATCTCATTTCCTTATCTAATTCCCTCAGCATCACCTGATTTAATTCAATTATGTTATGACTTTTGTTGATGTTTGTCTTACAGCTTCTTTTCAAAATAGTATCCATTTTGTTCAACTGTTCTTTCAAGTCTTTTGCTGTCTATGACACAATTACAATGTTGCTGACAAACCCTAAAGTTATTATTTCTTCCATCTGAACTTTAATTCCATGCCCAAATGTTTTTTTGGTTTCCTTTACTGCTTGCTCAGTGTACACATTGAATAACATCTTGGATAGGCTACAGCCCTGTCTCACTCCCTTCTCAACTACTTCATCCATTCCTTGCCCTTTGATTCCTGTAACTGCATTACAGAAAACTTATAAGACTCACACTTTAATACTGCTTAAGTTTATGGGACCTATACCAAGTCCGACAAACAGAAGGCATCTGGCACACACAAAGAAACTTGGTGTGAATGGTCACTGTCAAAAAACTCACAGAAAATTTGAACGATATTAATTAGTAGATACTCAAAGAAAGACAATGCACATGTCATCAGAACGTGCTAAAAAAATTTCATGAACTATCTTTCAGGACATGAATGATGAGTATATTTCTTCTCGTTAGAATCCATCTCATGGTGATCACAAATAAAACCGATAACAGTTGCGCAGTGATACAAAACTGGTCCTACTTGTTCCACATGATTGCTGGCATGTAACATATTTTCAGTTCTGCTAAACAAACTTCATGAACCATCTTTCATGGCAGAAACAATTAATACAAAGATAGCAGTCATTCTTACCATGCACCATCCACAAATAGAATGGAAAGAAACCTTAATATACCTGTATGATACAATAAAAAGTACATTCTGTCACACACCTCACATTGTGTTGCAAAGTGGTGTAACCATGAGTCATGAGGTCACAGCCCCACTGGAAGCTTTCAAACTAGCGTTGCCACCAGCAATGCAGATGCACAGGGCAGCCTAGTCATCAGACACTGCAAGATCACTATCGATTCAAGCAGCCTACAACAGAGGTCATTAGTATAACTGGAAACATGTTGCTTGCCATCTGTCACATGGAACAAGTCATATGCAATTTCATACCCCTGTGTAAACAAGTGTATACAGCATATCCCACAGTTTAATGGGCATATCCAGTTCCATCAGGTTCCAATTCCATCACTGTTCACCTGCTGAGCAGCATCAAGCTGTTTGCGGAAGGAACTGCCCCATTTGTTGAAGACGAGTCCAATGTGAAATCAGCAGTCCAGTGAGAACACAAGACACTGCTTCATAGTAGTGTCTATGACAGAAAGAAAGGAGTTGTATGCATCAGTGTGGACTTTGTATCTGAATAGGACACTGACACAGGCTGGGAATATTTGTAGGGTCTTCACGTGGAAACCGAGTATTTGTGTTACTGAGTAAATCAGTGATTTGAACATAGACATTTGTAGTTATTTCAGTAGTTGTAAAAATTATGCGTATGTGTGCCTTATACTGTTTGTTGGAAGCAGCGGCCCTGTTTACACAGACGTATCAATGGTACACTGTAGGCTGTTGTTGTGAAGAGAAGTCACAGTAGCCAATCCGACTGGTGACAAAGTCAAATTAAAACACAGGCTACAGATGTAGATGAAGATGAATACCCAATGGAACTCACCCTGCAAACTGAATTGTAATTGAACCATGAAAAATACATGCATCCTCATATAGTTCAGTCTTTACACTGATGACACCACTGCAAACATATTGAGCACTGCACTGCAGTGGGCAAGTCAGATGTTTGCTACACAAGCCAACTGCTCTGAGCAGGGCTGGTTTAAGATCAACTGAGGCCTGTACCACTGATGAATTGTGGCGCATATATGTTCTCACATTTTTAACATTCTACTTTACTCTCATATATGAGGGGTGACCAAAAGTTTCCATCCAAAGGCCAAACAGTCCACAATCAGTATGCCATTCAGGCAAAATTACCATGAGCATTGAGGCAGTCTTCCATCAATGCACCAAGCTGAGGACACCCCTTTGGTAAAACACGCTGTCCTGCTGCATGAAGAAGTCCATAACTGCCTGCTGCACATCCTCATCCAACATGAATCGACGACCCTTTGAGGCCTTTTTTAAGGGACTTATGCATAATAAAAGCATGGGGAAAGATCAAAACTATAGGGCCGGCAATTGAGTGTCTCCCACTTTAGTTGGCATAACTTCTGTGTTATGACATTTGTTATATGGGAACATCCATAATCAGCACCAGCACCCCTAGTCGCAGCTTTCCTGGACATTTCGCTCTAATTGCATGCCTTAGTTTCTACAGAGTTGTGCAATAACATTCCCTATGACAAAGACACCAGATTTCTCAAAATCAGTAAGTATTGGGACCCAGTAATGAAAGAACAGGGTGACCATCACTTTTCCAGCACAGAACTTGGCTCATCATTCCACAACAGTTGCTTTCCACAGATGTATTGCCCTATACTTGTTCTTCATTTTCCAAAGGATCTCTACCAGTGATTGTCCCTTGGCAGCCAAGAAAGGAATAACAATAAATTTTCCTGTTTGGACGCATTTTGTAATAACATCTCCATAGTTTACATTTCTGTGTTTGCCACACGCACATAGGAAAGGCACAAATACCAACTAATGCCTTTCCTATGTGTCAGTGCTTATATGCCCTCATCAGAGTCACACTAAATTTCATATACACTGCAGCAGTACCCTCAAACAGGAACATTTTTGATCACCCCTTATAATATGTACATGTAACATCTAATAAAATCTTATTATACTAATTCAAGCTCAAAGAAATGGAAAGCAGATTGGTTTTCCAACTATTATCTGACTATTGTAAAATTAATCAACACAGTAAAATCACTCAGCACAGTCAACTCTTATTAGCTGCTCGCACATAGGAAGGAGAAACAACTGCTTGAGTGTTACTCTCTCTATTGTAAAACTAGAAAAAAAATTTTGGGCCACTACTTACCTAGGCCACGTATACATTGAAAACTAACCCAGTGAGAAGGATTTTAGTATTCCTATTCTATTAAAAATGGAAGTGAGTGACCACAAATGCTCAGAATCACACCAAAATATGCTTAGAATAAAATATGCTCATCCCAAAAACAGTGGCATGAACCATTCATAAGCAAAACTGCACATCTTACCAAGAGAGACATTTGAGTGATCATCTATTCAGGGTTTAAGAGTGGTACACTGGCAATGTGAAAAAAATAAAATACTGATATAATAGAACCAATAGACACACATTTCATTCTCATCAGTTACTGTTATATTTTCCTCTGCTTTAAATAATTACACTATCGGAACAACAAACTTCTTGTACTGGCCTTGTAGTGTCACCCTACTATTCCATCTTAAAAGCTCAGGTATGGAATTTCAATGAAGTGGGCAAAACAAAGTCATATAGAACAATAGACCCATCTGACTAAGGCTGCTTTTTTATTCAACATCGCTTCTGCACATGACGAGTCTTGTATCAAATGCCACACTAATTAAACTTTCAAATGATTACATTAGTATGTCAGTGTCATAATCCGCCATTTGCCAAGTGTACTGTAACAGAGGCCTGTACTTCTGCACAGAAAGCTGTCTGTGTAGCACAGAGGAAAGTCTGATGGTGAAATGATGATCATCTGACTACTTATGGTTTTTCTCATTGTAGTTTTACAAAGTAAATAAAGCTTCTCATGTAGAAGTTATATTACCTAAATAAGTACACCTCAAGAGATTGGCAATATTTTGTTGTGTTTGGTGTGTTTTTGCTCTAAACATGAATATTTTGTGTCTTTGCATTACCAAGGTATTCCTCTCTTTGACCTCAAATAGGAGAACATTCAAATGCCTTCCATGGTCAGACATGCAGTTCTGAAAGGTAATGGCTCATGCCACTGTTTTTGGGATGAGGTACTTATATTCTAAGCATTGTAAGCACACTTTCATGTGGTTCTGAACATTCGAGGTTAAGCACTTCCCTTGCAACTGGAAAGAGTAAGCTAACCATTATTCCAGATTGTTATTATTATTGATCAAAATACCTGCAACAGAACAGACTGTTTTCAACCACTGCAGCTGTTGAATTGCACGGACATCTCAAATGTATAATAAATTATTACAGTTCACATTAAATAGAAAATGCATGATATTATAAACTTATAATATTCAGAGCTTTGGAAAAAATAAAATTTTACGACACATTCATAGGACCATTCCAACCGTTTTGGCACATTGGTTGGGAAAGCCTCAATCAACGTTGTAGTTAGCAGAGGAAGCTGAAAACCTAATACTACAACATTCAGCAGGAGCTAATAAGCATACTGTCATTTCTGAGTGGGTTAAACTGCAAAGTACATATGAAAATTTTACAGAAATGAGTTTAAACACAGGAGACAAACATACCATTCAGGTCTGAGGAAGGGGGAGGGGGGTCCAGTTTGGATGTTTGATATTCTCTCTCTCTCTCTCTCTCTCTCTCTCTCTCTCTCTCTCTCTCTCTCTCACACACACACACACACACACACACACACACACACACACACACACACACACACACACACACTCTCTCTCTCTCTCCACCCTCCATCCCCACTCCCACCCCCACCCCCAAATATTACTTTTATTTGTGGTCACTTGCACCTTCAACGTTCTACAGATGCCTACAATTCAAATTATAATGACAATAAAATACGTAAAATTTCTTAGTATAATAATAATAATACTCTGTTCATGGCAATACATTTATTTAACTTAATATCCATGAAATTAAATTGAGAGAAGTAAAGCACTTCAAAAACATTCATCCAAAAATTTGAGAACACCACGAGTCATTCCATTAATTTAAGAACTATCATTATAGTAGTACTATACACATAAACCAAGTTGACACTTGGCATGCATTTTCCATTTACAGTCACTCCTATTAGCCGCTACACTGAGTATCAACTTGGTTTGCATGAATAGCACCAAACTCTCACAATTACAACTGTGAATGTGAACCTGAAGATTACAGCTATGTGAACACATAAATAAGTTGAAGTTATTTTAGTCTTTTGTTGCTTTTAGTGGAGAGTCTTTTCCTTTCAGTTTTCCCTTACTCAACTTCCTGTGCTTTGCCAGTTCTACCTGTACATGTGCAAACAATGTAACAATGTCAGATTTGTTGTTTACAGCAGATAGCTAGCACCAATTGTTTCAGTGGAGAGAGAGAGAGAGAAATTGACCTTAAAAGATAGAAGAATTAGCAATGGTCAACAGTGTGCAGAAGGCAATGGAAACCACTGCATTAAAGACACACAATGTTTATCCTCAGGATTTGTGCCCTATAGCTGAAAAATTTATCATAGTGGTTTCTCCATTGGTAAAAGATTCAAATTAGTTCCCCATTTGGATCTCTGGGTTGGGGCAGTCACCCATTTGGATCACTGGGATAGGACCACCGAGGGGGAGGTGAGCATGAAGAAAACATGGAAGAGCCAACAAACAGGTAACAGTAACATTCTATGAGTCTCAACATGGAATGTCAGAAATCTAAGCATGGTAGGATAGCTGGAAAGCTGAAAAGGGAAATGTAAAGGCTCAATGTAGATGTACTGAGAGTCAATGAGGTGAAATGGAAAGAAGATAATGATTTATAGTCAGGAGAATACAAGGCAATATCAAAAGCAGCAGAGAATGGCATAATGGGAGTAGGATTTGTTATGAAAAAGAAGCTAAGACAGAGAGAGCATTACTGTGAACAGTTCAGAGATAGAATTCTTCTCATAAGAATAGACTGCAAATCAATTCCAAATGAGCTGGTGTCACAAGCAGAAGATGGAAAAAGTACATGAGAATACTGAATGGATAATTCAGCATGTAAAGGGAGATGACAATGTAATAATCATGGGGGAGTGGAATGCACTGGTAATCAAAGCAATAGAAGAGAGACCTAAGGGAGAACATGGGCTTGGTAGACAGAGAAGAAATTCTTACTGAATTCTGCAATAAATTCAAGCTAGTAATAGCAAATATGTTGTTAACAAATCACAAGAGGAGGAGGTATACTTTGAAAATGCCTGAATATCTCAGAGCAATGGTCAGCAAACTCATTAGTCAACAGAGCCAACTGTCAACAGTACAACAAATGATTGAAATTTCTTTTGAGAGCCACATTATTTAAACTTAAGCTACATAGGTAGATACATTGTTATTACAACTTAATTAGGATACTATAGCTGAAATATTCATTGTGAAAGAATTTAGCAACTGTGTTCATATATATAGATTCTCCCTCAGCTGCACAACTTTTTTTCTCCCTCAGCTGCACAATTTTTTCCAGTATGACTGGTTTCAAATACACTGGATCATCTTCAAATCTATGTAGCTGAGTATTGTGATGTGTAGCTCCGACACAGATATGATGGGTTGCTAATGCAACTACGTAGATCTAAGGATGATCAAATGTGATTGAAACTTATCATACGATAAAAAAATATGCAACTGACAAGTAAAAATAAACAATATATTAATTTTTTAATCACGGTACACCAAATCTGGCATTTGCCAAAAAGTTCTCAATTTGATTTATGAGCGTTCCCTTCTCCCATCCCCCATTGTCTTGTGTACTTGTGTCATCTGTCTCCTTTTATTCGTCCTCTCTGTATGTTCAGGCCATCTCAACACATACTTTTCTCAATACTCAACAGTAAATGTTCTTCCATTGCAAAACGCTCCCTAAAATTAACTCACTTAAAGTTTTAAATCTTATTCAAACTATAGGTACACTGAATAAAACTTGATATTTTAGAATTTTATCCATCTTCAGCAACTGTAGTTGTATATATCAAAATAATCAGCAACCACATGCTCACAGCAATATGCTTTGAGGATCTTATTGTTCACATTCAAAAATAATGAGATAGTTGTACCCTTCTGAAGAGAGGCATTAACAAAATGAAATTGACTTTATGTAGCTGGTTGCTGATTATTTTGATAAAACTAGGTATCATACTTAAGGGGGTAGTGCTCTTTGAAGGCATGAAATGAAGAAATCATTTTTGTGTCCACACTGGCCATTTCCTGTAACCACTGCAGAACCCCTTGCAACCGGCACACTGGTCATCAGTGGGAATTCCCAAAGCCCTCCTATTTGACCTGTAACAAAATAATTTTGTGTAAGTTGTTTTCAAGATATTTTCTGTTAGCATACATAGCATAATTGAAAAACAGAAAAATATTGAGTTTTAACACAATACCGATTTGTTGAAAAAAAAGTCATATATTTCACCCAAAAATTATAGACAAAAGCTTGCATCAAAAATAGACTTTTGAAGATATTGCAAAATGGCTACATATTCTGAAAGAGAATTCAGTTTCGAATGCCTGCATCAAAATTCAATCAAAATCATATGTACCACTCTGAAGTTATGTTTCAATTTGAAAAATACAGTCTCAAGAAAATGTGTTTACAGTTTTGATTTACATTTTTGGTAGTTAAGTTAAACAAACATACCTCTAGCCAGCAATCCCTGGACCACACAGCAGTCCTTCCAGATCCAAAAGGAAGTCCTCCTCTATCTTTATCATGACCATGGTAGTTCTGCAGGCCTCTTTGGCAGCTTCTGTCTTCACTGCTCTGCTTGTTCAATGTGCTTTTCATCCACTCTCGTATGGAAGCTGCAACAGGATTGTCTGATCTCACGTTTGAGCACTTTTATAATTTCCATAATGCTTGTTAGGCCATTGTTGAAATTACATGCTGTCACATTAGCCACAGTGTTGGCTACTGTTTTCTTGCTATTAATTGTTTTTGAGAGAGACTGGCCAGATGCAAGTGTTACAACTTTTGCTAGCCTCCCATGCATCATTCCAGTAAGTCATAGAATAACAAGTTGAACTAAAGGGATCAAGCTCCCTCCATTTTCAATCCCATCTCTGAGGGAGGCGGGTGGGCCACTGAGAGGACTGCTCTATTGGGCCTAAGGTTGTAACTACTTTATTCTGTTGTGACTCTGTTTTTTGTTGCTGTGGGCTTGGGGAGGGGTGGGGGGATTTTATCTTATGTCTCCTAATTATGAATTTATTTGAGGGGATTAAAGGGGACATCTCTGGCACTCACCTTATGCCCAAGGGAAAACTCCGAATGTATCAATTGGAGCTGCTGGTGTTGCCACCATTGGTTGCTCCTTGACTGTGAAAAACACAGTCATCATGGCATCACACATTGCGGCTGTTAACTGTTCCATCAGCATCGACATGGTAGGAGCTATCAGTTTCATTACTTGATTTTACAACTTGCAACCACACATCCATTAATCCTCACTGTGCAGCAAGCAAGAAATTTGTCCCTGTTCCATGGGCGAAATTCTGCACAGCTTGCTTGCCACTGCCTCTTGCAGAGTCTGTGGTGGATTCGCCCATCTGCTTGGTTGGGCACTTCCATGCCCTTAGTGAGTCTGGCAGCCACACAGCAAATGCTGCTGTGTCTCCCTGTGGCTTCCTCCACCACTCTCGTTGGCAGGTTCCCCCACAAGTTTGCACTGCACAGTCAAGGCATGCATGCCTTTCTCTGGTATGGCTGGCAGGGCAGCTGTTGCTCATTTTCTATGCTTGTCCCCTCACCAGACATGGCTTTTCTCACCAGATTTATCTTCTTGTTCACAGCAAGGGTGTGATCTGAGAAGACCTTGCATCCTCATCACCATGCCATGAGTTATTCTCCACAGCTCACACACAAGGATGGAGCTTTTTTTTTTCAGGGTGGTCCATCGATAGTGACCAGGCCAAATATCTCACTAAATAAGCATCAAATGAGAAAACTACAAAGAACAAAACTCATCTAGCTTGAAGAGGGAAACCAGATGGCACTATGGTTGGCCCGCTAGATGGCACTGCCATAGGTCAAATGGATATCAACTGCGTTTTTTTGAATAGGAACTCCCATTTTTTATTACATATTCGTGTAGTATGTAAAGAAATATGAATGTTTTAGTTGGACCACTTTTTTTTGCTTTGTGATGGATGGCGCTGTAATAGTCACAAATGTGTAAGTACGTGGTATCACGTAACATTCCACCGGTGTGGACGGTATTTGCTTCATGATACATTATCCACGTTAAAATGGACCATTTAACAATTGCAGAAAAGGTCAATATCATGTTGATGTATGGCTATTGTGATCAAAATGTCCAATGGGCATGTGCTATGTATGCTGCTCAGTATCCTGGATGACATCATCAAAGTGTCCAGACCGTTCGCCGGATGGTTACATTATTTAAGAAAACGGGAAGTGTTCAGCCACATGTGAAACGTCAACCACGACCTGCAACAAATGATGATTCCCAAGTAGGTGTTTTAGCTGCTGTCATGGCTAATCTGCACATCAGTAGCAGACAAATTGCGTGAGAATCGGGAATCTCAAAAACGTCGGTGTTGCATCAACATCGATTGCACCCGTACCATATTTCTATGCACCAGGAATTGCATGGAAACGACTTTGAGCATTGTGTACAGTTCTGTCACTGGGCACAAGATAAATTACGGGATGATGACAGATTTTTTGCACGCAGTATATTTAGCGGAGAGGCATCATTCACCAATGGCGGTAACGTAAACCGGCATAATATGCACTGTTGGGCAACGGAAAATCCACAATGGCTGCGACAAGTGGAACATCAGCGACCTTGGTGGGTTAATGTATGGTTCAGCATTATGGGAGGAAGGCCCCCATTTTATTGATGGCAATCTAAATGGTGCAATGTATGCTGATTCCCTACGTAATGTTCTACCGATGTTACTAGAAGATGTTTCACTGCATGACAGAATGGCGATGTACTTCCAACATGATGGATGTCCAGCACATACCTCATGTGTGGCTGAAGCAGTATTGCATAGCATATTTCATGACACATGGATTGGTCATCGAAGCACCATATCATGACCCACACGGGCACCGGATCTGACATCCCCGGATTTCTTTCTGCGGGGAAAGTTGAAGGATATTTGCTATTGTGATCCACTGACAACACCCGACAACATGCATCAGTGCATTGTCAATGCATGTGCGAACATTGTGGAAGATGAACTACTCACTGTTGAGAGGAATGTTGTTACATGTATTGCCAAATGCATTGGGGTTGACGGACATAATTTTGAGTATTTATTGCATTAATGCGGTATTTAAAGGTAATCACACTGTAACAGCATGCATTCTCAGAAATTATAAGTTCACAAAGGTACATGTATCACATTGGAACAACCGAAATAAAATGTTCAAATGTACCTATATTCTGTATTTTAATTTAAAAAACCTACCTGTTACCAACTGTTCATCTAAAATTGTGAGCCATATGTTTGTGACTATTACAGCGCCATCTATCGTGAAGCGAAAAAAGTGGTCCAACTAAAACATTCATATTTTTTTACGTACTACACGAATATGTAATAAAAAATGGGGGTTCCTATTTAAACAAATGCAGTTGATATCCTTTTGACCTATGGCAGTGTCATCTAGCAGGCCAATCACAGTGCCATCTGGTTTCCCCCTTCAAGCTAGACAGGTTCGAACTTTATAGTTTTTTCATTTGACGCTTATTTCGTGAGATATTTGGCCCAGTGACGATCAATGGACCACCCTGTAGGTATGCAACTCATGGTTTCTCATACATCTGTCACATCATGGCAAACGTTGGTAGTATTTTGCCACACAGCCAGGTTCTTGGCAACTGAATCACTGTGGCTCCATGCCAGGTCCAAGGGGAGAGGCTCAACCATTACTTGGAAGCTTAAGAGCTTCCTCACCTTAAAGATCTCTCTGCAATCTTGTGATACAGCATTGACTGTTGACAGTTTTCACAGTCAAGATGAAGAGGAGTGGTTTTTTCTTGTTGGTACAGTTGTGAGATCGAAAATCTGCCTCCCGCAATCCAGTGTTATCTAGCTCCATCTTGCCTGACTTGTCACCACGACCTATGGCAGGAACATTGCCACAGCCTTGGCTATTGGTGCCTGCAGTGGAATCTGCGGCACTGTTTGAGGTACAAAGTACTGCTCCACTTTTAATGATCTTAGGGTTGCACATGCAGCTCGGTTGTACCTCAAGTGTGCTCTCATTGTCCACCAACTTGACATCAACCTGGAATGCAGAAATGTTTGGTTATACTCAAAGACATTCTGACTGTTCTATATTTCTCTATTTTAGTAGACAATGGTAACTCTTTAGGTTTTTAAGAATATTTGCTTTGTTCTTAATGTCCTGAAACAGTTCTTTGGCTGTTTTTCTCTCTTAAAAATTTCTTGAAGACTGCATCTAGTAATTAAATACAGAACTTCATTTTTCTTGAGTCTTCTTAATTTCCAGAAATACTTTCTTCCTTGTTTCACCGACAGGATACTTAGTACTAAATGACACTTGTTTAGTTCTAAAGTGTGTCTCAAAATTCGATCCTTTATTATGAGCCAATTTCTTCTGACAAACAAGCACCTCCATCACACATATTGGCCGATTGATGCTTTGTGGCTCCTAAGTGTGCAGAATGGCAGCAAGGGGAGAGGAAAGTGGTTGATGGGGTAATCTTGGAGGGGAGGCAAATCTCTTCAGACAGAGACAGATGGAACTGCCAACTGAAATGATGTGAATTTTAACTATAATCCTACTCTTTCACACATTGGCCATGAAGTTTCAATCACATTGCAGGTGTGGAACTGCAAGCGATATTATCCAAATGAGTCAGAGCGCCACATGAGATACATGACCAGCAATTTGCCCATCAGAGCCTCAGAAGATATCAACTGGATGAATTCATAGAGAGACAGAGATTCCAAAATCAGACAGTTGATTTCAAGGAGTACTATGACCAGATGCACAGTCAAATCACAATTTAGTAATGATGCAGAGCACACTAAAGCTTAAGAGAATCATCTGCAGGGATCAATGTGGAAAGAAGTGGGATACTGAAGTACAGAGGAATGATGATACACATTTGAGGTTCCCTAAGACCACAGATATTACAATAAAGAATATGATAGTAGGCAGTTCAGTTTAAAAGAAAGAGACATCTCTAAAAATGGCAACCAGAGTTGCTAGACAAACAAATATAAGTACAAGGTAGGTAACTTCAAAGAAACCTTGGATAACAAAAGACATATCGACATATTTCAATTGTTCAACAAAAGAAGTACAAAAAAGGGAAAGGTAGGAACCACAGCAAAAAATGTTACTTGGGAATGAAATGGATGGGAAGTGCAAGGAAGCCAAAATGAAATGACTGCAGGAAAATGTGTAGAAATCAGCAAAAGAAATGCTCATCAAAAGGACTGACTCAGCATGTAGAGAAGTCAAAATAACCTTTGCTGAATTAAAATCCAGATCATCAGTGTTAAGGAGTTGAAGGGCAATTTCCCCTTTATACACAGATGGAAAGAGTACATTGAAAGCCTCTATAAGGGGGAGGAACTGTCTGATGATGTGATAAATGAAGAACAGGGGTCAATATGGAAGACAGAGAGAATCCAGTATTAGAGTCAGAGTTTATGAAATAAGGTGGGAGACATACATAACAAAAAAACATCCTTCATTTTTTCCAAACGACTGGGGGGAACTGGCAGCCAAACAGTGATTCAAGTTGGTGTGTGGGATCTGTTAGCCAGGAGACATCCACCAGACTTTCAGAAAATACCATCCACACAGTCCCAGAAATAGCAAGGGCAGATAAGTGTGAGAACTATAGCAGAAACAGTGTAACAGCTCATCCATACAAGACTCTGATAAGAATAACACAGAGAATAATTGAAAAGAAAACTCAGAAAACGTTAGATGACAATTAGTCTGGCTTTCAGAAAGGCAAACCATTAGACAGAGAGTTCTGACATTACATTCTATAAGAGGAGGAGGATTTAAGAACAATCGATACACTATGAATGGATTTGTTGACTTGGGAAAAGCATTTGACAATGTAAAATGATGCAACACATGTGAAATTCTGAGAAACCATCAGTAAGCTACAGGGAAATATGGATAATATACAGTAAGTAAGAATGAGGTGCTCTGATTAAAAAGGGTGTAGTCTCTTGCCCCTACTGTTCAATTTATTCATCGAACAAGCAGTGATGGTAATGAAAGAAAGGTTCAAGAGTAACATTAAAATTCGGGGTGAAAGGATACCAACAATAAGATTTGCTGCAGCATTATTATCCTCAGTGAGACTCAAGAAGAATTACAGGACCTGCAGAATAGTCTAATAAGTACAGAATATGATTGAGAGTGAAATGAAGAAAGATGAAAGTAATGAGGAATAACATAAATGAGATTAGCAATAAATTTAACATCAAAACTGGAGGCCACAAAGCAAAGTTAAGAAATTCTGTTACCTTCAAAGCATAATACACAACAGACATAGCACGAACATAAAAAAACAGATTAACAGAGGCAAAGCGGGCGTTTCTGGCCAAAACATGTCTGCCAGTATCAAACATTGGCCTTACATTCCATCCTGGATTTTCCATTGTTTAAACATCGGCCTTAATTAGAGGAATAAAATTCTAAGAATGTATGCGTGGAACACTGCATTCTGTGGTAGTAAATCATGGACTGTGGGAAAATCAGAAAAGAAAATTAAAGCATTTAGGATGTTGTCTATCGAACAGTGCTGAAAAGATAGTGAATAAGGAGGTTCTCTGCAAAATCAGTGAGGAAAGAAGCATATGGAAAAGAATGAAAAAAAAAGGACAAGATGATCAGACATTTATTATGACATTAGGAAATAACTTCCATGGTACTAGATGGTGCTCTAGAGTGTAAAAACTGTACGGGAAAACAGGCACTGCAATACACCCAATAAATAATTTAGGATGTAGGGTGTAAGTGCTAGTCACATGAAGGCTGATTACAACAACAGAATCCATATGCTTATGTGACAATTAGTATCTACAGCAGACAGTACTTAAACAATCACACAGGCTCAGTCATGGGTAAAGCAGGTGGCAAACTTTGGTTCACTGGTAGAACTCTAGTAAATCGCAATTAGTGTGCAAAGGAGATTTCTTATAAAAAGACTTGTGCAACCCATTCTAGAGTATAGTTCCCAAGTATGTGGACTTGTTCAAAATTGAAATAACAGGGTAGACTGAATTTATAAAAATAAAGGCAACAAGAATGGTCACAGGTTTGTTTGACCAATAGGTGAGTGACTCGGAGACGCTGAAGAAACTGAAGTGACAGACAGCTGAAGGTACACTCAGACTATCCCAAAAGACCAGCTTGAAATGATGAATCTAGGAATATACTACAATCCCCTTCATGTCACTTCCATTGGATCACAATAACAAGATTACACTTATTGCAGTATTCACATACATGCTTAAACAATCATTCTTTCCATATTCGATAAGTAAATGGAACAGCAAGAAGACATAATAACAGGTACAGTGTGAAGTGCTTTCTGCCACACACTTCCAAATGATGTTCAGAGTATCGATGTAGATGTAGAGGAAATGGCAACTCATGAGACAGCTGTAAGCTCTGTAGGGAACTACACTTTACGGGCATCACCTATCATGTAAGGCCCAAAATCAGAGCCACTGTGAAGTGGTTGGTCCTTTTTGAAACTGTATTGACTTAAAGTCTTAGAATGACAAATGATGACTCACAATATGAGCAGCAACTGGTATGCTTTGATGTATCCAAGGAATCTACTTTGCAAAATCGGAATGAATTGGTGTCTTTGTGGCATTATGTTGTACACTTTTACCAGTAGCCTACACTCTATACAGTCACTATTTACCCGATACAAGCTTTTGTCTTAGAATCACGAGCCTATTAAAAATATGGAGTCCTTCTTTCCTATGCACATAGGACATTTCAAGTTTATGAAGAAATGGTAGTGATAGTTTACAGTCATTTCGCAGCTTCTCTCCTTCACAGGCACTCGTTCAGCCTCTCCCAGTCAGGAGTTGGGGTACCCATTCTGCTAATTATGAATAAGGCTAATAGTCTTTAAAACTTCAGCCAGAAGTCTTAAGCCACTGAGAATAGCCTCTGAACACAGGTAACAGGTGTCATTGGTACCAATATGAACCACAATCTCCAAACGGCTGCAACCACTGCTCTTAGTTCATGCTGGCAGTCTCCTCCAGCTCTCAGATGAGACCTCTGGAAAACATCCTGAATGAACATTGGACTTCTTTCTCGACGTCATGTCCATTTTCCTAAAGAGTTCCGATACCTGTAGTAAGCTGGATATTCGAATGGCGGGTAGTTTCTTATTTTAAGAGCTATCAGCCCCAATCCTAACAGGTGAGACATATCAAAGTAGCCGACATGTAGATTCCATTGTGGACAGCAGCCCACATCTGTTGCTTAAGCACAGCTGTGAGGACAATATCCATATTCAAACTCTGCCCATAGATCTGCGACCCTAACACTATCTGTCATTCACTGCGGAATGATTTTCAACAAGCCAGGTCAAATGCATCAAAAGGCCCAGAAGCATTAGGGGTCCCTAGTGACGGCAGGCACACCAGTGAAATTTCAGGAATAACTGTAGCCTCCCTATCACAAATAAAGCCCAGTGTAATAACTTGAAACTAGTCAACCAAGGACAATGCAGCTTCCATTTGTTTACTGACACTGTCAATTTCTCCTGCATCTGCATGCAACACCTACAGTCCATTTCAGATTTTAACAAGGAGCAATAACATAAAAATTCACAGGGAAGTTCAAAACCAGGACTTAAGAGTTTAAGTAGAGAACTGCAGTGAAGCTGGTGTTGTAGAAAATTTGACAATTGCTATCTTCTGTTGTGCTGTTGCTAGTTTCTTGAATCTTCTAAGCAAAGTATTTAATATTTCCACAATTTAGTTCCTAGCAGCTTCCTGTATGATTCAGTATGCCAGGAAATTCCTGATGATAACAACTAGTTAGATACACTATGTTGTTAAAAGATATGAGAAGTCAGTAACATACCTAAGTGGCTGTCATGTTGTCTGAAATTTACACTCACTTTTATGGCTCCCTGTCCTGTGATGTTCAAATTACAAAATATTAGCATGCAAACCACTAAATATAGAAAAAGGAAAGGAAAATGCTCCGTGGTCTTGTACAGCTACTGCTACTGAGCTCTAAAACAGCTACAAAACACAAAGTCGAACAATCAAATTGGTTTTAAATATCCTGCTAAACTTTGAGAGTCAGTATCTAAATACTGAGTTTTAGCAAGTTCATCTTAATGGGAGCCACATATTTGGAAATGCATGGCAACCATAGTGGATGTGTAAGTGCCTTCTAACAGGTACTTTAACACTGACAATGGGGAAATGAGAAACTAGAGTTGGTGAAGTTAGAGTTTAGTAAATCCACGTTGCCATTTCTGTTACTTGCGATCAGTAGTCTCCTTCAAGTAAGTCAGTTCAGAAACAGCACTAATGTTTACATCTATCTTAACAGAAAATTTAAAATTAATTTAGTTAAGAGCAACTGAGCACTCAATTGTAGCACCTGGAACCCCCTATAAATTCCAAACCATGAGATGTAATTATGTTTACTTGCTTCTCTAAGCAATTTTTTAAATTTCATTATCTTGGCGGTTCTCTGATCATTTTACAGCCACCTTTGCAACTGATCTCTAATACATTCATTTTCCCAACCTACAAAAATGTTCAGTGTTTTACTGCAGCTTGGTACTTTGGGGGTTTTTCTTACTGATGTGTGCATGCGGAAAACTGGCACAAAATAATTGGGAACAATTACATTCTATGTTGTGTGGTGGAGGGTACTTCGTGTACCATAGTCACTTCCCTCTTTTCTATTTCAATCACAGATGTTGTGTAGTTTGAACTATTGTTGGTAATGCGACCATACAAGCTTGATTCTCTCTAATCTCTAATTTTACCTTTATGGTCTGTTTCTGATATATATATATATATATATATATATATATATATATATATATATATATATATATATATATATATATATATATATATATATATATATATATATACGAGGGCCGTTCAGAAAGTAACCTCCGGTTGATTTAAAAAAATACACCAAGTTAAATAAAAATATTTTAATATATACATCTTACAACTACATCTTTGCACTATTTTTCTAAATAGTCTCCATAGCGATTGAGGCACTTATCGTATCTCTTCACAAGCTTTGAAATTCCTTCTGCATAAAAATCACCCGCTTGTGCCTGGAGCCAGCCTGTGACCGCATCTTTGAGCTCTTCGTCGTCATCAAACCGCTGTGACCCGAGGCATTTCTTCAAATGCATGAAGAGGTGATAATCACTTGGCGCCAGGTCTGGGCTGTAAGGTGGATGGTTGATAACGTCCCACTTGAAGGACTCAAAAAGGGCCGTTGTTCTGCGAGCAGAGTGAGGACGGGCGTTATCGTGCAAAAAAACGATACCGGAAGTCAGCATACCACGGCGTTTGTTCTGTATAGCCCGTCGTAACTTTTTTATTGTTTCACAGTACACGTCTTGATTAATGGTCGTACCACGTTCCATGAATTCAACCAACAACACCCCTTTGGCATCCCAAAACACCGTTGCCATCAGTTTTCTGGCAGAAAAATCTTGCGAGGCTTTTCTTGGTTTGGTAGGCGAATTTGAATGTGCCCACATCTTTGATTGTTCTTTTGTCTCAGGGTTCACGTACTTAATCCAGGTTTCGTCACCGGTCACGATTCTGTTTAACAATGGTTCTCCTTCGTCCTCATAACGTGACAGAAAGTCTAATGCAGAGGCCATTCTTTGAGTTTTGTGGTGGTCGGTAAGAATTTTGGGCACCCATCGTGCACAGAACTTACGGTAACCCAATCTTGCTGTCACTATCTCGTACAAGAGAGTCTTAGAAATCTGTGGAAAACCAGTAGACAACTCCGACATTGAGAAACGTCGATTTTCACGAACTTTTGCATCAACTGTCTGAACGAGTTCGTCAGTCACCAATGATGGTCTACCACTCCTCTCTACATCATGAACGTTTTCTCGTCCACTTTTAAATAAACGTACCCATTCACGGACAACTCCTTCACTCATAACTCTTGGTCCGTACACGGCACAAAGCTCACGATGAATAGCTGCTGCAGAATATCCTTTGGCTGTAAAAAACCTTATGACAGCACGCACTTCACATTTGGCGGGGTTTTCTATTGCAGCACACATTTCAAACTGCCACAAAAACTAAACTAGCGCAGGTACGACGTTCACTCGACCACGGCTTGATGCCGACTGACCTGTTGAGTGCGTGAACGCACAGATGGCGTCGCTACTCCACCCACAACCCGCACTGTGACCAATCGGAGGTTACTTTCTGAACCGCCCTCGTATATATATATATATATATATATATATATAATTTTTTTTTTCATCAGTCTACTGACTGGTTTGATGCGGCACGCCACGAATTCCTTTCCTGTGCTAACCTCTTCATCTCAGAGAAGCACTTGCAGCCTACGTCCTCAATTATTTGCTTGACATATTTCAATCTCTGTCTTCCTCTACAGTTTTTGCCCTCTACAGCTACCTCTAGTACCATTGAAGTCATTCCCTCATGTCTTAGCAGATGTCCTATCATCCTGTCCCTTCTCCTTATCAGTGTTTTCCACATATTCCTGTCCTCTTCGATTCTGTGTAGAACCTCCTCATTCCTTACCTTATCAGTTCACCTAATTTTCAACATTCGTCTATAGCACCACATCTCAAATGCTTCGATTCTCTTCTGTTCTGGTCTTCCCACAGTCAATGTTTCACTACCATACAATGCTGTACTCCAGATGTACATCCTCAGAAATTTCTTCCTCAAATTAAGGCCGGTATTTGATATTAGTAGACTTCTCTTGGCCAGAAATGCCTTTTTTGCCATAGCAAGTCTGTTTTTGATGTCGTCCTTGCTCCGTCCGTCATTGGTTATTTTACTGCCTAGGTAGCAGAATTCCTTAACTTCATTGACTTCGTGACCATCAATCCTGATGTTAAGTTTCTCGCTGTTCTCATTTCTACTACTTCTCATTACCTTCGTCTTTCTCCGATTTACTCTCAAACCATACTGCGTACTCATTAGACCGTTCATTCCATTCAGCAGATCATTTAATTCTTCTTCACTTTCACTCAGGATAGCAATGTCATCAGCGAATCGTATCATTGATATCCTTTCACCTTGTATTTTAATTCCACTCCTGAACCTTTCTTTTGTTTCCATCATTGCTTCCTCAATGTACAGATTGAAGAGTAGGGGCAAAAGGCTACCTCCTTGTCTTACACCCTTCTTAATATGAGCACTTAGTTCTTGATCGTCCACTCTTATTATTCCCTCTTTGTTGTTGTACATATTGTATATGACCCGTCTCTCCCTATAGCTTACCCCTACTTTTTTCAGAATCTCGAACAGCTTGCACCATTTTATATTGTCGAACACTTTTTCCAGGTTGACAAATCCTGTGAAAGTGTCTTGATTTAGCCTTGCTTCCATTATTAGCCGTAACGTCAGAATTGCCTCTCTCATCCCTTTACTTTTCCTAAAGCCAAATTGATCGTCACCTAGCGCATTCTCAATTTTCTTTTCCGTTCTTCTGTATATTATTCTTGTAAGCAGCTTCGAAGCATGAGCTGTTAAGCTGATTGTGCGATAATTCTCGCACTTCTCAGCTCTTGCCGTCTTCGGAATTGTGTGGATGATGCTTTTCCGAAAGTCAGATGGTATATCGCCAGACTCATATATTCTACACACCAACGTGAATAGTCATTTTGTTGCCACTTCCCCCAATGATTTTAGAAATTCTGATGGAATGTTATCTATCCCTTCTGCCTTATTTGACCGTAAGTCCTCCAAAGCTCTTTTAAATTCTGATTCTAATACTGGATCCCCTATCTCTTCTAAATTGACTCCTGTTTCTTCTTCTGTCACATCAGACAAATCGTCACCGTCATAGAGGCTTTCAATGTATTCTTTCCACCTATCTGCTCTCTCCTCTGCATTTAACAGTGGAATTCCCATTGCACTCTTAATGTTACCACCATTGCTTTTAATGTCACCAAAGGTTGTTTTGACTTTCCTGTATGCTGAGTCTGTCCTTCCGACAATCATATCTTTTTTGATGTCTTCGCATTTTTCCTGCAGCCATTTCATCTTAGCTTCCCTGCACTTCCTATTTATTTCATTCCTCAGCGACTTGTATTTCTGTATTCCTGATTTTCCTGGAACATGTTTGTACTTCCTCCTTTCATCAATCAACTGAAGTATTTCTTCTGTTACCCATGGTTTTTTCGCAGCTACCTTCTTTGTACCTATGTTTTCCTTCCCAACTTCTGTGATGGCCCTTTTTAGAGATGTCCATTCCTCTTCAACTGTACTGCCTACTGTGCTATTCCTTATTGCTGTATCTATAGCGTTAGAGAACTTCAAACGTATCTCGTCATTCCTTAGTACTTCCGTGGTGGTGGTGGTTAGTGTTTAACGTCCCGTCGACAACGAGGTCATTAGAGACGGAGCGCAAGCTCGGGTTAGGGAAGGATTGGGAAGGAAATTGGCTGTGCCCTTTCAAAGGAACCATCCCAGCATTTGCCTGAAACGATTTAGGGAAATCACGGAAAACCTAAATCAGGATGGCCGGAGACGGGATTGAACCGTCGTCCTCCCGAATGTGAGAGTACTTCCGTATCCCACTTCTTTGCATATTGATTCTTCTTGACTAATGTCTTGAACTTCAGCCTACTCTTCATCACTACCATATTGTGATCTGAGTCTATATCTGCTCCTGGGTAAGCCTTACAATCCAGTATCTGATTTCGGAATCTCTGTCTGACCATGACGTAATCTAATTGAAATCTTCCCGTATCTTCCGGTCTTTTCCAAGTATACCTCCTCCTCTTGTGATTCTTGAACAGGGTATTCGCTATTACTAGCTGAAACTTGTTACAGAACTCAATTAGTCTTTCTCCTCTTTCATTCCTTGTCCCAAGCCCATATTCTCCTGTAACCTTTTCTTCCACTCCTTCCCCTACAACTGCATTCCAGTCGCCCATGACTATTAGATTTTCGTCCCACTTTACATACTGCATTACCCTTTCAATATCCTCATACACTTTCTCTATCTGTTCATCTTCAGCTTGCGACGTCGGCATGTATACCTGAACTATCGTTGTCGGTGTTGGTCTGCTGTCAATTCTGATTAGAACAACCCCGTCACTGAACTGTTCACAGTATTCATAACGAATCCTACACCTGTTATACCATTTTCTGCTGCTGTTGATATTACCCGATACCCATCTGACCAGAAATCCTTGTCTTCCTTCCACTTCACTTCACTGACCCCTACTATATCTAGATTTAGCCTTTGCATTTCCCTTTTCAGATTTTCTAGTTTCCCTACCACTTTCAAGCTTCTGACATTCCACGCCCCGACTCGTAGAACGTTATCCTTTCGTAGATTATTCAATCTTTTTCTCATGGTAACCTCCCCCTCAGCAGTCCCCTCCCGGAGATCCGAATGGGGGATTATTCCGGAATCTTTTGCCAATGGAGAGATCATCATGACACTTCTTCAATTACAGGCCACATGTCCTGTGGATACACATTACGTGTCTTTAATGCAGTGGTTTCCATTGCCTTCTGCATCCTCATGTCGTTGATCATTGCTGATTCTTCCGCCTTTAGGGGCAATTTCCCACCCCTAGGACAAGAGAGTGCCCTGAACCTCTATCCGCTCCTCCGCCCTCCTTGACAAGGCCGTTGGCAGAATGAGGCTGACTTCTTATGCCAGAAGTCTTCGGCCACCAATGCTGATTATTTATCAAAATTTAGGCAGTGGCGGGGATCGAACCGAGGACCAAAGATGATTTGATTATGAATCAAAGACGCTGCCCCCCCTCCCTTTTTTTTTTTGTCTGCTCAGTGCGGACGCCGTAAGACATCCATTTATGTTCGTTGTTGATTGATTGACTCAGTTTTTTTTATTACAGAGGGCACATAACCCTCTGACCGAACACACTGAGCTACCGTGCCGGCACCCCTAGACCGTGGGTACATATAAGCCCTTAAAACCACTGTGGAATGCATGACAGACAGCACTTGGCATTTTAGAGCTTTTCCCATTTCTATTTTACAGCCCTCGAAGAATGACTGCTTCAGTACCTCTGTGCATGCTGTAATTAGTCAAATTTTGTCTTCATTATCCCAATGAGAGTAACATACAAGAGATTGTAGATTCTTCATGTAATACTAATTCTTGAAATTTTGTAAGTAGGCTTTGACAGGATAATCTGAGTCTGCCTTTGAGAGTGTGCAAATTCAAGTTTTGCATTTCCATTAGGCTTCCCTGCAAGCGAAATAAAACAGAGACCATTTTGTCACCCCTCTCTGCATAATTTGACATCGTCATTAATCATATTTGGTGTGGGGCCCACTTTCCAACAATTCAAAAAAAAAAGATGAGGCACACATGTGTTTTGTAATGAATCTCTTTTGTATACAGACTGTATCTTCCAAACATCCTGCCAATGAACAGAAGCCTGCTACCTGCCTTAGCTACAATTGACTCTATGTGATCGTTCCATCTCGAAACCTAATAAATTGTCACCCCAGGTACTTGCATGAGCGGATTGATTCTGATTGTGAGTTGTTGATATTGCAGTCATATGATACAACTGTTTTTTCATTTTAGGAAGTGCACAATTTTATATTTCTATACATTTAAAGCTAGTTGGCAGGTTTTCTTCCACTTTGAAATCTTATCAAGATCTGTTTAAATTTTCTGCAGTTTGTTGCTATGATTATCTTATGTCATGGCATTAATTTACAGCCTGAACAGCAAGAGTCCCAACATGCTTCCCTGGGGCACAGCTGGAGTTACTTCTGCATCTGTAAATGAATCTATGCTTTCATACCAAAGTAAAACAAAAGTGATTCTGTTATTAAGTTTACCTAACATGTCTTCCATCTATGACAATAGGATATTTCATGTACGACACTGGTATAGAGCTTAGAGATAGCTACTCAGACACTGTTCAGGAGAATACATTGTCTTATTTTTTCTTTTTGCATTTCAAAACTTTAGAGACAGCTTTCAATTAATAAGCCAAAACATGCATGTCATAAGAAAATAACTGTGTGCACAAACATTTACGAATTCTGTCATTGGTCCTAGACCCATTTGCTCACATCGCTTCCAGGATTGAATGTTCATAGATTTGGAATGAGGCACAACTATAAATATAATAAGGTCTCTGCTGCTCTCAGATCACTGGAATTTGCCAAAACATGTTACAATTCACTTGCGAATTAGGCAACTGTGAAGACAATATGGCAGGGGACAGTCAATTATCAGCACTTAGAACTTCCGTCCACATTCCCAACAATTGGCAGCTATCGACAGGGGATCACAAGTTGATTCTGTATTTCTAGATTTCCAGAAAGCTTTCGACACCATTCCTCACAAGTGACTTCTAATCAAGCTGCGGGCCTATGGGGCATCATCTCAGTTGTGCGACTGGATTCGTGATTTCCTGTCAGAAAGGTCGCAGTTCGTAGTAATAGACGGCAAATCATCGAGTAAAACTGAAGTGATATCAGCTGTTCCCCCGAGAAGCCTCCTGAGACCTCTGCTGTTCCTGATCTATATAAATGACCTGGGTGATGATCGGAGCAGTTCTCTTAGGTTGTTCGCAGATGATGCTGTAATTTACCGTCTAGTAAGGTCATCCGAAGACCAGTATCAGTTGCAAAGCGATTTAGAAAAGATTGCTATATGGTGTGGCAGGTGGCAGTTGACGCTAAATAACAAAAAGTGTGAGGTGATCCACATGAGTTCGAAAAGAAATCCGTTGGAATTCGATTACTCGATAAATAGCACAATTCTCAAGGCCGTCAATTCAACTAAGTACCTGGGTGTTAAAATCACGAACAACTTCAGTTGGAAAGACCACATGGATAATATTGTGGGGAAGGTGAGCCAAAGGTTGCATTTCATTGGCAGGACACTTAGAAGATGCAACAAGTCCACTAAAGAGACAGCTTACACTACACTTGTTTGTCCTATGTTAGAATATTGCTGCGCGGTGTGGGATCCTTACCAGGTGGGATTGACGGAGGACATCGAAAGGGTGCAAGAAAGGGCATCTCGTTTTGTATTATCACGTAATAGGGGACAGAGTGTGGCAGATATGATACGTGAGTTGGGATGGAAGTCATTAAAACAAAGACATTTTTCATCACGGTGAGATCGATTTTCAAAATTTCAGTCACCAACTTTCTCTTCCGAATGCGAAAATATTTTGTTGAGCCCAACCTACACAGGTAGGAATGATCATCAAAATAAAATAAGAGAAATCAGAGCTCGAACAGAAAGGTTTAGGTGTTCATTTTTCCCGCACACTGTTCGGGAGTGGAATGGTAGAGAGATAGTATGATTGTGGTTCGATGACCCCTCTGCCAAACACTTAAATGTGAATTGCAGAGTAATCTTGTAGATGTAGATGTAGATGTGAATTGTCTATTCTGAGATGTTTCATAAAATGTTAAGTGTTGTTCACAGTTAAGCAAATTTGGATAACACAGGTATGTGTTGGTATTTAGTGAAGTACCAGTTGCTCTGCATCCCCCACCACATCTCCACAATTTCTTAAAGAATTGAACTCCCATGCATAAAACAATTTCAATAGCTCTGTTTTAAGGAAATTTAGTTTTTCACACATCTTAGTGTTTATGATGTCATACCTCCGGAACTATTTATCATACAATAATAAATTTTGCAGGTACAGCCAGTGGTATATGTGGATATAATCTGCAAAATGTGTTACAAATTGAATAAGTAGTACGGAATTAATAAATTAAAATACCATGCTTGATGGTGTTTTGTTGCATGAACAGCAAACATGCTTTCGTTATTTTATGGGGTGGGGTTTCGGCGTGAAAAAATATTGATGGGGTTACAATTTATGTGTAAAGTTTGTTGTAAGTGGCTAAGTGCTCCCTCTCTCTCAATTACTGGACAAATATAATCCAGGTAATTTGCATGTCATGAGTTACGCTACCTTCAGGCATATACCGTCTCTAACTTTAATGCTTACTTATTGTGTGAAAACCTTTAATGTAAGATTAAATCAAATAATGGAAAATCTAGGATGGAATGTAACAATACCAGAGAAGGAAAGTTGCTACTCACCCTATAGCGGAGATAGGCACAACAAAAAGATATAAGATTAAAGTTCTTGATCATTAGATTATGATAGTATTTTAAATTTTTAAATTCAGTCACTAATTGTATTGAAATACTGAAAATCAAATTTTTGTCATCCCTGGAAGCCATTACATAGGCAATCTGCAATTGATACTGGGTGACCATTTCAGCTGTTTAGTAATAGAGATTACAGCATACTTAATAAACAGCTAACATGCCTGTCTCTGTTAGCATACTATTAATAATGCTTGTGCAGAACACACTGGTTCCTAGCCTTACAGATTTGTGCTGCTTGGGAACCACAGCACTGATGACTCTGTGGATCCATACCCTGCACATCCACAGCCTAGATTTATAGAACTACGACCATGGGAAGTGTGTTGGACTTATTAAGGTGTATCCATACTATTCATGTGGCTCGTGTACTTGTGAGACTTGCGAGCCTTACAGGTAATGTGAACAGAGGTAGACTCAGAGAGCTCATCACAAAACAGGCTCGCAAGAGGCACAAGCATATGGCTTGTCTGGCTCTGGCTGTTATCGGCACAACAAAGGGACGCGTAGCTAGCTGCATGAGTGGTGTAGACGGCAACAAGTATTGACCAGTTGGCTCGTTGCACTCATACAGTTTGGTCTAGGTATTATTCTTATTCTGTGTTGTGGACATCAGTTTTTCTTTTAAAATGGAGTTGATCGATGTTTTTGCCATTAAATTCATTAATATTTATGAACAATATCCTGTGCTGTGGGATGCAACAAACTGCCAATATAAAATAAAATTAAAAAAAAAAAAAATGAAGCATGGGATTCCATCGCGACTGAACTCCGTGTGGAATTGCTTATTCCAGCTTATTAGCCACTTACAGGAAAGTCCGCCAAAAGAAAAATAAGCCTGGGAAGTCTGGCGCTGGGTTTGAGGAAGTGAACGTCCAAATTGGTTCGCTTTCAAAGCATTTGAATTATTGCACTGTAAATATCAGCCACGGAAGACAATCAACACAGAAGTAAGTAAAAAGTATTTATTTTTGGAAATGTATAAAAAACGTACTAACAAACTTAATGGGGTTCGGTCCGTTTTTGTTCTGTCTCCATGGCTGCTTAACGTTTTGACTTTATCAGCTTACATTTCAGTCCCCGCTCATTTGTTATTTTTAAATATTTTGGTGTTATTCCCTTATATACTATTAATCATATCATATCTTACCTTAAGATTTTTTTTTTGTGTTTATTTTAGCATACTACCCTTTCTATTAGGAATATATCTAGTAATTGCTTATAGTTTTCAAATTTAAAAATTAAAACAAAGTTCTAATTGTAACAAAATTATAGGGTTTATGACAAAATGAGCTCTGAACATCACAGAGGGGAAAGGAGGAAATGGACTAACAGGACTGGAATGCATACCGGGGCAATGCTGGGTACTCAGCTAGTAATAAATAAATAATACTGAATAACATTTATTTTTCTAACACAATATATTTAAGCACATGTACATTTATACATATTTTATTTGTATATTGTGTTATTTATGAAAATAAAAATAATAAAATAGGAATTAATGAAGGTAAAACTTCACATATATAGGTAGTTGAAATGTGTGCAGTCAGGCAGCCACTAGTATGTATGTAGCTAGTACCTGAAAAAATTCTTTAATAAGTTATTGGTAATCATCTTGCCATGGCAGTCTTCCCTCTTCGGAAATGGAATAAGCAGCGAATTAATTTCTAATATCTTGGGCAGTCTGTGTTGAACGTCATGGAATGTTCACTAATCATGTAGTTGTTGTAGCAGGAGTGATCTCATTTCTCCAAGTTCCTGGCTTTAAATGCCTGTTCTCCTCATGATCCACTGCTCCTACAGGGGTATAAATTTGTCTGGAAGCAGAACTTTTCCGCAAGAAAGTATGGAGGTATATAGAAATCATAACAACACTTTGGGCTTTCTCAGGCTGTAGTAATACAGGCTTCTTTAGTATATGGAATACGGAAAAAAGTATTCCGAATGCATTTTCCACAATCCGCCATATTCTTGAAAGTCTGTAGTTAAAAATTCTATTCATTGACCTCCGAGGTTATTGTCCACTATAAGGCTTCATGATATGACTGTTCAGGGGAAACACATCATCTGCAATGATAACATAGGGTACTTCTTTCTGTCTACCTGGGAGCGTACGATCATCCGGAAAAACAATGGTACCATTACTCATATTCTTAAAAAAAGATGTAAGTCAAAAAACACCATCAGAAATTCGACCTTGGCAGCCGACATTAGCATACAAAAAAACAAAAGTCAGCATCCACTAGATGAAAAAGAACAATACTGAAAAATTTCTTATAATTGAAAAAATCATGTCAAGAATTAACTGGGCTTTGGACTGTGCAATGTTTGTCATCCATTGCACCGTGGCAATGAGGAAAGTTCCATTTTCTCTCATATTCCTCTGCTACAAGCAATCACTCTTGTTGTCTCTGTGGCACCCGCAAAAAAGTAAATAGAAACCAATAACTTCTAATAATACAAATACTTATTAATAGCATTGACAATAATGAACATTAATAATAATTAAAATCAATAATATTGCATAATAATCGGTAGGTAATCATTATAACAAATCTTCTGCATTTCACTTATCAACTTGACATTGTTCCCAATTTTTAAGGATTACTATCATACATACCCCTATCCATACATCAATTCTTTTATTTTTTTATTTTACTTGCTTTGTTATTGTTTATATAAATCTATTGTTGTTGCTTTGTTTTAGGAGGAATTTTAGGAGGATTTGGAAGAACAGAGGGTTGCAGGCATGGATGCAAACGAAGGTACAGCAAACACTTGCGAAGAAGTTGGTAGTCAAGATGTCGATCATCAAACAACCCAAGGCAACAAGCAACCACCCACACCAAACAAATGCACGAAGGTATTTGCTTCACCTAGAAAAAAATCAGAGAAAAAAGGCCGAAGATCCTTGTATAAGAGAGGCATATAATGCACCACAAATTGCTTTATCCAAAACTACAGACAAGTTTGACGGCTAAGGAGAGTACAAAGTGAACGTTCTGTGGTCCATGGATAAAAGAGCACATGCTTTTGTTAAAAAAGAATTTTCTGACACAATTTTGAGAGCAGAAAGCAGCTGTTTCGAACATTCTAGACCTAGTTCAACCAACAGTGACCACAGCTGCTAGTCACATTTAGCGATTTCTTCAACTCAACATGTTCATGCCCATGAACAGATGCAAAGCAACTTCCAACAGACATCTACCTCTACTTCGACTTCTGACAACACCGAACAAGGCTCTCCACATTTTCTGGACCTACCTGATTTATAATAATTAAAATCAATCATCTCTGCAGTTAACTGTTTCTCATTCTTTAAATCTAAATGTTTTATTTCTTTTGCTTATTAACTGATGAATAAAAGTGCATTAATATCAAAATTTGTATAATTTGTTAACTTGCCTTTATAAACTCCTTCAAGCTGCCAGTAAGAGCTGCACATACTTCAGGAACAATGTTTGATATCACTTGTTCGGAGACTTTAAATAAAAAACTGAGGCTTGTGTAGAAATCACCAGTTGCTGAGTGTAAGTGCTAACCGCCCAGTAACTGGTATAGCTTTCCTAAATTTGCTGCCAGCCTTTGATATTTTCAGTCCAACCAAATTAACAAAATATTCAAAATCTGACGCAGAGATACGGCAAAATGTCTTGAAATGTATGTTTTCAAAATCCAAGTCATCCATCAAATCACTCCCACTATCTTTTTCTGCTCCTGAAAACTGTAGTCATCCACCACCTGCGTTTTCTTGGGTCTTTGTAGCATCTTCTTATATCTCCTCCCTCAGCTAATAGGTGCATCACAAGGAAGCTGGCACTTGCTGTAACCACTTCATCCATTTTTAAATTAGGAAACTGGCAGTGGACATAACAGCGAGTAAGGTGCAGATTCTCATGAGCCAAAGCCTGGCAAGCAACTGGAGTAGTGTGGACAAAGAAAGAAGCAGCACAAGCTCAAGTCAGACAAGTTTGACAAGTCTCCTGACAGACGAGTATGACGAGCACACGTCTGGCGAGCACGAGTAGTGTGGACACACCTTTACAGTTCTAGCTGCATACTAATGCCCTGGCAGAAAGTATTAACAAATTGACTACTATGAGGCCACCACCAGCCACAGCAGAGCCATACACATGATGTCTTGTGCCTGTAGGTGACCACACCAGCGCCACATGCCTGACAACGCAGCCTGGCAGTGAAACATCCACCACTATGCATGCAGCAATCAAAATGTTAACTGTAGCCCTGTTATCTGTAACAGGGTGTATACATGGCCAAGAAAAAATAGTCCCCAGTTTTTCTCGGATTAAAATATAGTTTTTCCAGGTGAAAATACGTTTTCCACATGAAAATACATATTTACCATGTCAAGTGACAATGTATTTTCCCTCAGAGCTGTAAAACTTATCAATCCTTTGTATTGGTAAAGGTTTTATACACCATCGTAGAAGTTCCTAGCACTTTAGGAAATGAAATCCAGCAAAAAATGTGTTTTAGAAACACGTTTGTTGCATGGCAACATGTACACTGTATACTTTCACAGTACAAAAATATAAGTACGAATTCAACCAAACACAGTACAGTGGTTTCCAAAGCACTGAATTCGAGACTGCGATGTGTTTTTGTCAGCCAATCATGTCACATGATCTAGCCAGCCAATGACAGCAGGTAGAAACTCTAAGCTTTCACATATAATGTTAGTGTTTTTAAACAGTCGTTACCTTTATGATATATCAAACACAAATGCTCCAGAAAAATTTTAAATAATGGCATCAATGGCTGGTCTTTGGGGTCAATAATTTTTCTATGTGGCTGGTCCTCAAAGTGTTAAGTTTTGAATGAAAATTAAATGATCCATGATTTGAAATTCATTGCACATTCTTACACATAACACAATGCATCTTGTGTAACAGGAAACTTACTTTGAAAGTAACGATTCTCAAATCACCGTTCATAATATTTTCCCACAATCTGTTAAGGACACCACACATAAGCAACAAATCATAGCAATAGACTGAATTTGATATTGCCTGTAATCAGTCACTTGCCTTGACACCCACAAACAATTGATTTGCCAAGCAGTTTGAATCAGTATTATAACATCACTGTGTTGACAAGTTCTACATAAAATGAACTGCCATGTTTACCACCAGTTGCAGCTGATTTCCTTATCAATAGGAATACTTGCAAAACATAAATTTAAAATAAATGAGAATTCTAATTTATTAAACTTGTTTCAAAATGCTTTTATTCAGAACTGTGGGTTACTTTGCATTTTTCACTGAAACTAAATTGGTTGTGTACATCTCTCCAGTGTGCCAATGCAATTCGTGTTACGTTTATTAGTCCTCAACTGCTTTTTATTCTCTAGCCCTATGATTTAACTGCAAGTATTTACACAATTTATTCGATGTGTGTATAGAGATGTTGTCAACAGCAACACTACTAATTACCGTAACTCTTGTTTTAAATTGTATGAAGGAGAGTCAGATTATATGAAATGACAAGGGATTTGAGTATAACTGTGTAATAGATTTGCCCAGAATATTTAAACTAAAATGTCCTCATAACATTACAGCATGTACAAGTATCTTATCCTATTTAGAAATTAAAAACTTTAATAATGCATACAGTTATTTCATAACTAGCTCAACATCATAAGAGGGAGCCCACTATATCATGACTACGAGCTTCCCATCAGTTCAACTTCTATAGACAAGCTTCAAAATGCTAATCAATGCAAAATTGGAGAGTGTATTCTACATTACTTCTTAATATAAATGGAACTCTGGCTCCCTCTTAACTTCTCACAGTAGCTCATGGTCCATGAATAACTTTAAATTCTAAAGATAATTTCTTCCTTAATACGGACAAACTAAAATGAAAGAAAACTGCACAACCACACTTAATAAATAGAGAAATGAGTCACAGCCATATTGTGTGCACGAATCCCATGCGACCGACCAGACTGCCTGTGACTTCCATGCGACCAGTGACAGATCGCTGCCATCTGTCGCTCAAGTGCGTGGCCCGTTAGAAATTTAAACAATTATGACATCATACTTATCGAAAGCAGTTCACTGTTATGAAGTATTGATTAGTCTTTGCCTAAAACCTTTGGCAGATTTTACTGTTGGCAGACACTAGTACATTCATTATGTTTTGTTGTTGTAAATGACGCATTTTCTTTGCGACTAAAGTTTTATTTTGGTGTTAAGTCACTCATTTATATTTTATTGCTGGAGTAGTGGGCTAAAGTAAAATTCTTTGTTGCAGTATCAGTTCTTACAAAACAAAATTACAAAAAATTAATGGAAACTAAAAAAATGAAACGTTCCCAGAATTATAAAAAAAAATTCCAGGTTTTTCCTGAATTTCCCAGTTGTCCTGGGTGCATACACCCAGTGTAATCATGTACAACATGACAAGTTGCGAAAAAGACCAGATGGTGGATTTACAACTAGTGCAAAAAATTTGACACTTGCTTTATATATTCAGAAATTTAAAACTGCGCAGTTCACACATCTGGGGTTATATACGGTGTGAAATTTAGTACAAATGGCTGCCACCTCTGACAGCAACGATGGCTCTAATTCAGTTGAGCACTGAGTCGATCTGAGCTTGGATGACAAATACTGGTATGTCATTCCATAGCACCTCAACTCTGCCAGGGTTCATCAGTTGGTGTGGCTAGTGAATGTTGGCCTGTAGGTTTCTTAGTAACCCATGACCAGATGTTTCCAATGTGAGAGAAACATGGATAATGCGCTAGTCAGGAAACGGTCGAACACCCTCTCTGTTGAGGTAGGTCAGGCCAGCACAGCAACATCTTGTCTTGCATTGTGCTGTTAATAGATAATATCTCAGACATCAAACACAGGTTGCAGACACCAGCTTAGTATGTCAAATTTGACACTATTGTCCAAATTACCAGTGCTATGAATCAGAAGTGGTAGTGTTGTGTAGCCACCTACCTTCACACTAGATGCTGGATCCATACGACTACGATGAATGCATCCTGATAACATTCATTCTGCTCAGTGTATTCACATATGAGTACATCCATTATGATGCCGTACACAGAATCGGTCTTGTCTGAAAAAATGCTGTGGTGTCACTTGTGGGTCCATTGTTGATGTTAGATTTAAAAGCAGTCCGTGCACATACTTGGTTTGCTACAAACATGCCTAACGTACATGACTGGCTGTACAGCCCAGCGCATCCAAGCAAATGATATGTCTGTCCTCTCAGCTGCTAACATAGTGAGCCTACTGATGTCCTTCATGGTGATGTGTATGGGGCTCCTGAACCACAGATTACATATTTGCATGGAAATCATTAAAGCCCAACAAAAATGAGCAGCAATATCCCAGGAACAATAAATTACAGTATCAATAGGCCATGACTCTGCTGCTGTTGAATTCTAACAGGTGTCAGTAGCTGTTTCTCCTACTTATATTAGATGTAATGTGATGATCTCATAAACAGCTACCATTCAAGTGCAATTTCTGAATGAGACACCTACTGCGCAGTCTTACCTTAAATACAAAATGGTGATTGTGTTGCTGCTATGTGCTTTGTGCAGTTGTGCTGAAACGCTAATCATTTGCATATCCAAGTATTTAGTACACTTCATGCCAACTTGACATCTGTTGCATATGCCTTCATACTTCTGCGATTCTAGTGATTTGCAGTGTATGAGGGCTGTTCAAAAAGTATCTGACTTTTATTTATAAAATCAATTTTTATACAGATACAACAGTATGACACCAGTCATCTTCTAAGTAATCCCTTCAGCTTCTACGCACCTCTCCCAACACAGCCACCACTGCTGGAAGCATCACTGGAAAGCCTCTTTTGGTATGGTGCACAGCTTCTCCAGAGAATTCTACATGATGTCTTCCCTATTCTGGTATCTGGTCCCTTTCAGAATCTCTCTCAGTTTGAGTGTCGGGAGTGATGGATGCTTCCATTGAAATGACTGGAACTTTGTTTCTGGATCATATCCATAAACTCAAGACTCATCATCAGTGATCACTGTGTTAAGAATGCGGGGATTACTGTCCACAGTATCCAGCATGTTCTTTGTGATCTCTGAACGAAGTTACTTCTGCTCAGTTGTTAGCAACTTTACACAAATTTTTCTGATATCCTCCTGAGATGCAAATGTTTTGTTTAAATGGAATGAATGGATCCAATACTAATTATAATCTTGTCTGCAGTTTTCTGATCATGATTTGTCTATACTGCATCACCAGGGTTTTTATGTGATCAATTGCATCATCATTTGTGGACGTTGGAAGTCTACCTGAATATGCTTCACTCCTCAGTGTTAAGTGGCCATTTCTGAAGCAGCTGTACCATTCCTTTATCTGTGTGGTGCCTGTTGCTTCATCACCAGAGACTTGTCAAATCTTGCAGATTGCTTCATCTTGAGAATTGCCAAGCTTAAAACAAAATTTGATGCTGCAACATTGCTCCACTTTTCTGTCATTTTGCCCATAGCACAACCTCTGGTGACTACCACTTACACACATTCACTTGTCAATGGCTAGTCGGTGACTTCTCGTTTCTGTAGGGGGAAAAAAGAAAAAAAAAGAGAGAGAAGAAGCTTGCCCACTATGTATGCCTACAAGCCTAGAAAGCGTGCACACCCCATACCACTGTTGGTTTTAGCAATAAAAAAATGAGGTTGCATGCTTTAAGAGCAGCCCTCCTAAGAGTGACACGATGCAATGTTGCTCAACCACATGTACTACATCGAGTTTTGGCTGGGGATATTGTGGCCCAAACCTGCAGAAGGGCACTGCCTTAGTTTTCAAAGATCAGAAGCTCATTTTTATACTCTGCAGAAGGTATCCATCAACAGCTCAACAGTAAATGCCCTGGTCAGCCCAAGAACTTACCTGTCTCCCATGACTTCTTTCACCTCTGACAATGTTTAAGATGAACATTTGTTTGGAGTATATGTTAAACTGTAGGTCTGACTAAAACTGATTGGTAAGTCAGTTCAGAGATCAGCAGATGGTAAGGGCATAGACCCTTCAGTAGGACCACACCTAGTAAAGAATGGTGTGTTCACGTCAATAATCAGGTTCATGACAGCTTATGGCATCCTGGAGCTTATGTACAGCAGTATCTATTGCCAAAGCACTGTAATTTAGACAGGAGCTATTTACATACAGTGACAATGCAGCTGAAGGATGTGCTGCAGAATGATACCAATTGAAACTATTGAGAGGATAGTGCTCATGACTGATCCCAGGTGAACCCATTCTTATGGATATGTCAGCACTGATAGCTGAAAGTGGCCCCATCTACACCCTTAACATCTGAAGCAACAAAGGTTCAGATGAAAATTGAAAAGCAGTCATGGATACTCCACCAGAGTGAATAGCACAAGCCATCATCTACTGTTGCAAAATTTTTCCAGTCGATGAAAACACCTGTTTATCGTGATGGCACAATGACGGTTTTTAGATGATAACAGCATGGGTATTAGTGCCCTTGCTGAATATGAGTATATACACTTTGTAATTTGACAAAAAAGTCTTTCCTTACAAGTAATATTATTGTAATGGTGTACCATGACAATATACTATCAGCTCTCCTGACAATTTGTGGCAATGTCAATGTTTGCGAGTGAGTTCCACACAGGCTGAAGGTACATCACGTCGGAGCAGCCTCCATGTGTGACCCAGGAGTATGTCATAACATAAATCCACCTTTGTTCACATATTTGTTAAGTAGAATTTGTTCTGTTGAAATTCAAGCTAACTTACGTTTTGTTGATCGTTTTTCTGGTATAGGTCTCAATGAAAATTAAGTAATAACACACAACTGGCCACAGGTTATGAATGCATAAACATTGTTTTAAATGGAATACACCATTATAATTTATATTTCTGAATAAGAATATATAGTATTCTGATTAAATACAAAACAAAATATTCAATAAACAGGAATGCATAAGAAACATACATATAAAATATAACATTCTAAATACAACTGCTTGTAGGTAACAATTTCTATTGGTTTAAGTAGATATACATATATAAGGCACTTAAAATTTGGTTGTACTTTCATAAATCTCCCTTATCAACAGTATTTTACCAACTGCCTGATCTAAACATTTGCCACACAATGCAAGATAGAACATAAAATCTGTCTTCATGTAAATTCATCTTCTAAAAATATTTTTCTTTTTGTGATTCAGTTATCTGTTCTCCCCCGTGGTGCGCCGACAAATCAGCTTGAACGCCTAAAACAGAAGTAAAATTTTAAAAAATAAATCACTAGCAAATTCCACTGATTAAGAAAGTTACTTTAAATATATTAAGTGATCTATAAAATTACTCAAAATGTCTTTTATAAGAGACAAATCTACACAAAAACATTTTAAACTGGGTACTATACGAAGGGTATCCAAATAAAAACCAGAGCTTGTGTAGTACGCATCTCAGCCACTAGGTGTGTATAGCACAACTCATTGACAGTTCAGTGTCACCTGTGTTGTTGACCTGGCTTGTTCTGTTCATCTACAATGATTGTGCTTGCTAGAGCTGTTTTGTTCTTATTTCATTTTTTATGATGGTAAGTTTAAGTGAACAACTGCACCTATGAAATTTTGTTTTCTACTCAGTAAAAATGCTGCTGAAATTGTTTTAATGTTGAAAACAGCTTACCAAGATTATGCTATGGGAAAACACAAGTGTAACAGTGGTTTGTTCATTTTAAAAATGGCAACTTGTCGATTGATGATGAACCTCGTTC